>NC_142127.1:46681893-46984924 GCF_024610735.1 Ursus americanus
CATGGGTCTATCTACTAGTTAAGCAAACTGTCACACTTTGAACAACGGATCTAAAATCTACACTCAGAGAAAACTTTAATCTCCTTTTTGTTTTCTGTAAGAAAAGCAGGGAAGGTTTTCTTTTTATCTGAAGGACAATCTACACAAAATGATATACTATTTGATTATTATTCCGTTTGTCTTTCCCTAAAATAAGGCAAAAATACGCTCAAAAACTTTCAGTCATGAGTGGGCACTGTATCATTTACAAAGGAAAGCTACCTAATTAGCCCGTCTTCCCCTGGTCATCCAATCCCACTGAGGAAACTGAAACTTCAGTTCCTCTCTCCTGAACTTAAAAATCTTATACCTTCAGTAAGCTAGGACAAAAGGTACCAGTAGCCATCAGTCAAGACAACAACAACAAAAATGCACCCAAAATGCAAAGCAAGACTGTTCTCTCCCCCGTCCCACCTATTTCATTGTAAGAGTATTACTGAATTCAACTTCCCGCTCAACTTCCCTGCTCCATAGTGGTATATACTGCAATGAGATGGACTCTCCTTCATTTCAAATGTATGAGTCAAGAGGAAGTAGTATTAATTATTCATCGGTTAGCACACGTCCACCAAGTACTTACCACACATGTGCACCTGTTCATCGTGGTCATTTCTGTTCTAGAGTTTCCAGAGTTCACCAACCCTGGGAACAACAGAGAAACCAGAAGTTCTGCCTTCTCAACCACGCTTTGTGCCTTTCACCTCTAAACCAGGGAGTTCTGGGTAATAATTGCTGGTGGGAAAATTCCTGTCTTAAAGTTATGACCTTATACCTTTGTATGCTTTCCAGTATATTCTTTTTTTTTTTAATTTTACCTAAGTGTTAGTAGTAAACATATGTCTACTTCATAAAGCATCATCAACACCCTGTCTTCTGTCTCCAAGTAGCTCATCGGAGGAAATCCTATTGGGAAACCTTTCACCATAGCTGTGTGCAAACACCTCTTTCAGCACAGGGCATGCGTGTAAATATTCTTATTCCTGGTCCTGAAAGTAAAATTCAGACACAGACTCACTGATTCTGTTATAACCCAAACTGCACACCATTGGTCAGGGTGTGGGTGAAGGTGACGGGGCCTGAGATGGTAGGGTTCCTCAAAGATAACAAACCCTACTCTGTCAGTTACTTAAAAAGTGACTTATGATAATTATTCCTTTGGGTTCTGTAGAAAGAATGAGGCATCTCAGTTGAAACTAATATGCAAGAGGAACAAGAATGGCACCTTTAAAAAGTTAAAAAGTATCTCTTCAGTCATCCAGAACCTTTGCCGTTCTCACTTCAGAAGAGGTGAAAAGAAGGAAGCTTGAGGCCTGACTTAAAGACCACACACCTTCATTTTATGAGAGAAGTAGCTTATAAGGCAAAGATTATCTTAATACCTTGTGCTCAGTAAACAGAGCAAACTAATACATTCATTCAGTTAAATGTTTATACAAGGAAGTTACTGAAACTTACCTTTCCTGAGAGTGCTTCCTCCCTACCTCACCTTCAGGAAAACAGCGCCCACCTTCCTCCCAACCTTGATTTCCAGTCAGTAAGCACTTCAGAAAGAAGACTTCTACTCTGGCCCACTGCTCCAGAAACACTCCTCCAACATGGAACCTGGCCAACTCTCCTAACCCTGCGCCCTTGGGAAAATCACTTAACCTCCCTGAGCCACCTGAGATGTGGGGGACCCGGATTAAACGAGGAAGGCTTACAGGTGTTACTAGGAAAACTGTTTAGAGCATGCTTCAAAAAGCACCAAGTTGCAAAATAACTCATTCCATGTGCCATGACTAATCTTAACCCACACGCTGACAATTCCAAAAGTGTTCACAGCATAAAATAGTAAACTTTAGCTAAAGGTCATGTTTTCAGACCGTATTTTTAAACAGTAAATTATAATGACAAGTTACACATGAAGACATTCTCCTTGCATTAAATCACTGGGGCGCCTGGCTGGCTCAGTCGGAAGAGCATGCAACTCTTCATCTCGGGGTTGTAAGTTCAAGCCCCACACTGGGTGTAAAGAATACTAAAAATAAATAAATAAATCTTAAAAAAAAAAATAAGATCATGACTGATAAGGTTCATCTCCCTCCTGATCCCCTTGTACATGTTCCTAGTGCTGGTTTGGTATCTATCCTTCTGGACCTTTCTCTAGGCATATATATTTTTGAAACCACAGGAAGCATATAGCAAAGTTGTATAAAACTCTAACAGAGCTATTCAGGAAAAGAATCTGCTTCTGTCAATACTTAGTCATAAGTGTGTGTGTGTGTGTGTGTGTGTGTGTGTAGATACATAGATAGATATAGATATATATTCCCATATTCCACATATCCCATCATTCCTGGACATATACTCCAGCAAGATCTCCTATAGGCCTATGACAGCATGTAGAGGGATGTTCCCTGCACTGCTGTGTGTGAGAACCCAGAAACAGAGGAAAAAATAAGGAAACCCACAGGGGAACAAATGTCTAGGTAAACACAGCAAGCTAAATAGATTAATCATAAGAACATAGTTCTAAATTTTAAAAAATCATATGAGCTAGAGCACAAAACTACTCATGTAAGCTTAAAACAGACATAAATATACTCATTTGCTGTAATATCCACACACCTCACATGATTCCTGTGAAATGGAATAAAACACTTAAAATAGCCCCCGTTGCATTTTAAGCACTTTGCAAATATTCACTTTATTAATTAGATAAAAAGATGTTCACAGTATATTGTAAATTTTCTATGACAAAACCTCATTTACAGTATCATTCCTTCTCCTAAAGGGCTTTCTTTTCCCCTATTAAAAAAAAATACATAAAAGAGATTAGAGAGCTATGTTCAAAATGCTTGCATTGGTTACCTCTGAAGGGAATTATATGTATTTCTTGGCTTAGTCTCCTGGTCGGGCCATATTTCTACAACAAATATATATTACTTTATAATTTTCTTTGGTCCTTAATCTTCCTTTCAATATGATTCAGGACCAGGAAAAAAAAAAGAAAGAAAGAAAGAATCTAAAAATCCATCAGTGGGGAAATAATTCAATTATGGTACATACAAATATCCCATAGCCACTTTCTGTCAACGTGGGAAAATAGCACACTGTTGTTTGGGGAAAAGCAGGCTCTGAAACCGTACAGAGATCCAAGAGGCCGTGGACAACACTGGTTACCATGGATTCTGGTGGATTCCGGAGCCAGTCCACCCACACTCACATCCCACCTAGCACTCAGAAGCTATGTAACCTGAGGCCAATCAGCCTCCCTGAGTCTCAGGCCCCATCTGCAAAATGAGGGTGACAAAAGGGCCCCCCTCATACAGTTGCAGTGAATAAATGCAAAAGACGCACAAAACAAAACAAACAAGAAAAAACACGTGTCAGGTCCACTAACAGTGTGAGTTTTGCTGATGTAAATTACCCCTCCGTAAAGCTGACTGAAAAATATATGCATGCACATAAAAGGTCACATACCGTATACTTCCATTTATTTGAAATACCCAGAATAGGGGAATCCTTAGAAATTGAAAGCAGGTTGGCGGCTGCCAGGGGCTGAGAAGGGAGAATGGAGAGTGACCGCTCAAAAGGTCTAGGGTTTCATTCTGGAGGCACTGAAGTTTTGGAACTAGACAGAGGTGACAGTTACATAACATCGTCAATACACTAAATGCAACTGAATTGTTCGCTTTAAAAGGATTAATTTTCCGGCATATGAATTTCACCCCAGGGGAAAAATGCACGCGAAACAAGATGTTTTACAAGAACATACACAAGTGAAAGGATAACATACACATTCAAAAAGGGCGGAAGGGGACAAGGACTGAGTCAGGCGGAGGGCATAAACGAAGGCCCGAGCGAGGGTGACACAGCATCATGCGGCCAGGAGCCCTGCCCGGCCTGCTGATGCCAGCGTGCGGGGGGCTACAAAGTAGGCTTGCTTAACCCTCGACACCTGGGTGCCAACCCGCTGTCTTGGTTCGCTGCCTTTCCTCCTCTCCCAAAGAAATGGCATTCAGCTCTCTTCTTCATTTCTTACCCTCTGGCATGTGTCTTGGAGCTCTCTCCGCGTTAGCACGCACCATCCTTTATCACTGTTTTGAAGCTCTAGGAACGCACCCTGATTCACACGTTTTCAGCTTGCTTTTACTCGGGATTTTGTACCTGGTCATACATAAGATGCCAATTGATGGAGATTTCACAATGAAGAAGCAGCATGGTATGCAACTGCCTACGCCAAAATAAAATCCTATTCTGAAAGAAATTTAACTTCTAGAGCTGTTTTATATGCATCATCCCTAGCCAAACCCCTCCCGCACACCACTACGGCCGCCCCCAAACAGACAAAAGAGTGCGATGAACCCCCCCTTCCATTTCAACACCCTCCAAACTGAGGTGGTCATTTGATTTTACAAGAAAAAGAAATATGTTTGCTGGATAGGAGTTCATTGCATGATTCTATGCTCCCAGATGACCCTTCCTGAAGCCCGGTGACCGCCTGGCCTGGCTGTCTGGTATTTAGTTTAAAGGCCTGGAATTAGTTCAGAGGAGATGCACAGTGTTGTACTAAGCCCATGAAGTTCACCTTGGAGCTTCTGGTTCCTTCAGCCACCATGCCAAGAACTCTACGCTTCCTGGATGGAAACCAAACCCCAAACATCAACATGTCACCTGCTCAATTACACTGTATCTAACAGACTTCTCTGGGATTTTGTTTTCATCAAAATAAGCTAAAAGGCTGCCC
Source organism: Ursus americanus (assembly GCF_024610735.1). Lineage (NCBI taxonomy): Eukaryota > Metazoa > Chordata > Mammalia > Carnivora > Ursidae > Ursus > Ursus americanus. The sequence continues at coordinate 46,686,662 of NC_142127.1, forward strand.
TTTTTAATAATTAGTCACGAATGTCAGTTGCCTCAAGGTGACACAGGAGACAAACGTGACATTTGTGAAGAACGCCAGCTGGAAAGAACCATACACGGAACACACACACACACGCGGACACATCCCCTTCTGGGCTAAGGAAACACAAGCATTTTAGAAAAATAAAATAAGCCCTTTATCAGAGCTGGGGTAAAGGTCACTCCCATGGGACTAGAGTGGAGGACAGAGCCACCTCTCAGACGCACCGCACCCTGCTCTCATAGGACCTGCTAGAGAGGACGGTCTGTTCCAGTGCCAAGTGTGATCTGGCATCTCAAAGGACTGAGCAGTTATGCAATATAATTATTTTTTTGCATAGCACCCCTCCCACAGGGCATTCCAATAAGCTTGACAAAGGGAGTCATTCATAGACTTGATAAAAGCAAAGTAAGGAGAAACTTTGTAACATGAAGGAAAGACAGGAAATAAACAGCAGAGATCCAGAAAGAACTCCCAGCCCTTCCCTCCCAGGCTCTCATCCGCCCACCCGATCCACAGGGCAGAGGCAGAAAAGAGCAAGGTGACCACAGAAAGATGGATGGGGAAGAATGAATGAAATCAGAGGGTGACGGAAGAAAGGCTTCTCGTCTCCCAGAGAAGGCACGTCCTCACTATTGGCAAACGGTAAAGTGATGTTCTGCAATCCAGCTGCGATGGGTTTGGATTTTTGTTTCTGTTTTTGTTTTTTTGAAGCCAGTTATTGATTCTACTTGTTAAATAATAAACGCAAGTCACAAAATATTTTCCTAATTTTATGACTTGAAGGACTAATTTATTTTGACAGAAACAGAAGTGTGCCTATACACCAAAATAAAAGTTGTGTTTGGCTGTTTCAAGATCTCCCTGGAATTACCGCAAGAAATTCCTGGGTTGGGGGTAGTCCAGGAGAAAGGGCTAAATGTCTTTCTTCACAGAGATGAGTCATCTGATGAAGTGGCAAGATGCCATGCCTAGCTTGAGCAAACTTTACAGAAATACAAGGCTTAGGCAGAGAAACTCTGTTATAAGTCATCTTCAAAAGAAGACATTATCCATAAGCTTTCAACCTTCTAAAGACAGCTGATTCCCCCATGGTACCTCTCAGCCACGGATAATCTCATGAACAGGAGAGGACTTTGATCAACCAAGGTGGTCTCATCATGTCTGCACCAGGCGCTCCCCATCTTGGTGAATACCTGCATAGCTTACCCCTTCTTTTCCCAACAATGTCTGGGGACAAAGGTCTTTAAATACTCAGCCTGGGTACTTGGTGGGGAGCTGGCTGGGCTAAGGTCAGCTCCAGCCCTGGGTTCTTAGTAGCAATGGGCGTGCGGTATCAGATAAAACAGACTTCTCTAAGGCCCGTGCCGGCTGTATTGCCAGAAGGCATTTCCTTATGAATCTGAACAAACTCCCAAAACCCAAATAGGTGATAATGTAGTTTCACTGAAACTCTACCAGTATCTTCAAAAGCATCCTAATCAGGATGCCTAGGTTGTTCAGTCCATTAAGCCTCTGCCATCGGCTCAGGTCACGATCCTGGGCCCTGGGCTCCCTCCCTGCTCAGGGGGGAGTCTGCTTCTCCCTCTCCCTCTGCCCCTCCCCCTGTTTATGCTCGCTCTCTCTCAAATAAATAAAATCTTAAAAATAAAAAAAAAAAAGCATCCTACTCCCCCAAGAACATCCAAGGGTGCCAGAATTCCTTATGTCACACAGGGAATGCATGCCATTACAGGTCTATCTCACCCAATTTCCTATCAGTTGTCATTACCACAGAAGAATCATGTATATGCACAGATTTAGACTGAAGATAGGTAGATATCTCAAAGCCAGCCCTGAAAATCATGTGTTCTTAAGAGGAAAAAACAAAAAACAAAAACATAACTATTAATTTCAAAGTCAAGTCCACGATTTAGCGTCATGATTGAGACTGATGCAGCTTACTAGCAGCAAATCACTTAAATTCTACTTTGAAAATTCTAGGGTATATAGGAATCATATAAACAAACATCTTCTAATACAGAGACCTCATTAAGGAGGCAATAAATGGAAATTACTGGCTCTTATTATGACCCTTGCGGATGGGAATCCTGACAGAGGAAAGATTTAAACAGCAACAAACCACATAAGTTGGAAGAAGGTGCCACCGACTAGCCCTGTGCTCTGCCCTACAAAGACTTTCTCCTGGGGACAGGGACACTGCTGCTGTCACTCACTGAAGTCCCCCAGGACAGCGGAGATCTCTGTGTCATCATACAGGGGGTCCAGCAGCCTGCCCTGGATGTCTGAAGTAGGTGAGTAACCTTTAGAGAACCACAAAGCTGAGAAAAATCGCAGAAGAATGCCTGGGGAAAGTTCACTCTCACAGTGTCGACATGTATCACCTCTTCCAGGAAGCTGACTGAACCAAGTCTGACCACCAACAGTGACTGTGGGGTACAGACACACCACCCGTACCAAGGTAAGGGCAGAGGTGGGCGACCCTCTACTCGCCCAGCTCAGGCCAATGCTCAACCAAGGTGGGCTCGCCAGAGCGAGGGCCAGGGCACCCACAGAACGTGACTGCCGTGAGAGAAATTCCTGAGCGTTAGACTGGAAGGGCTGAGAGGCAAACTCACAAAGACGCCATGTTTTCCCAAAGGTAATTTAGGCATAGAAGGCAAAGGCAAGAGCACAGAAGAGACTTCACCAAAAAAAAAAAAAAAAAAAAAAAAAAAAGTGAAATAAAATACAGTAAATAAAAGCAGATTCCAAAAGGTCTAAAAGTGAGGTGGGAAAGCCTAAATTGGACTTAGAGAAAATAGTAGCACAGTCAAAAGACTGACGGTCATGCAGCCACTCGATAAATATGAACTAGACCCCATAGGGCAGCCTATTCTCAAAGAACTTAAAAGCTACCAGAGCAAATAAGCTTATGCCCAAATAGCTGCATTTTCCAGCAACAGGTGATTTCCCCTAAGTACCGCATGAATCAAGGATTTGGGATAGGCATTTGGGTTGAACCCTGAAAGACACACTGAACACATATTAGAAGAAAAAGAAAGTTTCTTAGCATGCTGGGAAGTGGCCACAGGGCCTACCAAGGCAAAAAGGTGGGACTCACCATTTATTTTCAGGAAATAGTGCTGAGGAGGAGTAATGAAAGATTACTGGAAAAAGCAGACTGGGGGGGGGGGCACCTGGGTGGCCCAGTCAGTTACTCGTCTGCCTTTGGCTCCGGGCTTGATCCTGGGGTCCAGGGACCAAGACCCTCGTCGGGCTCCCTGCTCAGCTGGGGGTCCCTCTCCCTCTGCCCTGCTCCTACTTTCTCTCTCTCGCTCGCTCAGTTTTTCTCTCACATAAATAAATAATCTCAAAAAAAAAAAAAGAAAGAAAGAAAGAAAGAAAGAAAGAAAGAAAGAAAGAAAGAAAGAGAAAGAAAGAAAGAAAGAAAAGAAAAAGCAGACTGGGACCAGATCACAGAGGAGCTTAAATAATACACGCCAAAAAAAAAAAAGGTGAACTCCACAGAGACCACCAGGCCCAGGAGGGGCTGAGACATACCTGGGCAAGCAGGGTCACTTGCTACGGTCACCAAATGCCCTATCATCAGAATGAAATCAGACACAGCAATACGAAATGTGGGATGATTGGTGCTTTTCTCTGTCCCTTTCCATCCGGTAGTATTTGTTTAGGAGAGAACACGTAATCAGTCTAACAGATGAACAACGATCCCAGGCACCCTGGAAGGCAATACACCAGTCCTTGTGGGACACTGCTGTTACCTTGTTTGGGCAAAATCTCAGTTCTGTTACTGGTCCTGTGTGTACCCAATGCACCTGGTAAGCCAAACATGTATCTTTACATCAAGTAAGTTAAAAAAAATTTTTTTTTTCCGGATACTTTGGGTGTGTTCAGCGACTTTCCATATACACTTAACTCTCATTTTGCTGGTCAGCTGCTTTGCAGAGTACAGATAAGACATGACTCGGGGGGGCGTCCTCCCACCCCATGCTAAGATCTCCTAGTCCTCCTGTCATGTCCCCTTCCCCAGGGAGAAGGTTTTTCCTTTGGCTTCCTTTATTTCCATGCTACTAGACTACAGAGGATTGTTTGTAGGTCTAGTCTGTCCCACCACTGTCCAAACCCAGTGCCAGTCAGACAGATGCCTTCCACAAAAGAAGAAAGCTTCTAACCCATCCCTGATTTTCTCTCCAAGTGGTCTCGAGCAAGCTAGCGCTCCTCTCTCAACACGATAGATAGATAGATAGATAGATAGATAGATAGATAGATAGATAGATAGATAGAGATAGATAGACAGATGCATGCACCTTTGGTTTCTCAATCACTTTTCTGGCAATCTGTGCTGTCTAAAGATCCAGGCTTAGGGGCAAAAGAAGCCGTTTCTTAGAATCAACCTTTAAAAAAAAGATGAGATGCTCACAACCTCACAGATACCATCCAGGCTCTCACTTACCTTGATGTTAGGATGGATGACAAGTTGAGTTTCTTTAACCTTTTTTTTCTTGCTTTCATCTATCTATCTATACACACACACACACATAAAGAGATATAGATAGATACAGATAAATAATTTTGATTCACAGCCTCTGTTAAACTTGACCGTGTAATCATTATTCGCCCCTCTCAGTGTGGAAGGCACCTGAAAACATAATGGCACGCTATGGAGCATTCACACAGAAAAGAGATGGAGTCACCATTCATCTCCTTGTGTGCTTGAACAATCACGGTGATCAAGACTGCTCTTTGTTAACAACCTTCAGTGTGAGAAAAAGTAATGGAATGAAACTAAATGGCTCAATTAGCAACAGCCAATAAATACCAAAGCCTTTTGACAGTGATGCCGGGAACACGCTGTTGGCTTACCTGGGAGGGGTCCCCTGGGACAGAGACAAACCACTCCAAGGTGTGGTGCAGTCACGGTGAAGAGTATGGACTGAAACAAGAGGGAAACTCAATCTGACCCTGGCAACTTTTTTTTTTTTAATCTTGGGCTCTGGTTTCCTCATTGGCTTGATAGGAGTATTAAATGAGATGTGCGTGTAAAGGACTTAGCAGACGAGCTCTTAATAAAGCACTGATGAAGTGTAAGAGAGGACTAACACGGGACAGAGCTGTGCTCTCAAAGAGACGACGCGGACAGGCAATGCCAAAGGAGATGTCGAAAATCTCTTTCAACTGGATCAAGAAAAACAGTCCATAAAATCAAAGAAAGACAATATTTCTAGGGCAAGCGCTGGTTCTAAACAGTTCTTCGCTAAATGTTTTAGTTCCTTTGGATGAAAAAAACAAAACAACTATTTAAATTGTAGAAGATGATACAGTTGCATATGTGTGCAACTGAGAAGACTGTTAGGATTCCACATCCTGACTCACGGCTAATCAGGCAGCACCTCCAATTCAAACCAGGCTGCGTGGAGGGGGTTCGATTTTAAAGTGGGCCTTATGTAGAAAAACCTTACGTAGGACAATACTTTTCCAGTAAAAGGTAAAGATCTTTGACTTTGAGTGCTGACCTGTAAGAGTCAGAAATAATAGTTCCTTTTGTTTCCCAAGTCCATTTCTTTTGCTGAAGATTGTATTTATTTATTTATTTATTTATTTATTTATTTATTTATTTATTTATTTATTTATTTGACAGAGAGAGAGAGACAGCCAGCGAGAGAGGGAACACAAGCAGGGGAAGTGGGAGAGGAAGGAGCAAGCCCCGAGTGGAACAGGGAGCCTGACGTGGGGCTCGATCCCAGGACCCTGGGATCACGCCCTGAGCCAAAAGCAGACGCTTAACAACCGAGCCACCCAGGCGTCCCCAAGTCCATTTCTTTTGTATTAAAATTATCATCTGCGAACGTGGTGAAATCAGAGTGAGCTATTGTAGATTTCAGCACAGGGACACAAGTGAACATGTGAGAAGGATGATGAGAAGTAAAAAATTCCACTAGAACCAGAATACCTTTGTTCAAAGGCACAACTTGATTAAATTCACATCCTGTGGTCATTTGCTGATTTCTCAGAACAATGGTAAATTTAGTTACTGGGAAAACAAAAAAACCATTGTTCCGTTTCATTATTTCTCTTCCTTGTTGAAAGTTTAAACTGATTTTATCTCAGAGTCCACAGTTTACATACAAGATAAAAGCATGATGTCAATACATGCACATCAAAAAGCCAGACATACATAAATATATGTTTACATATACATGTTTTTATGATGAGAACTATTGAGTTTTTATCAAAACATTAGTCCTGTCAATCTCTCGCTATAATTCTGTCTTGGAACCAACTTTACAACACACAGTGGGTGGTGGGAATTTAATAAATGGGATTTGAAATCCCTTCCTTTAAGATCATGACAATCACTATACATGACATGCTGCTGATGAAAAAGACAGGACGACTCGAGATGGAGCAATTAGCTCTCAATTTTGGTGACAAACCTCACCAGAGAATCACCTCACTGGACTGCAATCAGTTTCCTGTTTTCCCCTGTAGACAAAGTTCCTCAAGGTCGAACCCCAAAGGGAGTTTCTCCTCTACCACCAAGATGCAGCAATGCCCGGTATACAAGGGAGCTCAACACACACCAAACATGGAGACTCACCCACCCACCATCCGATCAGATAAAAGCAGGGAGGTCTACATTCTGACCCTTGGCCCGGGCTCACAGCTGCTCAGGTCTTTCTCAAGAATAGACTCATCACTCCCCCCACCCTCTTTCTCATGTTCTGAGAAGCATGGTTCCACCTTCTCCAACATGTGGGGAGGAACGTTCTTAACCGATACGAAGTCTTGTGCTAGCGGACAGGAGATTCCAGGATATTACAGGATCATTCAGACGGGTTCATTTGCATGGGTTTTTTTTTTTTTTTTTTAATGTTTAATAGCCTGCTGCTTTGACTGAATTTTGTGGTCTGGTTTCAATGTTGGGAAGTACATGAGCAAAGGCTTACTATTTTCTCTTTTATAATGAAACGTATTTGAGTCCACTGCCAGAATTGTGTTCTTTACAGATGTCAACATTTTTGCATTAAAGTTAATAACATTTTCAAACCTCCCAGCATCCCCAACACTGATTTAGATAGATGACAGGCAGTGAGGATTGCTGCTTTATGCCACTTATTTATTGACCGAATTTTTAGGTACTTTGTGTGATAGAGAAGAAAAGATGAGAGGACGAATAAAGGGCATTTTTAAAAGATTCCTGGTCCTCGCATATAATCTCCAGAGCCCTTTCTACCAACATAGTAGCATTAATTAATTTGGAGGACATATAAAAATTGGCTTGGAATGTAGGTACTTCTGTCCGTGCTTTTCCTGTTTGCGATTGTTTAAACCAGTGCTTGAGTTATCATAAAATTAATCTTTTAACAACAAAACCTGTTAAAGTATGAGTTATATATGTAAAAAGTTATCACTACAATAAAACACTGGAAGAGAGAAACTTTAACTTAATGACCATATAATAGGCGTTCAAATTTACTGAATGACAGTGAATTCTCTAAGTCAGTGAATCCTCAATTATCCATACCAATGAAAAGGTACACTGGTATGAAAAGTAGAAATAATTTAAAAAGACTTCACAGGGGCGTGTGGGTGGCTAAGTCAGTTAAGCTTTCAACTCTTGGTTTTGGCTCAGGTCAAGCTTGGGCTCAGTGGAGAGTCTGCTTGTCCCTCTCCCTCTGCTCCTCCCCCTCCCCACGTGCACGTGTGTTCTCTCCCATGTGCGCGCAAATAAAATCTTTTAGAAAAATAAAAAGATTTCACATACTGAGGACTTTCTACATAAAACAGGGGTAACTGAACCTTCCTACCTGGTGTTCCTGTGAGGATTAACTGAACTACAAAAAGCTTTTAGCCCTGGGGTTGATACATAAGAGCTCCTCAGTGCGAACTGCTATAATTAGAATCATCATCATCGTTATTTATTATGCATTATACTATCCGGCAAGGCTGATATGATGGTCCTGATTTTAGTGATGAAACACCATGAAGCACAATGAGGCCAAGGAAGTGGCTCACAGTCACAAAGCTGGTAAATGATGCCAATGGCATCTAAGCCTGGGACGGCCTCATGTGTAAGTTTCAGCTCAACCAAATGTTACAGCAGCATCACTAAAGCACCATCACACGCTGTGGTGGTGCTTAAAACACAGGGACCTTTCTTCGAGAAATTAGCTCTGTCCTGATAGCTTGAGAATCCTAAAGGCAGATCAAAGAGCAAAAGCAGAGGAGACAAGGGACCCTGGAAAGGACAGGCGCTTTGCAGCCAGAGCTCACTGGGTTCACACCCAGCTGTATGACCTTCATCAGATTATGTGATCACCCAAGTCTCTGCTTCCTAATTTGTAGAACTAGGATAATCATACCAATCCTGGCAAGAATGAGGTAAGGATGTGAAGTTCTCAGTCCAGGAGACACACAGCAGGTACCCCAGGGGTCTGTATCAGAATCATGCAGTTGGCTCGAATCACCTTACATGTCCTCAAGTCTTCCAGGTAGACAGGAGCAAACCCTCCCAAAATTTTAATTGTCAACACTTTTCTTCAAAGATTATTATCTCAAGAGATATTATAAAATTCTCTCCAAGAGTGAAATAACTTTATTACCCGTAATTTTTCTTTGGTCATACATAATTTTACACACATATATCTTTTGCTTCTATACATATAAAGAAAAAAAAAATGATGTAATAGTCACATATTCTATATATAATCATATTAACATATACTTTGACACTTTCAAATGGAGAAAGAACATAATGAAAATTAAGCCAAAACTGAAAGGAATGGGAAATGCTTAAAAAAAAAAATATCCACTTTCCTATGACGCTATAAAATAACAGAAAAGGGCAGCTACCTATACACCAGCACACCGGCATTAAGAAAATGACAAAGGGACATGGAATCAAAAAGAAAAATGGTTAAACTCTTTATTTAAATCTGGTAATCAGGGGCACCTGGGTGGCTCAGTTCATTGAGCATCAGACTCTTGGTTTCGGCTCAGGTCGTAATCTCAGGGTCCTGGGATCGAGTTGGGCTCCACGTTCAGCACAGAGTCTGCTTGAGATTCTTTCCCCCTCCTTCTCTCTCCCTCTCTACCCCCCAACTCCTGCACATGCTCACTTGCTCTCTTTCTCTCTCAAATAAATAAATAAAATCTTTAGGAAAAATAACTAAATCTGGTAATCAGATAAACAGTCAAATCTATAATAAAGTAACATGTAGGAACATTCATTCATAAAATGAAAACCAAAAGAAAGTACATTTATACATGCACTGTAGGCCAGGCACTACGTGATTTTCAACTGCCCACCAAAGCAATCAAACAGAGATTCACATGCCTATCAGCTGAAACCAAGCTGTCAAAATGAAAGCTTTAAATGACATGTCCTTACCCAAAAGTATTTAAAAGATTTTTCTCCTAAAAAATAAAAAGCATCGCACAGGCTTTAATAATGTTTAATTTTGCTTACGTGTGAAGAGGCATTTTTGAAGCAGATTAAAACACCAAATTCAAGACCAACAGAACAAACTTTCCAAAATGAAATAAGACTATTTGGTTGTCTTTTCCAAAGGTTCATCTTTCTTTTACCCAACAAAAATTCCTACAAAATGATAATCAAAACCTTCTGGTAAACAGGAGCTTAAGTGCTGCCTCTTAAATCAGATTACATTTCAAGTGATCTGAAACGAAACTAAGACAGCATTTCATGAGCATGGTTCTCATTTTAAAAAGTAACAGGGAAACTGCCCTTTGAGATGCTGAGACACATGGGCCCCCCAGTTAAGGGCTCAGGAATTCAAGAGTCACTGAAACATTCAACCCACTAGCCATTACTTTGAAGGAGTAACGGATTGGGGTTGAGGAGGGAGAACAGGAAAGCCAAGGGTGTGGGGGAAATCTGACTGTGACCCTCAGGACGAAAACAAAGCAGCTTAGAGAAATACAGATGACCCTTCATCTCTGAATCACTGGAGTGCCCAACACATAATAAAATTAGGGGGGACCAGATACTCTTCCTAATACACATGGGAGAAGGTACAGCTGAGATAAAACTATTCACATAGGAAAGTGAGTTGATCAGGCAGTACTGGGTTCCAGGTCTGTTTTTCAGAATTGCACCGTCATAAACAGAATGAACTACTTCAAGGTATTTTCAAGTCCAGCAAAAAAGGCAAGACCGTATCTCATGACCCAGGCCTCAGTATTTCAGAACTGAAGACAATTTACAACTGAGACAGGGCACAAGTTTTCCCAATTTACTCCACGGAGAAAAAGGGAGGCTACATCCCAGGGAAATATTTGCTGACTTAAAAGAATAAACTGCTTTTTAAGCTCATCACAAGTATATATATTTGTATAACAAAGTGTGTGTGTATATGTATGTGTGTGTATGTGTGTGTGTGTAGTGTACAAAAAAGTACACTAATCAGGATCACATTCTGGACAGGTCACTTATCTAAGAGCAATGCTCTATAAACACCGACTCATGGGGCCTGCTACCCCCAAGATCCCTTCCCAAGTAGGAGCTTCCCAAGTTTCACCCTTACCTGAAGAGGGCACCTGAGCTTTGGACAGCAGTTCATAGGCTGGCAGATGTCCTATGCAGTAAGGATTCTACATAAAACTGGATTCTCAATCTTCAGCATTGAAATCGGTAAATAAAGAGAGAAACTAGCAATCAGCAGCCATAGCTATGGCTAAAACGAAAAGAAGAAGAGAAAAGCCATAATGGCCAGGACAGCTATGAATGAGCCAAAATCGTGACCCAGCAGAAACCACAGGATAGAGGAGGAGCAGGTAGACAAACGCAAAAGCAGACTCACTCTGATTGGCTAAATGACACCAACAGTAGAGGATTCTGGAGTGAAGACTCAAACATTCCCGGGGCAGCGGTCCTGTCCACTTACGGGGCTCATGAGAGGCCTGCAAGTCCCCCAGAGCCAGGTGCTCAGCGTTTCCTGGGCTGCTGCAAAGCCCTGGGATTAGGAATGACATTCCTGTCCCCCTATTCCCACATCTGTCTTTACAGACAATGTCCGGTTACTCGGGGGTAACTTCAGTGAGTCCCTGGCCCTTGTAACCCAAAGAGTAAATCAATTTTGTTACATTCTATAATCAAGACTTTTCACCAATTCAGAAAAATCTTTCCTTAAGTTTGTTCACAGTAATAAACGTCATGACCTTTCATTTTTTGAGTTCATAAAGTGCACTTGGATGATAATTTTTCTCTTTTTCTAATCCACGACCACCCCACGACCATTTTCTCCTCCTGGTCTTAGGTAGTTCAGGTCTGGGTCAAGTAGGCAAGATGCCTTCTCAGTCTAACTCCCTTCTACCTTTAAGGCCAGAAAGGGGAGCAACTAGGAGGGCAACTAATTAGCCTAACAGTTGGAGGAAATTTCCACAGTCTCTATCAAAAGAACAAATGCAATACCATTTGTCCCTGCAATCCCACTTTGGGATATCCATCTCACGGAAATACAGAAACCTGGAGATAACCAGTAAATTAATCAATAAAAAATTGGTTAAATAAAGTACATCCACAGAATAGAAATGGGCCTGGAATAGAAATAAAAATATTTAAATATAAATAAAATAATACTTTTAAATGAGATGGATCTATGAGAAATGACCTAGAATATAGCTATGAATATTTGTGATGTATATATTTTACTACAATATACACAGAAAATACAGAAGTAAAATATACATATAATACATATTACTATTTCATAGAAGTAAAATCATTAAGTGTAGAATAATATGCACAGTTACCATATTACATGTATAATAATTAAATTTTGAGGACATCTGGGTGGTTCAGTTGGTTAAGTGTGTCTGCCTTTGGCTCAGGTCATGATCTCAGCGTCCTGGGATCAAGCCCCATGTTGGGCTCCTGCTCAGCGGGGAGTCTGCTTCTCCCTCTCCCTCTGCCCCTTCCTCCTGCTGGTGCTTTGGAGTATGCACTCTTTCTCTCAAATACATAAAATCTTAAAAAAAATAATAATTAAATTTTGGGGAAAATCTATGTGCATATGTATACACAGAAAAACATCGAGAGATATACCACGCTGACCACAGACAGTAACTCTGGAAATGAAAAATGAGGGTTGTTATTTTCACCCACTTGATACTAAAGTATTTTTTATATCTTTGTAATTTAAAGACTTTTTAAAATAAAATAGAGACTAGTCATGCCTATAGCTATTTCAACCTTTTGTTGAAAATGCTATAAAATCCCTGAAACTTAAAAGATCAAAAAATTCAACATTCAGAGCATCAAATTAAATTCCTAAAGATGCACTTCTCCTGCATGCCCAAGAAACCAAACAGCTGGTTCTACAAAAAGATAGCCTATATTTAGCCAATCTAAAAAATTCTCATACTGTCGGCTCTAGGTTTGATATGAAAGGTCAAGGTGAAATCTGAAAGCCAGAACTGTGTTCAAACACACCCACAAACAATGAGAAAGTTACTTACTCTTAAGTTCCCTCCATCCCAGAACTTTCTGTAAAATGTTTTCACTTCCAATCAGGAAAGTACCAAATAGCAAATAAGGTGGCTCCATAGCACGCAGAGGGCAAAAGGCAAGTAACAGACACTTCTAGGAAATACTAAATTGCAACACAGACATTAAAATTAGGTTGTAAATGTATTCCGTAAAGTGTGAGAAAGATACATACATATAATCTGTCTAGTAATCATAAAGTATGCTTCACTTTTAGTGTGTTTCAAATTTTTGAGAAACAAATCATAATTTTTCCAAGAAGTATTCATCTATCACTGGTTTTTCTTTCTCAAAACAAATGAAATGTGAAAGCACGGATGATGCTAAAATGTATCAATCTCCAAAAATATCCATTTACACTTTTTTTTTTAAGTCCTAGCCCATCTCAACTTATACTCCTACCCCAAAATTCAAACACTATCTAGCCCTGCACAATGAGGTAACTGGTGGAATTTCCCCTTTTACTCACCTGTATTATCCAAATTTTTTATATAATGCTTGTATAATATTTGGAAAGTTTAAGATAAACAAGCCTGGAGGTTTTTGCAACCCAGAGGTCTAGGTAACATCCTTTTCTCAACCCTTCTTCCCTTTGTGAAAAAGCGATGTGGGCCAACCACAGGAAGGACGTTCCACTATCTAATCCACATACACATCTGTCTCCCCTTTTGGAAAAAACAGAAGTCACACTTAAATCTGCAAATTTGCAACGATAACACTCAGCCCTCTTCTCCCATCTAAAAGCATACAATATTTCATAAGTGCTTTTTACCAGAAAGACTGCAATTTAATAAATGGTATCCTCACACATCTCCCATCCGTCCATTATTTCTGCCATTCTTATATGATAAACTAAAGAAAATGGGCAAATTCTGCCAATAACTATTACTAGGTTTCTCATCTTTTTATCCTAATAGGACGGCAATTCTTTTTTGAAAACTAATTCTAAAACTGGCAGTAAAATATTGCTGGAATGACTTCAAAATGAAGAAACTTCCATAATTATGTAAGCAACAATCTACACTTAAACTGAGTGAAGCAGAGACAACGTGTTATTTTGGGGGCTATGATAGATCTGGTTCCCTGTCGTCTAGATGGCAGGAGAAATGAGTACATACGCACGCAAACAATCTATATTTTTAATGTGGTGCTGAGTTTTAAGAAGGTCAGCTCAGTCTGGAATAAAACACCTCTAACCTAAAAAGGATCAGCATTACACACACACACACACACACACACACACACCCCTTCACCCTTCAAATGTCACACTGGAATCAACATCTTTAGATTATATATTAATCCAGCAAGTTACATATTTCTAAAGTCATTTTTCTAGCAAAACTCATTCTGACAGATAGTTCACACAGCACGTTAGTTTATAAACACCTATAATCAACCACGCTGTAAGAACCCAGATGAAGGCAGTTGAGCAATTAGCTCCCCTACCATAAGCTAAAAAGGAAAGTTAAATGAATATCAAACATTGTCTATTCATCACGCTTGAGCTAAATAAAGCTACTGTGGTAGAGACTTTGCAAAGATGGCAGTAAGCATTCCTCCCATCTCTGTGCACATGTCCTTTTGCCACGTGATTTCACCACTCCGCCCAACAAGCAGGGAAATGGATTTCCCTTCCTTTTGAATCTGAGCTGGCCTTGTGACGCGAATGAAACACAGTGACACTGGGTGAGTCCCAAGCTCCACGCCTGCTAACCTGGAACACGGCTGCAGCCAAGGGATAAAGGCCAGCCTCCCTGAGAACGAGGCATCAGTGGAGAGAGGGCCAGACGACAGCCAGCACCAACCACCACACACAGGAGTGAGATCATCTTAAAAGACGTAGCCTGGCCCCGCTGGCCATGGACTGGCCCGAGGCAAGACCAGCAGACCTGCCCAGCCCCGCCCACAAATCAGACAACCCACAGAATCGTAAGCAAATAAAATGGTCATTGTTTTAATCCACTAAGCTTTGGGGTGGTTTGTCACACAACTACACACGGCTGATAGACCGTCGGAATCCACACGGCGCCTTTCAGTTTGTCAGAGGCACCCGTGAAGGCAAAGCTTTAAATGAGGGGCCCAACTCAACCAGATGTTGCTGCTGAAATTTCCGGGAAAAACTCTATTGTCCCTACTTACCTTGACCCCTTGCCGAACCCCTGCAAATTCTAAATTTGGATGTGCCCCTGAGTTCTTTCTTACTCCTGCTCAGGTCTGAGGTCTTTTTGCTGTCTTGTGCTCATCTCTGGCCTAACAGATCTGATCTTGGAATACCCCACCAGTCTACCGAGCATCCTCCCAGCCCACCATGAGCTTTGCTGGTGCTATCCTTACCTCTAGACAAACAACTCAGTGTAATCTCAAACCACAGTCCTGGATCATCTCAGTACTTCTATGAAGTAATGATGCCGAATCTATTAAAAACCATGACTTTAAACAACCAACAGCACTGTTCAGGCTAGAGTTATTCTGCAAGATTAAATTATTATTCCAATAAACCTACAACTGCTTAAAACTGTTTCTGGAAATATCTTAAGAGCAAATTAATGTCACATTAGAAATCAGTCTCATTTCTTCACAGGAGGGCTGATAGAAACAGGTAATTTTTTTTATTTAAAATAAAATGTAGGGACACCGGGGTGGCTCAGTTGGTTAAGTGTCTGCCTTCAGCTCAGGTCATGATCTCAGGGTCCTGGGATTGAGTCCCACACTGGGCTCCTTGCTCAGCAGGGAGCCTGCTTCTCCCTCTGCCTACCGCTCCCCCTGCTTGTGCATGCTCTCTTTTGCTCTCTCTCTGACATTAAATAAAATATTCTAAAAATAAATAAAATAAAATGTAGCTATAAAGTATAAGTGGATACCCTCCCACCACCTCCCACTTCCTTATTAAAGGAAACAATACTTCTTGCAGAGAAATTCTGATGTGATCAATTTTAAAGTTAATCATATCCCATGGAGATCACCTTTCATATATTTGACACTCCCTTTCCTCCAAGTAGCTCCAAGAGACAAGGGAATACTTAGTTTTTAAACAACTGTACACAACTAAAGACAATTCACTCTTCATATGGTAGACTCAACGGAACATAAGCTATTAGCAAGCCCAAGCAACACAAGCACCTGGAACTTTTACCCACCCCAGTGACTGCATGTCACTGACCTGCCTGTAAGGCTATTTAAACAAATATATAAGCTTCCAAGATGCCTATATTGTCTATTTCTACAGGCTTTAAAGAGCAGGACATGAAATTACGGCCCTTAAAAAGTCCTGCTGCTTCTATGGAAACAATCGGAAAGATGGCTATAAATGACCTCAGAGGCTCATTATTTCTTAGCCCCAGAGATGGTCACTTTTTAAACAACTGATGAGTATTTATTTTAGTAAAGATAAACAATCTAGCCCCTGATCTTGACTTATGCCAAAAATACTCCTCTTCTTAAGTGAGTCCTAATGATCACAATTTGAAACTACCCAGAGACGTTGCTCCTAGCTCTACTTTGGCCTCTTAAGTGCCCAGGAAAGGTGCCATGTTAAGACTGTTTCCACAACAACCCTTGTTGAAGGTCAGACACTGGATGTGGGACTCCAGAAACCTGAAAGGGCATATACAAGGAAAAATGTTAAAGGATTACATAGTAAAATATTCGGTTTCGGCCCCAGTCACCCAAGGGACACCAAACATGAGAAAGTACAGACTGTTCCTGAATTGCCCAAAATTAAACCCAGTTAATCTCCCTACACAGACTTTTTTTTTTTTTTTTTTTTTACCTCTCAGTCATTCATTCTCTCTCCCAACAAAGAGGGTATCCTACCCAAACAGTGGTTACCGAGTGTGTATTCCTGCTAAGGTACTGACTTGACTAAGGATGTTTTATTCGCTTTTTGATATATTACTTAGGTTAAACCATTAATCTTTTAATGACTGAGATACCAAATTGTTTTAAACTCAAAAGAAAAGAACGGTCCGTGATTCAAACTCATCATTTAAGTGACTAAAATTGATATAGGTATTATTTTTTCTACATAGAGTTAATTTCACAACTCCTTTGTAATTTTATTTAAAACAAAACAAAACCCTAGTCACTTCTTTCTTCATAAATAAAAGAAAATAAACTGAAGTGATACTGTCTACCACATCCAACCCCAAGACTCTGAAGTGATTTCTTAAGGAAATGTAACATTTTGATACTTCTGAAAACAGTGGGTTTCATTTGGGAGGATTCTCCCTGTTTACAATAATCACACGAACATCCCAGAATGAGTTAAGTGGGTAAGATAAAAACTCACACTTCAAAACTGTCTCCCTACATCAGCGGGGGTATCTGTTTCACCACACACACAAAAAAAGAATAACTCTTCTTCTGAAAATACGAATCAGTTAGCTTTCAAATAGAGCACAGAGTGAAAACAAAAGATTTTATTTTTTAAATAAGGTTAGCATTGCCTCTCCCCGTTTTGTACTTCTAAGTCAGTGGCAACACCTTAGCATGGTATCAGGAGGTGGCCGTCACAATATTTAGTCATTTTCTGAACATTTCGGAGAGGTTATAATCCAGTGCTGTCCAATAAAACACCTTGCGCCGATGGAAATAGTCTCTATCTGAGCAATCCAACAGGTTTATTGGAGAGTACAGATTATAGACCTGAAGTTAAAGAAACAAAATCCAGTTCTACAGCCATGCTAGCCACAATGAGCTACTGAGCACCTGAAATGTGCCTGGTGAAACTGAGGAACTGTATTATATCTAACGTTTTTAAAGATTTATTCTTTGGAGCAGTTTTAGGTTTACAGCAAGACTGAGAGGAACGTAGAGATTTCTCACATACCCTCTGCCCCCCCACACACACGCACGCACAGCCTCCCCCATTATCAACATCCCCTTGTCACAACGGACGATCCCACATGGGCGCGTCATTATCATCCGAAGTGCACAGCTGACATCGGGGCTCACTCTGGGTGCTGTATATTCAGAATTTGGGGAATGGGTTTGGGGAAAGGGATAATGTCACATAGCCATCATTACACTATCCCACAGAATGGTTTCGCGGCTTAGACATCCGCTGTGCTCTGCCTATTCTTCCCTCACCTCCCCCCAAATCATTTAATTTTCATTAATTTAAATTTAAATAGCCACATGTGGCTAGCGGCTACCATACCACTCAGCTTAGAACCAGACACCCAGTAAAGAACGTCCACCGTTGCTGCTTTGACCCCAATGCATCAGCCTAGCAGAAGGGACCTGGCTCTAGCGGAAACTGAAGATCAACTCTGTGAAGTTCATCTGTTTCATATGCTTTCTTCACCCATCACCTTGCTGCTCCTCAGTCTTTTACTTTCCAACACACCCATGCACGCCCCCAACTCCGCCTCACTGATAAGGTTATAACCCAGCCTATTTTAACACAGCACGCAAAGGATGACAATAGAAATGAAACCACTTTATGTTCATAAACCACCACGCTTACATGTTAGATAAAACACCCTGATGAAGAAATATATATAAAGATGATTTTAACACCTCTAAAGAAATAAATAAGATTTGTACTACGACGGTTACATAGTAAATACGTTCTCAGATAGATACTTATTCTGTTAAAATGGTAGTTACAAAATTCATCGAGTCAATAATATTTCTAACTTCTTCCTTCTCACTAATGAGGAACCAAAGCGATGTAAGTAGGAAAAAAAAATACTAAAGTAGGCAGGAATCACAAGCCTGAGATTCTAAGGACTTCTGGACCAACAGCTTAAAAGAATAAATAAATATAATTGAAGAACTTAAGCCACTAGAGTCTTGATCTGCAAAACAAAGGAGCAAGAATGGATTTTCTTTTCAGTCTGTTCCAATATTAAATTTCCTGATTCTGTATTCTTAATGCCATTCCTCACTTAGGAATTGACTTATAAAACCCAACCAGGGCCTATCATTCCTTCCCCTGAGCACTCTCTCTCTTTGCTTTGAGTCACACCATAATTAAGCAAAGGGGTGACATTGCCAATTAGGAAGGAAGGAAGGAAGAAAGGAAGGAAGGAAGGAAGGAAGGAAGGAAGGAAGGAAGGAAGGAAGGAAGGAAGGAAGGGTGGATGAGATAATTCAAATTAAAATGTAAGTAATACAAGATAGGCCAATAGGCAGCAATCCAGAAAATATCAACCTCCAAACTAAACAGGGCAAGCAAAAAAAACAACTGGAATGCCCCTTGTTACAAACCCTGGTAAAAACTGCTGTTGCCAGTACAAAACGAGAGCACAGATTCTTGTAAGACCTTAACCATCAATAGAGTGATTATGAGAAGTCTCAGAACTGTCACAGGCCACTGGCTTCCAAAATACTCCCCAAATGAAAGTGTCTGGCTGGCTCCATTGGTAGGGCACATGACTCTTGAACTCAGGGTCCTGAGTTCAAGCCCCATATTGGGGGTAGAGTTTACTTAAAAAAAATCAATAAAATTAAATTTTTAAAAAATACTCCCCAAAGGAAGATCTATCATTCATATGACAGAAAGTCATCATCTTCACTTACCATACTAGTTCTTCCAGTAAACAGCTCTCGTAGTGACTTAAACCCCAAAAATGTCTCCAAGACGTATACTCTTACCTAAACGAATAACTGAATGAGCACTCCCACTACTTGGCCTCTGAGAGTTATACTAAATGTACTTACTGAAAGAAGTTCAAAAACAGAAGTCTATCTTAAAATGTTTTCCTATATATTTAAGTACACAGTTTTAAAAGTCAATTCATCTAATTCTTCAATGGCCAAGAAGTTTCTTAAACCAGAGCTTATTCTCAAACAACTGGCAGGTGGAAAGAAATGTGAACTATACCAGCATTACTCACGCCAGATTCCAAAGTGTATCTAAATCAATTCTAAAACTAAAGCACTGCCAACCCATTCTCTTAAGAGCTGCTATTTCTCCTCTGCTTCCCAGTTAAGCCAAGCCTAAAATGCCTTTTTAATTAACATATTGAATTCTTCTATAGTATCAAAAACTTGACCAATGAATGGCAGATTTGCAAAAAGAAACACCTGAAACACTTCAACCATCTTGGAATTGTTTTGGTATAATTTAAAAAACCTGTCCCAGAGAAAAATGCAAAACCTCATAGGATTACAAGGATTCTATTTAAACAGAGAAAAAAATAATGTTTTTCCCAATGAATACACCCTAGGAGGAATTATAACACCTAGTAGATTGATTTTGACTTAAAAAGAAGGATGGTCTATGGTCTTAGCCATATCCTATCCTATCCACACCAATCCTATTACCTTTGGTCCCTTATTAATTATAAAAATACAATCGCTGCCATCATAACGACCTTTGAAAACCACATGTCCTGATATCCTGTTCCTGTGTTTCATTTATATCCTTGATCTTCTCCCAACAGTCCTGATTTCTACACAGCAAGAGGCCCCACAGAACTTCAAGGTTGGGTTATATATAAATACATAAACAGGAAAAGAGAGGTCATGGGTACACCAAAGAAAGGAAAGCTCTAGAGAAGAAGAGACCAGTACCAGGACCTCCCTGTCCTGCTCTACAGTGCCTAAGTAAAAGGATGCCACAGGGAGCTCTGGGTCCTTCATCCAGAGAGACCACCTCCCAGTCCAACGACCTCAGGAAAGCCAGGCCTCTGCACGATGCCTCCCTGCACATTACAGGCTAGTGCAAGCGCGCAAGTGCTGACTCTTCATCTGGGAGGATTAATGAGCTAATTTCTACAGAGCCCTTTAAGCTGATTGGCCCAAACGCAACTAAATAAGCATCATCATCAACCATAGGCAAGAGTGACTCTTCAGGGTCCAGGGAGGCAAATTTTTTGAAGTCAGGCAATGCTCTCCTTGCATAAGAAGGGAAAGAGTGTTTGCCCCCAGAGGTCAGACCTTAATCCAGAAAACATTTATCAAACACTTAAGAGGTGTGGGGTATAGAGACCAGAGATACTGTCTTCAAGAAGGAGTTAGTATGTAGCGCCAGGATGGGCAAGGAAGCCAACAATTTGCACATAGTGTGAGGACAGCCAGGGGGTGAAATACCCAACAGAGCAAGGGGCAAAGGGAAAGGAGGCTCTGGAGCAAGACTGTTGCTGTGAAGAGAAATCATTTATTCCAGGTCTTACCAGGGAGGCCAGATCTGGGTGTGTTCAATTTATGAACGTGCATCAAGCTATATATTTATGATCTGTACACTTTTCCACATGCATGTTATACTTCGACGATGGTAAAATTTAAAAGGAGAGACAGTGTTCTCTGTTAAATAAATGAAGACAGCAGGGAAGGGTGTGGAATGGTGTTCCAAGCAGAGTGAAAACTTGCCTCGCAAGGGCAGGATAACACAAATGAATCATTTCAGCAACTGCAAAAGGTTCCCACTGGCTGGGAGTCTGAGAATGGAAGTGACAAGGAAGGTTTGTCTGGAATAGGGAGGCAAGAGACGATTCCCAAAAGGCCTTCAACACCATGCTGAGAGTTAACCTTGAGGATGATAGAAAAGCCACGAAAAGTGTTTGAGCGGGGGGTAACTGATAAATACGACGATACAGCTCGACCATTCTGCTACCCATGCGTACTGTAGCTGGAAGCAAGAGCGGAGAGGAGGAAGGAACCTCCCTAGGAACATATTACAATAACCCAAATAAGAACACACCACGGCCCGAACTAAACCAGCGATGGCCAAGAGGAAAAGTTTAAGGCAGAGCAAAGAAGATAACAAGTCCGCAGAATACCGAGGACTGATGGCAGTTCCATGGGGCAGATGGAAGAAGACCGGAGAGGGTGGGCTCACTGGCACGCTTCTGTTTCGCGCTCGAGGGTCTTAAGGAAGAGGGAGGATGCTGACGAAGCGAAGGGGGAGAGACAATGAGCTTCCCCGGGAGTACGAGCTTCTGTGGAACATCACACGAAGACCTAGAAAGGCGGCTGACGCGCGTCCAGAGAAGCGGGAGCACGTGGGCGCTCCAGGCGACGCTGAAGCCGCAGGCAGACGGAAGGGGCTCCTGCGGCGCGGCCACGCCAGGCTCACGGCGACGGTGGAGACTGCCGCTCTGGCTCCTCAGCAAGAGGGCACGAGCCAGACGGCGGCGGGCCGAGGCGTGAACGAGAGGTTCTTTCCAACGGCTCGGCTGTGAAAGGAAGGAAGGAGATAAGGTAGCGGCCAGAGGAGGAAGGAGCGGTGAGGGTTTTGTTTTGTTCTCTTTTGTCGTTAAAGATAAGACAGACCTGAGAGTATTTTTTAAGCGGAGGGAAAAGCAGAGAGGGACGGAAGGAGACAGGGGAGCAGCAGCGATGACTTTATCTGAGAGCAAACGCTCCTGTCCTCTCACGCTCTGGGACGCGGTGATGTTTCTTTTAGTCAGCAGCATTTCCTGCCAGCATGGCAGCCTCCACGGGGCGGACTGGGGGGAGAAAAGTGCAGCCTTAGCAGGTTGTTCTCAGAGCCCTGTCATAATGGGGCTGCCCCTCCCAGCAACCTTCCCGCAGGATGCTCTCACCGCTTGTCAGAGGGCCATTTGGCACCTAAAGCCCTGAGCTCTCCAGATCGCCAGGAGCTCCACAGGTCTCTCCACTTCCTCCTGCAGCGGAGGGAAGACGCAAGGGGGGGCCGGGCCCGGGCAGGCTACCTTCGAGCCAGCGCGCCCCAGAAGGAGGACTAGCAGGCAAAGTCTCCCACCTGCCCCCTCCCTGCTAGAAACCGAGCAGAGAAACCCTTCGAGCCGCTCCCACATCTTGCCAGAGCCAGGGCTGTGCTAACTCGCATCTGATTGGCAAACGTCGTTTCTAGTAGTCATGGCTCAGACTAACTGAGAGCGTGCCCTGGGCCAGGCACCCTTCTAAGGGCCTTACACTCTCTCATCCTCACCACCGTATCGCCATCGTCTCCATGTTACCGATGAGGAAACTGAGTGCAGACACAGCTAAGTAATTTGCTCAAGGTCACAGGGCCAGGGACCGCTATTGCCAGGATATGAAACAGACCTGGCCCTCTGACTCCAGAGCCTGCAGTGTTTTGATTCATTCTCAGACATCATCAAAAATGTACTGCAAGACAGACTGTCAGAGACAGGGCGGAATTCTTAACGTTATTGCTCACAAATCAAAAGCATAAATAAAGTATTGTAATAATACTACCAGAAGTTTCTTTGTACCTAGAGACATTTTCCCACATGGCACTTTGAACAGCACATTTAAAAGAGCATTTCTGTGCTCTAAAACGAATTATTATCCTTGTTGAGCTCTGCAGATATAGTAAAAAGAGCAAAAACCCACACTGAAATGTACACTATATAGGGATGAATTGTAAGGTCCATGAAGTAGACCTCATTAAAGCTGTTATTTAAATGGGAGAATAAGTGAATATAATGAAGAAAGGCATACCAATAAATCTGATAACTTAGAGACAAAAATTTCATGAAAGATACACATGACCGAAATTAAGAGAAGACGACAAAATCCAAATAGTAAATACAAACTTTAGGTGTGGATAGCCTCACAGGTGAATTCTATAAAATAAATAAAAGAGCATTTCTGTTATAAATGTAACTAATACCAATTACACACCAGTTAAAACAGTTAAAACAGTAAATTTTATGCAACATATATGTGTATATTCTACCACAATAGTAAAAAAGTACAAAAAGAATATTTCTATATACATTTTTCTCTTTACAAAAAAAAAAAAAAAGTGAAATGATATGAAAGCCAAACGCCCTCTTAGGCCATGCATTTGAAGCCTCTTTTACTTTAAAAAAAAAAAAGCCAAGGGCACCTGGGTGGCTCAGTTGATTGAGCCTCTGACTCTTGATTTCAGCTCAGGTCATGATCTCAGGGTCGTGGGATCGAGCCCCGCGCTGGGCTCTGCACTCAGCGCCGAGTCTGTTTGTCCCTCTCCCTCTGTTCCCACCCACCCACACTCGCGCGCTCTCTTTCTCTCTCTCTCAAATAAATAAATAAAATCTTGTTAAAAAAAAAAAAAAGGATAAAGAGCCAAACTAGCAAACCAACAGCAGTAACAAAGCAGCCCCATTTAAAGGTCTGGGAGATACACACTCAGTGCCCTGGACCTCTGAGATCCTACGAAAACGACTGTGAGCCAGTATAGTTCCCAATGTCCTCAAGATCCCTCTAGAACATCCATAAAACCAGTTCTAATCCCTAAGCCACAGAACTCTGCACAAACTCAGACCACAGGGTGAAATGGGAATGGTATGGGCTGCTTGCAGGTCTCATTTTAGGAAAAACTGTTGCTCCTTGAAAACCTGGGCTTGGGGAAAACTCATCTGAATGGTTTTTAAAAAAAAAAAAAAAAAAAGTGCCACGGGAGAGAAATAGAGTGCCCAGAGCAGCCCTTGGTCAAACTATGGCTAGAATTCTAGGAACCGAATTCTTGTGTTGACGAGGACCAAAAATTAAATGTATTACTTTTTTTTAAAGATTTTATTTTTAAGTAATCTCTACACCCAACATGGGGCTTGAACTCACAACCCCAAGATCAAGAGTTGCATGTTCAACTGGCTGAGCCAGCCAGGCGCCCCTAAATGTATTATTTTTAGGTCATTCTAACTGACCACTGAGGACGAAATGAATCAACACGGAGAAATCAAGTGCAAAACTAAAGAAAGGCTTATCCTGCAAAAAAGCTAAGAAAATCAAACATCCTCGGAGGCACAAGTCTATTTAGGGCTTCTCTGAGGAAAAGCAGTAAAGATCACAGCCCCTGTGCAATGATCGGCCTCGAATACAGAAACTCGTATAGCAGAGACGACGGTGCTCTGACATAAAAAAGTTCCTTGAGGGTGTTCAATTCTACCACAGATGCCAAAGACAGTATTAACGTGACTTGCTGTTCATTCTGTTCGGCAAAGAAGGTAATCTATTAATATCACCAATAAACTAATTTTTCAATTGGCCTATCTTTGGGTACCCCTTACACTTCTAAAGAAGGAAATGGAAGGGCGCCTGGGTGGCTCAGTCCTTAAGCGCCTGCCTTTGGCTCAGGCCATGATCCCGGCGTTCTGGGATGGAGCCCGGCATGGGGCTCCCTGCTCAGCAGGAAACCTGCTTCTCCCTCTTCCACTCCCCCTGCTTACGTTCCCTCTAGTGCTGCCTCTCTCTCTGTCAAATAAATAAATAAAATATTTAAAAAAAAAGAAGAAGAAGAAGAAGAAGGCATTGGAGGATGGGGTGGAGGGGAGAGGTGAGGGACAAAGCTTCACAAGGCTAAAGTGCATAAAGAGGAAAGAAAACCTCCCAAGAGCAGCTACTTGTTTAGGAGACAGAAATATCTGAAGTCTACTAAGACAAGAAGATGGATGGCTAAAGGAGTTTAATAATTTCACCACACTTTCAACCCCTCTCTAACCATAAAGCTCCCTCCACTAGACTTTACATCATTTCCAGGTCACGCATAAACTTCTGAACCAGATTACCCTTAAGAGCATTACAAATTCTCCATTGATCTTTTACAACACAGGAACAGCAATACAACAAAGAGAAAACTTTATTTTTAGACTTGCAAAATCCTGTGTTTACTTTTCTAAAACAGAAGTCAAACAACTGAACCTGCTTTGTTTGAACTTTAGTAAACCGATTCTCTCATAATCTTGAGGACCCAATCTCTGCCCAGGAGGAAATGAAGAAAAAGTGCTCTGTGCCACGCTGGAAAGTTCAAACACGGTGCCTCCCTTGGTCCTCTGCTCAGGCACATCGAGCCTCCTGCTGGTCGCAGTTCACATGGCTGAAGCCCTATCATATGACACCTGCCGTGGAGAGAGGGGAGGCAGAAGGCTCTCTACCCGCATTCATGTCGAAACTAGTTCAGTGTCTGAACTACTAACTTCTTCATGTAATGTTTAAGCAAAAGTGCTTAACCACAAGTTCACTTGTAATCACTCAACTAGCATTAAACACTAAATGGAAATGGGTTTATAATTCCCTATAAACATTAAGCCCTTGCAAAACCCTATTCCAGCAACCTGATTTGTCAAAAACATGGCCTCCGCATAGACCATCTTTTATAGTTGGAAAAAAACAAGATGAATTTAAAATGTAGAAAAGCCCTTCCCACAGTGTGAATGTGCAAAAATAGGGGTAGAAGTAATAAGCAGGTGTTTCTGTTCTCAAATTCCTTAGGTAAACTGACCAACCATAATTAACAATGCTGTTACTCCAAGTAGAAAGAAGCCCTGCAATTAATCCCATCGCTTAAATTAAAAATTAAAAATTTTTATTCATTAGCTCACAAAACTAGTCAACTCAAAATACTATGTTTTCAAAAGGCAAAGCTTGCATAACCCTGATAATTGACAAAATAAGCATATAAATTGATTATAACTAAATTCTGGTGTTCCGGAGATCCCCAGCCCCCCTCCTCCTTAGTGCTCTCCCAGAGCTCACTCATCACATCTTACAGAATCGTTTACATAAAGTTGCAGAATCCTTGAGGGCAGGAACCATTTTTACGAACTTATATACTGCTAATATCTAGCACAATGCTTGGGACATAGTAGGGCCTTAGATTTTGTGGCACAAATAAAAAATAGGGGATCACATCCTATTAAGTATGAAAAAAGAGGTGCAGAGGGAGCCGATGTTACTTTGCCTCAGGAAAAGCAAACGGCTTCTCAAGGAAAATTCCCTCTGGGGAGAGAGTGAGATTCCCTACAGACAGGGGCACTTGGATGAGAAAAGAGCCCATGCCCAGACAACGAGGACTGGGAGACCAGAGGTGTCATAGGACAGCAGAATATTCAGGGTACAATCAACAAAGCCGACTTCGGGAAGGGGAAAACCAAAAACCTGAAGGGGTTTATATATCAGGCTAAAGCAGTTTTCATTGGATAGGCTTTGAGAAGCCGGTAAAGTGATTTAATCCAGGCAGTGACACAAAGACACATCCCTTGAGAATCCCCGGCCCAAAGTTGTGAAAAGTATGGGTTTTCAAAGAATTTTATAGAGAGGTCTATTTTAGATTATTTGAAGTTTTTATATTCTAGGTGACTGTTCTGCCCATCATTTTCTCATATATATGAAATATATGTGTATTTCAGCCTATGCTCTTTCATTCACACAGCAGGTGATACAGGCTTCATTTAAACGCCTAATGAAATTCTGTTTTAATCTTTTGAAGGGGGTCTGGAAAATTTTTTTAAAGAAAGGCAAAAAAAACAAAAAAAAAATATTTAAAACAAATACCCTGAATTCCTTTTTCATCACCGTACTTAAATATCAAGTTATGGGAAAGCTGCCTCCCATCGCAGCCCCAGTACGGTTAGAAGCGGAGGTTCTGCTTGGAGGTTTCCCTAACTAGTAGGTTTAACAAGACTCTCAAAAAGGATGACCCAATAGGAAAGGCTCTAAGCGAAGGGTCAACACAAATCTTTGGGCCTTTCACGTGCTTGGCCCAAGGAAAAGTAATGCCGGCTTCTTGCCGTTGACTTTGCCAGGTTTTTAAAAATATAAGATAAGGTGATATTTGTGAGCCGACTTGATGGCACCGAATGGCAGGAAGCAAATCACGGAAAGCCTCGGGTTTCACTCTAGCAGCTCGGCCCTGAACCAGAGGAAAGCACCGGCCCGGTGCAGGGCAGGAGGCCAGGGCGCCTGCTTTTCCCCGGGCGGCCGGGCTGCGCGGCAGGCGGCGCGCCAGGGCACCGAGAGGCGGGTACCGGGGCGGGCCGGGCTGCAAGACGGGCGTGGAGCAGCGGCTGTCAGGGAGGGAGACAAGCATCCTCCCCGGCCTCGGGAAAGAACCTGGCCTCCACGATTCCTACGTGGCCCGGTTACCCACGGCGAGAGGCTGCTCACAGGAGGCAGAGGCTCAGAGCTTGGCGAGCAGAGGCGCGGCTGCGCCCGCTGAGTCCCCCAGGACACGGCCCCCTGGGCGCAGCGCGGGGGCGCTGGAAGCCCAGGGCGGCGCCCCCCGCAACCCCACCCCACCCGACCCCACCCGCGGCTGCGTGCCCGCGTGGCCACGGGCTGCGGCCCCACCGCGCGGGTGGAGGGTGATGCGGCGGCGTTGCCGGGTCCGCGGCTCCGCCGCCCCGGCGATCCGGGAGATAAAAGTTTGCAGCATGCGGCTCGTCTGCAGTGCGAGTCACATCCGCCGCGCCGCCTCCTGCAGCACCAGCGCTCAGAGAACGAACAAATAAATTAAAAAAAAAAAAAAAAAAACTGTTGAAGCCGGTAGGCCCCGAAGCCGGCCGTTCTGCCTCCCGGGCGTGCATGCAGGCGAGCCCAGCATCCCGCGCCCCCTCCCGCCCCCGGCCGCGCCTCCCTCCCGGCCTCGGCGCTCGGCCTGCACCGGCCGCGCCGCGCCCGCCGCACTGACCGATAACCTCCTGCAGTTCGTACGCGTCCCTGCAGATGGGCCAGCCGACGGGCTGCGCCGCCGGGGCAGGAGCCGGAGCCGGGGCCGCGGGCGCTGCCGGGGCCGCCGCTGCTGTCGCGGCCGCGGGGGCCGCCACCGCCGCCGCCGCTGTCACCGGGGCTGTCTGCTGGGGCTGCTGGACGTGCACGGGCGAGCCGCTTGGCTCCGCCATGATGCTGCCGGAGGAGCGGGAGGACGCGCCGGCCGGCGGACGACCTTCCACTTGAAACTTCCCTTCCCTCACCACCGACACCTCTCGGCCGGCGCACGCCCTCCCCGCCGCGCCGCCGCCGCCGCCGGAGCCAGCCACGAGGGGAGGGAGCGAGGGAGGCCGAGCCGGGCGGAGGGAGGAGGCAGCGCCGGCAGAGGCGGGGTGGGGAGGAGGCGGCGGCCGCCGCGCTCGCCGCGCGCCCGGAGCCTCGCGCGCGCAGTTCTCTGCCTCCGCGAGGGGAACCGCCGCCCCACCGCCCCCTCCCGCTCTGCTCGAGGCCGGGGAAGTTTCCACCCGAGGGGAGTAAGGCGGGTTTGTGTTTGCTTTTGGGGCCCGTGTCCCAGACAGTCAGGCTCTCCAGAAGATGCCCCCTGGGGACCCTGAGGGCGGGGTCGTTGAACCGCCGCCAGGTTCTCAGATTCAGAAGTCGCCCCAGCTAAGGAGAACCTGAAGTTCATTTACAAGTTAGCGAGAGACACCTACACGCGGGCCGTTTGTAGGACGCCAGTTAAAAAATAACCCAAGTTGTAACTTTCCTGCGCATTACCTGCCAATATCCCTTTCCCACCTTGTCTAATCTAATCTCAGCCCTTCTGGTTTTTGTTGTTTTTTTTTTTTTTCTGAGTGAAACATGATTCCCTGGGTCCCTGGCTGTTCACAGGCTTTTCTTCGTTTGTTCCCAGCCGCCTGGATCCCAGGGAAGTGATACAAGGGCCTATAAAGTTAGCATTTAAAAAATGTAAGGGGTTTGGACACTTTATTTCAAATTCTGTGCTCTTAGTAACACGCCACATTAACTCCTTACGACAAAAGATAGGCATTTCTTTTGCAGAACATATCGTATCATAAATAAACTGCTGAAAACTTTTGATTAATTGCTGCTTTTTTTTCAACACTCCCAAAATTACCTCATCTTTAAAATTGCTATGGTATAACCATAGGTCTTCCTAATTATAGGTGTCATATTTCACACTGAATGTTCCCTGTGTTCCCTTGGTAGTAATGACCAAGATTACACCATTCCTGTCTTAAGCAGAAACGGTGGGGTGAACTAATGGTCCTATTGGTCATTTTGCCAAAATTATCTTGTGTAGTTTTCATGACTACAAACAACTACTGAATAAATGCGTTAGAATAATGAGCATTATTTAAAAAAAAACAACTCTAAGATTGTGATGCTTCATCATCTGCGTTTATATACAAAAATCTTGATTTTTTTTTGAAGACAATTAGGAAACTCAGAAATTCATTAGGAGAAATGTTATATGTCTAATCAAACAGTGATGTAAACCAAAATGAGTGTGCTTAATCTCTTATAGCATTATGGAACAGAAGGGGTAAAGCAGCTATGGCACTCTGGTCTATAAGCAGAAATTTATGCTGAACTAAGAAAGTGTACATCTTTTATGCATGGGTGTTCAAAAACCGCGTATTGATTTTAATGTCTGTCAAGACACAGACAACTTCATGAACAAATAAATTCTAGGCCTCTGATGCTTTCAGTGGAGAGGAATAGGGAATAGGGGACCTCTCCTTCTCAAGGGCTGCTCCCCATCCCGATGAACTTTTAAGGACTGTTTTTAAGGGAAAAGAAAAATGATTATATTGGATATGACCTCCATTTTGTCATATGAATTTATATTTTGAATTTCAAATCATGAAGTGAGACCGTGAAGGCCAGGAAAGTTCTTGGAACTTAATTGGAAAACATGATGCTGTCAGGACCAATAGCACAGATTTGAATCAAACACAGATCACTTCGTTTCCTACAAAGAACAACTGTTCCATAGTCACACACCAGATCTCTGCACCCAGCCCGCCACTTTCCAAATGGCTACCAGAAAGAAGACTTGCAAAACTGATGACTCAGGGCACACCCATCACTACTACCAGTAAATCGGAGTAAAGAAGAATGTTTACTATCGGTGGCCTTTGGAATCATTTTTATATCTAAAGAACAGAACATGAATCCTATTTTTAAATTATAAAATTATAAAAGCATTTGATTAGAATTTAAGTTAATGTTTTCATAAGCAATTGAGTAAAGTGGTACTTAAAACTTAGAAACATGTGTATTTAAAAAGTATTCAACTGATAGGCAATTTTCCCTGAAAGCCCATTACTAAATTTAAACTGAAAGATGGCAGGGGAGGAAGCCTTTAAAATACAAACAAGCTTTACTTCAATACATAAAGAATATATTCAGTCAGACACTTTAAAACACAGAAAAAATAAGAGTCTTAATTTTATTCAGCTTTAAACCTACCTCTTTCTAGGTCAGGGTTTCAAGGGTTCAGCACTTCTGATGTTTTGTACCAGGTAACTCTCTGTGGTGTAGAGGTCTGCTACTCATTAGATGCCGGTAGTACCCCTACTCTCAGTCAGGATGGTCAAAAATATCTCCAGACATGGCCTCTGAAGAGCAAACTGCTGCCTTAGATAAACTATTTATACAAAAATCGTCATCTTATAAACAGAGTACTACCGTGGTTATTTGCTTTACAAAGAGCTTCTATCACGTTCAGTTAGTAATTCGTAAATCCTGAAAGGGATCGGAATCTGCGCCCCCAAAATATGCTACTTTGGCATAAGAACTATTTTGAGCTGAAGGCAATTAAGAAACAACAGACACAGGAAGAGCTCTCTGCTCTCCCCTATCTGCCTAAAAGCAGGGCATAAATTTCCCTTTTGTAAATGGAATTTCCATTCATAAAGGAAATTTCCATTTGTAAAGGTGCCCCCTCTTCCATACCAGAAAGAGGAGAATGACTCTTATCGGGAAATGGCACTGAAATGAGTGTGCATGGACAAGCTGTATCCATCCTTTCCCAGTCACCATCCCATGATTTACCCCTGCTAGTAACCAAACCCCTTTATCCCTTGTCTAACCACTTCACAATTTATCACCCTTTGTTAAAATGGTATATAAGCCCCCGATTTTACCCACTTCTTTAACTTATTCATCGCTGAGTACTCCTCCATATATGGCCATTGCATATCTGCAAACTGTTTTTTCCTTTGCTAATCTGTCTTTTGTGAGTTCAATTCTCAGGCCTCAAATTACTAAATTGGAGAAGGTAGAGGAAGTTTTTTTCCTTCTCTACAACCCTTTGGACATCTAAGAGAAGATGTGTAGTGTAGTGGCCATGGGTTTGAAGAAAGAAAATGCCAGAATCAAATCTTGCCCCCAACATTTTTTTTTATCTCTGACTTTGGACTTATTAAACCAAGTCTCAATTTTCTCATTCACACAATCAGCATCATAATAACTTCCTTGTGGGTTGTTACAACATAATTTGTACGTAAGCAGCTCAGCATAATGGCTGCCACACAGTAAATGCTCAATAAAATGAAAACCCTCATCAATGTCATCATCATCATTATCCTTATCTGCCAAGACTTGTAACAAAATATATAGAAGAAAGAGACATAACAATGGCAATCATGAACTGTACAGAATATAAGCTCTCTGAGGGCAAGAATTTCTGTTCCTCTGGTTCACTGCTGTTTCCCAGTGGCTGGAATAACATCTAGCACAGAATATACCCAGTAAATATTTGTTGAATGAATATAACACTTTTTAAATGTATAAAAACATACTTTTAAACATCAGAATGAGTCAGCTATGTCAAGGGTGGATTACATGGGAGGAAACTGGAGGCGGAGAGACCTATTTGAAAGCCACTGCTATAGTCAAGTTAGAGAAATGTGCATGTGAACAAATCTCATGATATTGAAGATAATGATGAGGGGGTAGACTTAAGAATTATTTAAGGAGCAGAGAAATAGAACTTGATGACAGATGAGATTCCTTTAAAAATCAAATTGCCCCAATGCATTAAAAAAAGTAGATGTACACAAGTGCAATTTATAAAATGTTTTAAAACATACATCTACTGAAGGAATGGGAGACTCTGGATTGACAGATGGTCTTTCTCCCATGGCTAACCTGTAATCGACTGCAAAGTCACTGCCATTGCATGGTGGGAAAAGGCCAGATGTTCCCGGGTGGGAAGAAAATCTATCACCATATCTTCCATCTCCAACTCTTTCATACTTACTCTTTTAGAAACTGTGTTTGAGGGGAAAATTGTGAAAGAGCTGGATTTTAATTCAAGTGATTGCTTCCAAAGACAAGGATCCGGTGTTTTTGAGTTAAGGTGATGGCAAGGCAGAGTAAAAAAGGATTGGTTTAAGTCAGTAATAGCTGGATTGAAATACTCACTCTGTACTTACCAGCTGGCAGCTTAAACTCTCTGAGCCTGTTTTCTTAAAGTGAGGACAATCACCCCAGGATGATGGGGTGGCTGGAAAGATGAAATGAGCTGGCATGTGCCACACATGTGACCCACCGCACACACTAGTGGCTCCAGAATTCTGGACTGGGAGGCACTCGGGGTGGGGGGGTAGTCTCGGGGGAAGGTAGGTATTATAGGTTAAATTGTGCCCCCCTAAAAAGATACATTGAAGTCCTAAACCCAATACTTGTGAATATGACCTTATTTGCAAATAGGGTCTTGGCAAGTGTAAGCAAGTTAAGATTAGGTCATACTGGATTGGTTGGGCCCTATTCCAATGACTGGTACCCTTCTAAGAAGAGGAAATTTGGACCCAGAGATAGAGACACACACAGGGAGAATGCCATACGACCAGGGAGGTAGAAATTGGAGTGACAGGTCTATAAACCAAGGAATGCCAAAGACTGTCGACAGCAGCCAGAAGCTAAGAGAGGGGCATGGAACAGACTCTCCCTTAGAACCTCCAGTAGGAACCAACCCTGTCAATACTTGGATTTTGGACTCCTAGACTTCAGACTGTGAGCAAATACATTTCTGTTATTTTTAAGCCACTCGGTTTGTGGTACTTTGTTATAGCTGCCCTGGGGAACTAATACGGTGGGATTACGGGATTTGTTCTTCAGCCAACTGCATTTTATTTGGACCAACTTTAGCAAAGAGCCCTAATGGAAATTAGCCACTCCTTTGGAGCCACCACACTACCAAACCCTGGACTTTACAACTTGTTTTTAATATTATTTTCAAGAACACCTGCAGAGTAAACATCTGAATGAATTCTTGACAGAGATGTCAAATGTCCATCTGAAAAATGCGTTCAAGAATATATGAACCTTTCCAACTTTGAAGACCTTGCCCCCTTAGCATACTGATAGAGACGTCATGTGCTTTCCACCTGCACAGCTGATGCTATCTATCATCTAAAGTCCAGAACTGGTGTGATTCTATTTTATTAGGTTTAACACAATTTAGTGTTAAGGTGCCATTAGTGTTTATTTCCCAGCCATAAATGGAAAAAGAGGCTTAAATCTATTTTAAGTTGAATTATTGCAGAGACACTGCTTCTTAAATTCATCACATGTGATTAAGGAATTAAACTTATATGAATTAGAACTTGCAGACATGTGTTTTCATTTATTTCCCAACCAGCTCTTGAAATTGACTTTCTATTGCATTTTATATTCCAGACAAAATTGCTCTGGTGACAGTTAATGCCTCTTCATTAATCTCAGAGGTTTCTACCATGATAGAAAGGTTCCTGGTCCTGTTAGAGAGAGGTCTTACTGGAAGCCCTAATCTCGGTACTAATAGGGGAAGACCTCCATATTTAGCAAGGTTCGCCCTTTTCTAAAACATCCAAAGGCATTATGGTAAATCTGTGCGGCATACATATTTCTTTCATGATGTAATCTGTCTAAAACCTGATAGTCCTGTCCCAGGCAGAATGACATTAAAATGTAATTAAAAGTAATTTGAT
The DNA here is from genome assembly GCF_024610735.1 of Ursus americanus. Taxonomy (NCBI): domain Eukaryota; kingdom Metazoa; phylum Chordata; class Mammalia; order Carnivora; family Ursidae; genus Ursus; species Ursus americanus. The sequence goes on from NC_142127.1 coordinate 46,720,541, forward strand.
TCTTTAGTGCTGACTCCATTGAAGAATCTCAAATAGGAATCCCATTTATTACACAAAACAGCACTTTCTGAAAATATTTTGTTCATCCCTCTCACCTTCAGATTTTTCCAAATACCAAAGATATCTCAGTGCTCCTCTCTTCCTATTAAAAAATCCTCCCACCAGAACTATCCACAAAACCCTGAACACTCTTCCATCTCTGCCTCTCTGGCCTCCCTGACAAACTCAGATCTTTATCAGGAGCGGTATCTTGGATTACATGCATTCTGAGACAAAGGAGGACCAGGGGCTGCCCTGGTTTGTAAGGAGGAGTATGTAATAAAACACTTGTAATTTAGGGGCTCCTGGGTGGTGCAGTCGTTGGGCGTCTGCCTTCGGCTCAGGGCGTGATCCCAGCGTTGTGGGATGGAGTCCCACATCGGGCTCCTCTGCTATGAGCCTGCTTCTTCCTCTCCCACTCCCCCTGCTTGTGTTCCCTCTCTCACTGGCTGTCTCTCTGTCAAATAAATAAATAAAATCTTAAAAAAAAAAAAACTTGTAATTTAACTTATTAATATTCTTTCATTCAGTAAATACATTTCTAGGGACTATAATTTGCATGGCACTTTGCCAAATGCTGTAGGAAAATAAAAGACAAAACTACCTCCACCCTTAAGAATTGTCTAACCCATAAAACCCCACTTTATCCAGTGTCAAACCTTCCAGGCCAACACATCCCCTAAAGTTACCCGAACAAGTGAACAGCTAGAGGTCACAGAGATGTCATAGGGTGGGTCGGTCTGCCAATCAAAATAAATAACTTCTTTTGTTACTGACTGGCAAAGTCTAAGCAACAACAATGAAGTGAAACTATGCCCTTCTGGTGCTAAAGTCAAGGAACCTGAGAGAAATAGCAGGAAATGGCAAGAAAATTAAAATGAATTTCAGACAAAAGAGTGGAGATCACAGAAGGAGAGGCGGATGTTAGAGGTAGGTAGAGATACTTGGAGAGGAAGACGCCTTTGAAATCAAGCAGTTAGGTGAGGACAGCAGAAATGGCCTTGAAGAAAGAAAAGAATTAGGGTGGAAGGAAGTTCAGTATCAGGGGCCAGACCTGCATCAAAGGAGACACAGTCCAGGTGCAAGCGCATATGTCTACACAGTGTGAGCCGTGGGACCGTGTCACGCTGAACAGCGCTGGCCCAGCACGGCATGCTGTCATGCCAGAAAGCTAGCCCAATGTTGCCAGATCTTCCGGTTGTTTCAAGAGAAGCCAACAAATCTGATTTCATGTGAAATTTTTCAGTTTTTAAATATTGGCCCAATTTTATACAATGCTGCACAGAATCTGATACCGTATACGTAATATGTAACAGCAAGAAAACACTAAGCAGAATCTTTGACTAAGTACCTATTTACTGAAATGTGGATCAGAATGATAAACTCCAAATTCCAGGTAGTCATTATGTGGAAAGGATAGGCAGGGGAAAGGCACACAGAGGGCATCCATGGCATCTGTAATGTTTTATCGCTTTAATAAAAATCTGTAATAAATACAGCAAAATGATAAGATTTGTTAGACTGGATGGCAGGTCCGTGAGTTTTTATTGCCTTTGTATCCCTACTGTGCTGTATGTTGGAAATATTTCACAATTATGAAACAATATTACCATGCAGGCTGAACATTTTTAGCCCACCTCAGGCCAGTGGAGCACAATTTTGCAGCCTTTGCACAGCATGTCTCAAGAGAGCCCACGCCAGGGAGTAAAGCACGGGTGATCCAGGTGTCCTTCAGGCTGGCTGGGTGTCAGCATCTCCTCTGCATCTTGTTGAAATTCTTCAGGCCCCGGTGTCGCCTATATTCTCCTAAACCATAGCCTGCCAGTAGAAACTGGGCATCTAGATGATTCTACTCAGCAGCCCAAGTTGCTAATAACTGTGCTGGCCCTGAGAACATCACTGTGATACAGGAAAACCACAACAACTAGAAAAGCACCAGAGCCAGGGGGTTCCCAGCAAGGTGACAACTTTAAAACACTCAATGGTCACTGATGGCTTTCCGGAGTCAGATGTAACAAATGGCAGGCTCAGGTCATGGTCTCAGGGTCCTGGAATTACCTCCCTGCTCAGCAAGGAGTCTGCTTCTCCCTCTCCCTCTTCCCTCTGTCCTGCTCATGCACTCACTCTCTCTCAAATAAATAGAATCTTAAAAAAAAAAAAAAAGGACTGAGTCTTTTTAAAGAACTGTTGAAATAGTAACTGTCTTTTAAAATATTTTCATTGAAATGGTTTGAATAAAATAATATTGCATTATTTTAAAGACACAAACTATGTACCTATTGTGTGTGAGCTTTGGGCATAAGACTGTGGAATGATGGAAAGATGAATGAGACATGTCCCTACTCTCAAAGCTTAACATCTAATGGGACAGACAGACGTGTAAACGAATAAATTATCCCTTGGGGACAGGGAGATTGGTCACATGTACAGACTGTAGTTTTGCCTCAAAAACTCCAAAACTAGACATTTAAGTTATTGGGCCACAGGGTCCTATTTTGACCATTCTCTGGTGGCTTCGGTTTGATGGAGAGACCCCTGAAGCTGGGAGAGAAGAGCAGAATGGAGAAGAAGAGCCATTCAAAACAATTTAGACTTCAGATGGTATTACTGCATGAAGGGTTCAAAAATGAAAAGTCTTGAAAGAATGTTCTTGTCGTAAATGAATCATATTTACCCACAAAAATTAAGCTTTTTCCTTTTTTTTTTAAGATTTTTATTTATTTGAGAGAGAGAGAGAGAGAGAGAGAGAAAGAAAAAAAGAGAGAGAGAAAGAAAGAAAGAAAGAAAGAAAGAAAGAAAGAAAGAAAGAAAGAAAGAAAGAAAGCAAGCACAAGGGGAAGGGAGGGGCACAGGGAGAGGGAGAAGCAGACTCCCTGCTGAGCAGGGAGCCCCATCAAGGGGCTCAGTCCCAGTACCCGCGCCCCCCCCCTCCGATCATGACCTGAGCCCAAGACAGACACTTAACGACTCAGCCACCCAGCCACCCAGCCACCCAGCCACCCCACATGTGAATCAATCACTGAGTGAATGAATGACATTTTAACCCTCATAACAAAGATAACTTTGGATCATAATATATTGCTTTATGGTAATTTTCAGTAATGTCTCTAATTCCTTTCACAATAACAACAATGACTATAGTTTATGGAGACATTGTACCAAGTGTTTTAGTTACATTCTATCAATTGATCTTCACCTACAACTTGATGATGGAGGTCCCATTTTGTGCATTTTTATAGATGGAGAAGCTGAAAGTCATAATGGTTAAGTAACTTAAACTGAACCCTACTCCAGTTGATCTGTAGCAGAGCCAAGATTCAAATATGCTCTGTCCAACTTCAAAGTCAGAAAGTAAAACTTAGCTCTATATCCCTCTATCTCTTGGTAAGGCATATTTGCTATTATTACATTAAAACTTTTAAACAAAATTTTATTAACTAAATTAAATTACAATTTAATTTTAAAATGACTATTGGTGTGCGATGCAGTTTAATGACACTTAAAGCCAGAAGATAAAGTTGTAGATAGCCAAGAATGGAGTATTCCTTCTTAAAACTATAATTTTTGGCAATTTTGAGTTTGGAGACAAATATTCTATATGTGCCTCTATACTCCATCCAAATATTATAAATGTTATTTCTAAAACTACCCTTGTGCACCATCAATAATACTATGTGAACAATGGCTATTGTTAATCTGTTTTTAAAATGGTGAAGTAACCATTAGTTTCAATAATCAATGTAAATAATTTATTAGTTTGGTCTTCAAATCAAGTAAACGCTATATGACAGTATTTCGTGGTCCATTAACTAAATGGGGCAGTTAATTCAGTCAAGTAGTGAATAATTTTCAAATCAATTGTTCCTCAAATACAAAGGATAGTGGTATATATAAACAATTCAAGAGACTAGAAAAGGCCAAGTAATATTATAGAACTTTAAAACATCTTTCAATAGGTAACCCAATAATTCTTTTCATTTTATTAGTTTAAATCTTTAAGCATTCCATTAAAACATATAAGAAAATTTTGAAAAAAATCACAATTTCTTGTGTTACTAATCCACACATTATTTGAATATCGAGAATCATAGCAAGCTTACCATCTTGTCTTCTTGTGGCTGGAAGGTAACATCCTGTGATGGCGTAACATTACGTCAATGAAATGTTATTTTATTGGCACAAATGTTTCTTAAAAGATAGCAAGAATGTTTATTGTGAAATGAAAAGCAGCAGTCCAGTAACCCAAAAGGCTCATATATCTGTTGACAGAATTAGAGCACTTGCTTTATCCAATAAGCAATTAACATTGGGAATAGGGGCTGATGACAAAATTACAGGAGAGCTTCATTAAAAAACTTATTTTCCTTTTGAATATACATGACATGTACAACTTATAAAAATTTAAAGATAGAAAGGGTGTAGGGTGAACACTACATCCCCTTCCTATCCTTATCTTCCACCCATGTGGATTTCTTTACTAGAAGCAACTACTACTACCCTGTCCTCACATCCTTCGAGAGATGCTGGGTGCATATGCAACCATGTTAATATATTATTTTCTCTACTAATGGCAACAAATACTGAATCACAGCCCGATTTTTTTCCAGTTCACAGATATCTTGGAAAGGGTGTCATGGAGTCTTCTTTAAATTTATTTAGACCTAACTCTATCCCGTCCATCTTTTCTTTTTTTTACTGAGGTATAATTTGCATTCACTAAGATGCAAGATTCAATTTGATACATTTTGAGAATTGAATATAGGAGCATAACCACCTCCCAAAGCAAGATATAGAACATTTCATAATTATTCTTCCTAAAAGCTAATTAATATTCCATTGCACGGATGTGCATGATTGATTTAAGCAGACCTCTAACAATGGACTCTTTCGCTGTTACAAACACGACTGCAGTGAATGATATGCACACATATGCTATTGCATGTGTCCAAGTGCACCTGTAGGAAAATTCCTAGAAGTAGGATGGCTGTATCAAAGGGTATGTGCATTTTTCATTTCAAAAGATACTGACAAGTTACTTACCATAGGGATTGTACCGACGTAAGGTTCCCTTTGCGGTCTACCGTGGTTACCGAAACTGCCTGATCTTGGCCCATCTGGTAGGTGAAAAAAGTGTGATTGTAGCTTTAATTTTGTTTCTCTCATTTGGAGGGATGGTGAGCATCTTTCCCTGTGTTTAAGAGCCATGACACGGCTTCACTCCAAAAGAGAATTTGAGTAAAAGCAAAGATGCTATAAAGACTAGGCCACGCATTTGAGTGATAAACAGTAACAGAGAAGACCTGACATTTATTCTCATCTTTCAAGAGAAGCTGGACAAAGTCATGTTTTTCAGGGGACAATAGAAACTCAATAAAACTTGATATTTTCAGTATGACCTGAAAAGAAGATGCCAAAACCTTAAATGGAAAACTCCAAGAAAAAAAAATATAAGAAAGTGTGCCTGACCGAATCACAAATGAAGACAATGCTAATTTGTTTCTTCAACATAAATGGTATTGTCCACGTTGAATGAATCTTCAAGGTCAAACAGTCAGGCTGGCTTATTATGCAGAAAGTCTAAATCGTTTGTGGGATTGTGTGCTGCACAAATCACTGCTTGATCACCCATTTTATTCACTACACTTTGAACAACTTTCGGCCGGTATTTAAAACCAGAGCAACTCAAAAAGGCAAAAAACCACCACAAAAAGGAAAACAAAACTTGCCAGTGAGGATATTCAGAGAAGTGACCCCAGTTATAACAGCAATTTCAGCAGAAAAGACTCAAAATACTTGGGGCAATACTTGAAATAACTACATAGCTCCCAATGTGATTTATTTGAAGGGAACAATACTCGCTTAGATTTAGAAGTTCTTCTTTTAAATTGGTTCCGTTGCTGGATAATTATCTCATTTTTGCCATCTTAATCTATCAGTCAGAGACTTAAAATCCTTCAACCACCCTCTCCCTCTCCAGTAAGTACTTCATGGAACAACAGAGCAACAGAAAGAACATTACTGTTGGATTTATTAGACTCCCTTATTAGTTGCAAAATATAGTCATTTCTTTTTTTCTGGGCCTCAGTTTTCTTTTCTGTTAAGTTCAGATAACAAATTTCCTTGCCTAATTAACTAATAAAGTTCTCTTTCCCTCCTCTGAATCTAATTATTATTAGACCCAGAAAGAGCAATTAAAAACAAAACTCTTAAGATTTCAAAAACTGGTTATGAAAATTTTAGGTTTCACATTAGGAAGCATTTTCTTTTACCAACACCATGATCAAAAAGCAAAACCTTAAATTGAACACTTAAAGAAAAATATGTATATAGATGTATTGTCAGAGTTCATTTGTAAAGAAGAGAATACATTTTAGCTAGTTAAAAAATAAGGTATTTATTGCAGGATATTAAAAGACTTTCAGACCTTGAGGAAAGAATAAAAGGACTGAGTCTGGGATGAACTTTCAGAAAAGATTCCCACAGTTACATTGCAGTATTGAGGCACTACCCTGGGTTGAATAGTATCCCCCCCAATTCATATCTACCTGTATCTGTAAATGTAGCCTTATTTGGAAATAAGACTTTGCAGATATACTCAAGTTAAGATGAAGTTGTTCTGGATTAGGTGGGGTCTTAATGGAATGGCTGGTGTCCTTCAAAGAAGAGAAAACAGAAGAGACACAGATGCATGAGAGAAGGACATGTGAAACTAGAGGCAGAGATGGGCATGATGCATCTGTAAGCCAAGGAATGCCAAGAATTGCCAGCAACCACCATAAACTAGAAGGCGCAAGGAAAGAGTGCCATAGAGCCTTCAGAGAGAGCATGCATGGCCTTACTGACACCTTTGACTTCAGACTCCTAGCCTCCAGAACTGTAAAAGAATACATCTTTGTTGTTTTATGTCACCCCAGTTTTGTGGTACTTTGTTATGCCAGCCCTAGCTAACTGGGTACTAGCTCCTGAATCTTCCATTGTCAAGGATCCTCTAGTTCCAGAACCACTCTTTCACTTCCGTAGCTAATAAACCTTGAAAATGAGCAAACCAACAGGATTGGAACCTGCCACATTCAGGAAGTTGTCATCACTCCTGCTGACTCCAGAATTTTGTCACAGCTGCTAAGAACAGTCTACACCTTTACTAAGACATCATGGAGGGGCTCAGTCTGTTAGGTGTTCGACTCTTGATTTCCCCTTGGATCATGATCTCAGGGTTGTGGAATCCAGCCCTGTGTGGGGTTCTGCACTCAGCATGGAGTCAGCTTAAGATTCTCTCTCCCTCTGCTCCTTCCCTCCTCAAAATAAATAAAATCTTAAAAAAAAAAAAAGACATCATGCAAAGGTCTTTGAACAGTAGAACCTTAGCTAAAACTCCCACACACACACACAAAAAGCAAATGCCTCTACCATTGTTTTTGGCAACGATAGAGAAAAAAAAAAATGTAGCAGAAGCACAGCCTACCCACACAGTGGCAAACGCATCTGATTGGTTGATCCTAGATCACATACTGAACCACGTTGCAAGGGAGTCTGGGAAGTATAGTTACTAATTTTTCAGTCTCCACAGTACAGGAAGATGGGACAAACGTTAAGCATCAATCTGCCACACCTACTACAGAGAGTTCATTAAATTCTTCATTGAATTCAGAAATTACCAGCAATAGAGTTATTAAATCACTTAATTTCCTGGACCTCAGCTATTTCATCTGTATAAAACTAGATCATAAGTAATCTTAAAGGTACTCTCCAGGTTTTAAAATTCTGAATTTTTATTTTTTATTTTTAAAAAAAATTTCATTTATTTATTCATGAAAGAGAGACGGAGAGAGAAGCAGAGACAGAGGGAGAAGAAAGCTCCCCGAGGCACAGGGAGCCCGATGTGGGAATTGATTCCAGGACTCCGGGATCATGACCTAAGACGAAGGCAGATGCTTAACCGACTGCACCACCCAGGCACCCTAAAATTCTGAATTTTTAAACCACGTATAAATCGGTACACACTAACATACTTTCCTACATGTATACATTCACATAATTTTCTAGACTTTCTTGAGAAAATAGAACTCTACAGCATTTCTACGCTAACATCATGTAAACTTTCAATTGGCTGGAGTTTGAAGGGGTGCCCGGAGTAGATTGTGCTTTGGAGGAGAACAATTTGTATAAGGATGTGTGTGTGTGTACGCTGCTGCATACATGTGCGAATGTCCTGTTCACATAAACATAAGTCAACTAAATTTTCTCATGACTAAAATTTCTTGTGACAAGGTAAAAACAAACTGGCAGAAATTCAATAAAATAGTTGAGATTGACAATAAATTGGACTCTGCTTGATATTTTTGTCTGGTTTTGAATTCTTATATTTGCTTCCTATTTTCTTTTTTTCTAAAATGAATCAAGCCCATGAAACTTGGCGTGATTAAGGTTTTCCAGACCTTAAAAGAGAAATAACAAATTGTGGATGTGCCTTATCATGTTGAATAACTATTATAAAAGTAAAATTTTTTATTAACTTTATAGTTAATTACATATGAATTGGTTGAATGCTTATAATTTTATCACTAATTTATTTTTATAGTAGGCGGAGACCTTTACATACTATTCTTATCCTTAATATTTAGTATATTATATTTGCAAAAGTGACCACAAATTATTCCACTCCCTGCATCCAAACCCCTTCATGATGTGACTTTTCAGCTCCTTCCACTAACAGGTGGAGTCTCTTTTCCTACCTCAGGAATCCGGCTGGTTTTGTGACTTGCTTTGGCCAATGGACTGCTCTGGAAGCAATGAGTGACAGTTTCATCAGAACCTTAAGAGTCCTTGCACACTTCCACTACCTCTGTTAGAAACTTACCAAGTAACTATGGAAATAAGCCCAGGCTAGTCTACTGTGGGGTAAGAAACAACATGGAAGCATACCAACCCACCCCTGCCAACCACCAGCCACCACCAACCAACCTGTCCCTGATCAGAGTCAAAAGGGTTAGCCCAGCTGAGATCACAAGAGCCACCTCGCTGAGCCCAGGCTACATTGCTGACCCACAGAATCATTCATTAAAAAAATATTGTTTTAAAGACTTTTGGGAAGATTTGTTATGCGGCCAAAGCTAACTATTATTCTGTTAACCTTATTTAAATTTCCCCGACTTGGACTTTCCTTCGAAGAATAACACTTACTTTTTTCCTTCTATTCACATTTAATATATGTTATTTGTAGAAAACTTGAAAAATACTGAAATGCAGGAGAAGGAATAAAAATAATACCTTTTATACACTACTGCAAGATAGCATCTGGTAAAGTTTTAGTTTATGTTTCTGGTTCACCTTCAAAATATAGACATAAAAGTTCATATAATTTGATTTATTCTCTTTTTAAATAAAACTTTTATTTTAAAACATTTTATGAAAACTTTCACATGCAACTGATATTTTATAATTTTTAAACGTGTGTTTAATATTCCATCTTACATATTATAATAATAAACTTTAAAATGCTGTCAATTTTTTTTTTTAAGATTTTATTTATTTATTTGACAGAGGTAGAGACAGCCAGCGAGAAAGGGAACACAAGCAGGGGGAGTGGGAGAGGAAGAAGCAAGCTCACAGTGGAGGAGCCTGATGTGGGACTCGATCCCAGAACGCCGGGATCACGCCCTGAGCTGAAGGCAGACGCCTAACCGCTGTGCCACCCAGGCGCCCCTAAAATGCTGTCAATTTAAAATTTTAGTTCTAATTAATTAGATTTATAAATACTAACATGATAAACATTATTTACACATTAAAATTCCTTTCATTGGGTACAAAGGAGTCTATTTCACTGAACCCTGGTCAATACTGTATATTTACATTGAAAACAAACAAACTTTGCTGCCTTGATGGGTAAAAATATATTTACTATTTATTATATTTAATATTTACTATATGTTAACTGTATGCATATAATTACTAGAGTTCAATATTTATTTAAGATTTTTTTTAAAGATTTTATTTATTTGAGAGAGTGAGCAAGAGAGAGAGCACATGAGCAGGGGCAGAGGGAGAGGGAAAGGGGGAGGGAGAAGCAGGCTCCCCTGCTGAGCCGGGAGCCCCATGCGAAGCTTGATCCCAGGACCTTGGGATCATGACCTGAGCCAAAGGCAGATGCTTAACAGACTGAGCTACCCAGACACCCCTATTTAAGATTATTTTTAAAGTAAAATTTACATACATGAAATATCTAAATTTTTAGTGTACTATTCTTTGACCTGTGTAACCCAAAACCCCTATCAAGGCATAGGATGTTACTTGGGACATCTGGGTGGCTCAGTCAGTTAAGTGTCCCATTTGATTTCAGCTCAAGTCATGATCTCAGGGTTGTGAGATTGAGCCCCCTGTAGGCAACGAGCTCAGCACGGAGTCTGTTTGAGATTCTTTCCCTCTCTCTCTACCCCTCCCTCCCATCCCTCCTGCTCGTGCACCCTGTCTCTAAAATAAATAAATAAATCTGGAAAAAAAAAGATATAGGATGTTACCATCAATACTAGAAAGTTCCTTCATTTGCTTCTCAGTAAATACTCACCCTTACCCTTCAGAGGCAACCGCTATTCTAATTTTTCCACCATAGATTTCTTGTCTGTTCTATAACTTTATATAAGTGGAATGATATCATATGTAGCCTTTTGTTCAAAACTTATTTCACTCAGCATAATGCTTTTAAAATTTATCCGAACTATTATATCTCTGAGTAGTATCTTAGTGGATTCAGGCTGCTACAACAAAAATACCATTGACTGAGTGGCTTATAAACAGAAATTTATTTTTCATAGTTCTGGAGACTGAGGAGTCTAAGATTAAGGTACTGGCATATTTGGGGCCTGGTGAAAGTTTGCGTCCTGGTTCCTCTACGCGGGTCTCCTTATTGTATCCTCATGTGGTAAAAGATGAGAAGAAGCCCTCTGAAGTCTTACTCATAAAGGCACTAATCTCATTCATGAGGGCTCCGCCTTCACGATCTAATTGTCTCCCAAAGGCCCCATTTCCAAATACCATCACATTGGGGAACAGGTTTCAACATACGAATTTTGAGAGGACACAAACATTCAGTCTGTAACACAGTTTCTTCCATTTTCTTGCTGACTAATATTCCATCTTATGCCTATACTACAATAGGTTTAGCCATTCTTGGTGAACATCCGGGCTGTTCCTGGTTTTTGGCTATTGAGAATAAAGCTGTTATGAACATTCTCGTACAATTGAATTTTTTTTGTAGACATAAAATATGTCTATTCATTTCGCTTAGATAAATACCCAGGAGTGAAATTATTAGAATAGTTTTATAAGAAATTGCCAGGACCTTTTCCAAAGTGGTTTACCATTTTACATCCAACCAACAGTGTACAAGAATTATGGCTACTCCATATCTTTGCCATTGGGTCTGTCAGTCTTTTTAAATTTAGCCATTGTGGTGATGTATTACCAGTCTGTCTCTTAACTATTTGATTTTGGGAATAACTAACATAGTCATCTAATTCAACATTCAAAAGATGCTAAACACCACACTAGAAAAGGTTAAGTCTCTGTCCTAGTCTTTATCCTACCTATGCAGTTTTTTATTTTCTTCCAGAGATAATCTATGCACATTATAGTGCATTTGAACATGACTTCTTTTTAAAGATATTTTCACACAAAATGGCATCTTGTTTTTTTTAAGTTAACAATATTTCAAATATTTCATCTCAGTAAATATATTTAACCAGTTCTCTTTTTCTGTACATTTAAGTTGTTCTTAGTCTTTTGCTATTATAAAAAAATACGACGATGATTTTCTCTCTGTGTGTATGAAATTTTACACATGCAAGTATATATATATATATTTTTTAAAGATTTTATTTCTAAGTAATCTCTACAGCCAACATGCGGCTCAAACTCACAGCCCTGAGATGGAAAGTCACACGCTCTTCTGACTAAGCCAGCCAGGCGCCCCTGTGCAAGTGTATTTTTAAAGTAAACTCTTCGGAGTGAAATTGGTGATGGCGATGGTTAGTTTTACGTACACCAGGCTGTGCTATAGTACGCAGTCGAACACTAATCTAGGCGTTACTGTGCAGGTACTTTGTAGATGAGTTAACTTTAAGTAACTTTAAGTAACTATTACCTTCAATAATATGGATGGACCTCAAAGGAAAAAACTGAGGGTTTCAGAAAAAGGGGAAGAATTTTGCCTCAAGACTGCAGCTTTAAAAAAAAAAAAAAAAGACTGCGGCTTTAACTCCCGTCTGGGTTTCTAGCCTGCTAGCCTACTCTACATATTTTGACTTGCCAGCCTCCACAATTATTGCACTAATTCTTAAAATAAATCTCTTTACATATATCCTCCTGGTTCTGTTTCTCTGGAGAACATTGACACAGTGAGTCAAAGAGGGTATTTGTCATTTTCATGGACATTGTCAATTAGCCCTCTAAGGGTTTATACCAATTTATATACCCACAAACAATACTGAAGAATGCCTCTTGCCTCTACACCTTCACCAACATAGTGTGATTTCAAACTTTCTATCTGGTAAGTACAAGAAAGTATCTCATATTTTACTCTTTTCAGAATATACTATTTGTTTGACAGGAAGTAGGTACACAATTTTCCCAGATAATCAATTATCTTGGTGCCATGAATTTAATAAACTATATCTTCTCTCACTATAAAATGCCACTGTTGTCATGTATTAAAAACATATTTATAAGTATTTGAAATACCCATTCAAACACATAACTCAAAGTCAAAAGCATATGAATAGTTTCAAGGTATGAACTTCATTTATTGACTAAGCCCTTCATTCTCTACTAGCTTAAAATGTTCTCTTTATCATGTATTAAGTTATTTAATATGTATGGGTCTGATTTTCTACTTTTCATCTCGTTCCACTGTTCAGCCTTCCTATGCTGGTGTGGCTACTGCAATATTTTAATTTCTTTCTCTTCCTTGTGCATAGAAGGAAAACCAAGATCCTCCCCCCACTTTTTTCAGAATTTTCATAGCTATCTTTGCTCATAGATTAACATAGTTTTGTTTTATTTTTCCTAAAAATTGTTTTAAGATTTTACTTTACTATCATTAGTTAACTAAATTAGACTATAGAGAGCTGGCATATTTATAATACTAGGTTTTTACATAATTCCTTCGGGCAAGTTTATGTCTCTAAAAAATCAATCATATTTATGAATAATGATAAATGTGTACCATCCTTTCCAGTATTTATCAGTTTATTTTTATTTCAGGATTAATTTCATTGGTTAACTCTGAAAAAGCAATGGTAAAGAATAGTAACAACCAATTCCATGCAAAGTCTCTAATTTTTCCACATCAAGAAAAACACCAGTAAATAGTTACATATATATTCATATACAGAAGTACTACTATATATAGGGTGTGGGAGATTCTTATTTTTGTAAGATAAGTAAATATAAATATTCCATTTTTATTTTACTAAATTTACTAAGTTAATAAATCTGTATTCAGTTCCAGCTAATATTTTATGCAAGGATAGTGACAAGATCAGGGAAGAAGTTAGATTAAAAAACAGTTGGTTTAGTTACATTATTCAAGTCCATCTACTAATACAATGCTCCTTTTAGTACTTAAAAGTCACCTGGAGTGCTTATTAAAACACCAATTTCTGTGTCCCGTCCCCTTCAGAAATTCTGATTCCTTAGGTCTGGAGTGAGGTCCCAAGATTCACATTTCTGCCAACTTTTGGCTGCTGCTGCTGCTACTGGTCTACAGACCACACTTCAAATAACACTACATTAATTAAAACAATCTACAGTTTTAATGCATTCCTTTTCAAAATACGAACAGCATTTTTCACAGAACTAGAACAAACAATCCTAAAATTTGTGTGGAATCACAAAAGACCCTGAATAGCCAAAGCAACCTTGAAAAAGAAAAGCAAAGCTGGAGGCATCACAATTACAGGCTTCAAGTTATATTACAAAGTTGTAGTGATCAAAACAGTATGGTACTGAGTGCCTGGGGCAGCTCAGTTGGCTGTCTGTCTTTGGCTCAGTTCATGATCCCAGGGTCCTGGGATTGAGTCCCAAATAGGGCTCCCTGCTCAGCGGGGAGTCCACTTCTCCTTCTACCCCCCCCACTTGTGATCTCTTACTCTCTCTCAAATAAATAAATAAAATCTTTTAAAAAATTATGTTACTGGCACAAAAATAGACAAGTAGGTTACACCATACACAAAATAAACTCAAAATGGATTAAAGACATACATGTGAGACCTGAAACCATAACAATCCTTGAAGAGAGCACAGGCAGTAAAGTCTCTGACATTGGCCATAGCAACTTCTTTCTAGATATGTCTCCTGAAGTAAAGGAAAGAAAAGCAAAAATAAACCAACTATTGGGACTACATCAAAATAAAAAGCTTCTGCAGAGAGAATGAAACAATCAACAAAACTAAAAGGCAAGCTACTGAGTGGGAGAAGATACTTGCAAATGACCTATCCAATAAAGGGTTAGTGTCCAAAATATATAAAGAACATATACAACTCAATACCCACGACCAAATGACCTGATTAAAAAATGGGCAGAAGGCATGAACAGACATTTCTCCAAAGAAGACAGCCAGATGGCCACTAGACACATGAAAAGATACTCATCATCACTTATCATCAGGGAAATGCAAATCAAAACTACAATGGGATATCACCTCACACCTGTCAGAACAGCTAAAATCAAAAACACAAGAGACAACAGGTGTTGGTGAGGATGTGGTGAAAAAGGAATGCTCTTATACCACTGGTGGGAATGCCAACTGGTGCCGCCACTGTGGAAAACAGTATGAAGTTTCCTCAAAAATTTAAAAATAGAACCACCCTACGATCCAGCAATCACACCACTTGGTATTTACTCAAAGAGTACAAAAACACTAATTCAAGGGATACACACACCCCTATTTTTATAGCAGCATTATTTACAATAACCAAGATATGGAAGCAACTCAAGTGTCCACTGACAGATGAATAGATTAAGAAAATGTGGTATATATACACACTGGAAAACTACTCAGCTATAAAAAGGAATGAAATCTTGCCATTTGCAATGACATGGATGGAGCTAGAAAATAGAATGCTAAGCAAAATAAGTCAATCAGAGAAAGACAACCACCATATGATTTCACTTATATATGGAATTTAAGAAACAAAACAAATGAGCAAAAGCAGAAAAAGAGAGAGAGAGAGAGAGAGACCAAGAAACAGACTCCTAGCTATAGAACAACTGATGGTTACCAGAAGGGAGGTAGGTGGGGGGATGGGTTAAACAGGTGGTGGGGATTAAGGAGTGCACTTGTTATGATGAACATTGGGTGATATATGGAATTGTTGAATCACTATATCATAGACCTGAAACTAATACAACATCATATGTTAACTAACTGGAATTAAAATAAAAAATAAAAATAAGTCAGGTAACTTCTGCAGGATGTTCTTGATCAAACTGACCCAGAATGTTCCTTCACATCTCACCTCACCTGCTCCTACATTTCACCATTTTTTTCATTTTAAAATGTAATATGGACAAAAGGCCCTTAATCTGATGTAGTAGAATGTTCTTGGTGGTTTCAAGAGCAGTATTCATTGGTACCCCAGGTGTCCTTCAGGATGCCTTCTCCTTTTCCACAATAATAAAATATTTGACTGAGTCCATGGCAGTCAGGTACAAAGAGGACATTTCTAAGCCTCCCTTTCTGCCAAAATTTGTCATGTGGGCAATGAAATTTAGAAGGAAATATGGTATGGCAGCTTCCAGGAACCTTCCTTAAGAGTTAGCTTCTAAACATCCTTTGTCCCTCTTTCATTCCTTCCTCCATTTTTTGGTAGCTTGGAGCAAGTTACTACCACCTAGAACCATAAAGTTAAGGCCAAACACAGACGAATAAATAGAAGGAGCCCAGGTCTCTGTCACAAAAGAATGTCTTGCCCTGGACCACCTGTCAAGAGTCTGTAAGAAAGAAGTATTCATTTCAATCTTGTATAAGTGACTGTTAGTTTGGGTTTTCAGTTGGACCTAATCTTAACTAAATCATTGGGGTGGTTAGAAATGGTGTCTAAATAGTTCACTCTTAGCTGTACCCTCTGTTTCAATTTGATGGAATGCCAACTGTGGTTGTAGGATTATAAGCAAGCAGTTGCTTCCTCCTTGTCCTGCCAGTGTCTTCATACATCTAATTGACCAAGACATGTTCTCATAAATCCACTAATTCACTACATTCTGTTTCTATTGCCATGTAATACATAATATGCCTGAGCATACATAATTACATAATTATATGCTTATAAACCCTCCAAGCAAATACATTTATGTACTTATCATTAGCCTAAATTTTTCTTCTGACCAGTATTTTTTTTAAAGATTTTATTTATTTATTTGATAGAGAGAGAGAGAGAGCACAAGTAGGCAGAGCAGCAGGCAGAGGGAGAGGGAGAAGCAGACTCCCTGCTGAGCAAAGAGCCCGACATGGGGCTCAGTCCCAGGACCCTGGGATCATGACCCGAATTGAAGGCAGATGCTAACCAACTGAGCCACCGAGGCACCCCTGTTCTGACCAGTATCACCCATCACTTTCCCATCTATCACAAGTCTAAATATTTTCTCTTCCCGTAAAAGTAGTCTGCTTCTGTCTCTCTTCTCTTCCCTTGGATGAACACACCACTACCACGAAACTAATGAGCAAGAGTTTATACATTTATAGGTACATCTCTCTATGGAAATTTAAGTTCAACATCATCATGTCCTCTAATTTTTTTCACCATTCGTGATTGTTAAACTGCATATTGACCAACAATGAATATTCAAAGGAAATGTATACTCAGTAGGGTGTAAATCTTACATGTGTATGTGTGTATAAATAAAAAAAAAGACTAAGTTTTATCTTTGTTTTTTTAAAGATTTTATTTGTTTGAGAGACAGAGAGAGAACATGAGCAGAGGCAAGGGCAGAGGGAGAGAGAGGGGGACAGACTTCCGGCTGAGCAGGGAGCCCAATGTGGGACACGATCTCAGGACCCTGGGATCATGACCTGAGCTGAACGCAGATGCTCCACCGACTGAGCCACCCAGGTGTCCCAGACTAAGTTTTATTTGATGAGAATTTCATCTGATGAGAAGCTTCGTGAAGGGAATAATCTGTAGATATAAGTACTCAAGTACTAGGTTGAAATTATTCTTTTTATATTTATTTACATTCTGGTGACCACAAGGATACAATAAACAAGGAACACTGTTGGAGATTAGCCGGGAGGAGCAATCAGCTTGCATCTATATATGCTCTGTTCCCATTAGCATTAGTACCAGTTCCTGTTTTTATGTTTGATGATAGGAGCAAGTGGATTTTTGTGATACTCAGCTGTTTATCTTTAAAGTTTTAGTTATGTCTCCCAAGAATGCACTGTTTATCCATGAGGTTTGAGTGACCAGAAAGCTTGTTAACCTTGTTCTTTAAACAAAATGTGCTTGTAATCTAAGTAATGAAATGCATTGGTCATATGCTGGAGCCAACTCATACTTGCTGTGAGAGTCGATGGTGTATGTCTTCCCAACTTTGCCTTCAGTGACTTCACATTGTTAGCTTGAAATCAGCCATGATTGGGAGTATTTACACGACAGAAATGGGCAAATACTACAAATGAGAGCCCTTTTCTTCCCCTGGAGAGCTGGTGGCAAAACATTTGCAGCATACCACTAAAGGTATTTGTTGTAAGAAACTGAATTTGCTCACTTACGTGTAAATGATCTCATCAAACTTGTGTTAATTAATCCACCATTCTATCTGCTGTTTTTGTATTAGACATAGAGCATTTTGATTCACTCTCTCTTACACACACAGATAAATCGAAGTGACCGCTGGCAGATCTGACTCAAAAAAATTTGCTGTATATCTTTGTAATTATACTTGCTTTTTAAATTTCTTGATTTTCTTGATTATTTGTTATCTAATTGATCTATAAAAACAGATGGAGGTATTTAAAATATTCTCACTAGTGGTTTTTAAATATTATGCTTTTGTTGTGGACTTTACTTTTAAGCAATATAAAATGACTCTGCTGCATTTAATTATTTTTAAAAAATTTTAAACTCTACCCCCAACATGGGGCTCGTACTCATGACCCTTAGATCAAGAATCACATGCTCTATTGACTGAGCCAGCCAGGTGCCCCGTCCACTTAATTATTTTCATTTTGAGTTCTCCTTTGATATCAATTTTGCCACTTTTTCTTTCTTTCTTTTATCTCATGCCCATAGCTTTATTTTTTACTTCTTTTTATTATTTTAATTGGGCCTTTCATTACTAGCTTATACTTGGAGGTGGTTTTTTGATCCTATCCAAGGAGTTTTTTTCATTTTATAATAGAATTCAAGTTATTTGCATATACTGTAAAAATGGATATATTTGGTTTTCCTTAACTTTTAATTTATTTTATACTTTCTGATATTTTTTCAAAATCATTTACTATGTTGGGTTAGTATCCTTGCTTTTTCTTTTTTTTTCCTCCATTTGGTGACTTGAAATGTTCATTTTGTTAATGGTTATGGTGATAGGCAAAATAATGCCCCTGCCCCTGAAAACATAAGACCCTAATCCCTGGACTCTGTAAATGTTACGCTCTAAAGAAAAGGGGTACTTGCAGGCATAATATTATGGATCTGGAGATGGAGAGATTATATCCTATATTATCTGAGTTAGCCCTAAATACAATCGGAAGAGTCCTTACAAGAGAAAGACAGAGAAAGATCTCATGAGAAAGAGAAAAAGGGGCAGAGAGCGTACAAAGACAATGTAACCACTGAGGCAACAAGTGGGATGATGTGGCCACAATTAGAGGAATGCTGGCTGCCACCAGAAGCTGGAAGATGCAGGAAACAGATGTCTCCTAGAGCCTCTGGAAGGTCTAGTGAAAAGGGCCCCCAGAATTGTGAGAGGTTAAATTCATAGTTGTTTTATTTTATTTATTTATTTTTAAAAGATTTTATTTATTTACTTGACAGAGACAGCCAGCGAGAGAGGGAACACAAGCAGGGGGAGTGGAAGAGGAAGAAGCAGGCTCCTAGTGGAAAAGCCTGATGTGGGGCTCGATCCCAGAACGCTGGGATCACACCCTGAGCCAAAGGCAGACGCTTAACGACTGCGCCACCCAGGCGCCCCTAAATTCATAGTTGTTTTAAACCATCACATCTGTGATAATTTGTTACAACAGTCATAGGAAAATAGTAGTTACCTTTAAATTTCAGGAAAATAATTTGAACATATATTTGCTACCAATATCAACATACATCCATATAAGTTTGATGATTTAGATATTTTATTCTTTTCTCCCATTTCCATTGCTTCTTTTTGGTGGGATTATTCAGGTCTTAATTTCCAAGTGTTTATTTTTTATGTGTGTATTTTTTTTTCCCCAAAATTTCTTAAAGTAAGCTCTACACTCAATGTGGGGCTTGAATTCACAACCCTGAGATCAAGAGTCTCATGTTCCACCCACTGAGCCCGCCAGGCGCCTCGTGTGTATTCTTATTAAATAATTATGTTCAAAATGTATATTAATTTTTATAACCATACTTTCATGTCAACAATTATTTGGATAACAACTACAGGTTTTATTAATTACTACTAATTATTTAAACTAATTATTTATACTTTGGGCCAACCTTTGATTGCCTGGAGTAATTTTAAGAAATATACGTAATAAACTAGAAAAAATATTTGCAGTTTATACTACAAAGTATGCTCATCTCCCCAATATTTAAAAGTTTCTGGCAGTTAAGAAGCAAAACACAGCCCAAGTAACAAATGGGCATAGGATAAGAACAGACAGTTCACAGAAAAAGAATTACATATGAAAAGATGCTTTACTTTTCTTATAATAAGAGAAATGCAAATTAAAACTAAACTGAGATGTAGTTTATTACCTGTCAGATTTGCAAATTTGAAAATATTTTACAATTCTTGGTTGAAACTCATTTTCCTTTGAAATATCAAGATTGTCTTCTTGCATTTAATATTATACAAATATCTGATATATCTTACTTTTGTTTTTTAATTAATAATCTTCATTTAACCTGACTCAGTGTACTTTTAGGGTTTTTTCTCTTTAATTTTTTTTTAAGTAATTTCTACACCCAACGTGGGACTCAAACTCACAACCTGAGATCAAGAGTTGCACAATCCACCAACTGAGCCAGCCAGGCACCCCTTCGTTTAATTTTTACACTTAAGTTTCTTTATGATTTATCTAAGCATCTGTGGCCTTTAATTAGTGAATGGTACTTGCTGAATTCTATTTCTAGATTTACACACTTTTTTCCAGGTTACAAACATTTCCCCCTATTTTTTCTTTGTTGTTTTTCTTCTACCTGCTCTTTTCTTTCTCGAATGCCTATCAAACAGATATTAAATCTTTGAATTCTATATCTAACCTTTTCTTTCAACATTTTGAATTTGTTTCTCTTTCTCCTTTTAAGTTCCAGGAACTTTTCTTGTACATGTTTCCTAATTCCCTGAATCAATACTCTATCATATTCAATTTGCTTTTTATTGCCTCTTACTGTTTATAATTCAGCAATTGTGATTTGCACTTTCACGAGCACTTTCCTACTCTCAATTATTTTCCTTTTCATGATTACCTGTGACAGTTTTTCCAATGTACTGCATCTATGAAACTTGTTGCAAGAATACATCACAAATTTTCAAATGTTCTTTCCTCAGGAGCAGCTTAATGTGATGATTCAGATTGGCTCCAGCTTTTGAAAATGTTATGTTGTTTTCTATTGTTGACAATATTCTCTATTTGGTCATCCCAGCTGAGGGGGTTCTAATCATTCCACTAATAATAACGGTTAATATTTATTGTGCATTTATTATGAGTCAGGATTTACACTTTAGTGTAAATTTACACACACCATTTTGTTTAATCTTCACAATAACTGGGAGCTAAAGATTATCATGTTCATGACCCACGGCCATTGCAAGTTCTATGTCTCTCCACATGAATAAGGCTGTTTCACACAGAACTCTGCCAGCATGTCAATCTAGCCTCTTGCAAGGAATGAATACTTAAGTACAGGAAGAGTGGGTTTCTTCACCTGCATATGAGACTGAGTTTCCCAGCCACTGCCTCTGAGTTGAAAGTTTTCTGTCATCCACAACTGCATTCCGGTTTATTTTTGGTTCTCAGGTGATTCGCTGAACAGTTCTGCTTTGATCTTTGGCCAATCCCAGTCACAGCAGGTAAGCTTCTTCACATGTCCTTCAGACACTTAAGTAAAGTGACAGTACTACACGTTTACCAAGCTTACAGAATCTCCCTAAACAATTCATATCACTGAGGCATCGGAACAAATTCTGGCTCATCGATCCGCATAGGTTCCTGTTGCAAAGTCTCAGATCCAGCACAAGTAACATCACAGGACTTTGTTTCCCATTCGGCGTAGGAGTCCAGCATTCTGTGGGAATATAGAGTGAGACAGGGGAAACTGCAGCAGGATGCTTGCACACCGTGTCACCTGTAGCTGTGTGAAGACACCGGGGGTTTGATCACAGTTTGTTGCCTCACAGGGTTACCCTCATCATCAGTAAGCCGTGGTCTGATCCCTGCTCTTTTTCTGACACTGCCGTCCTTACCATATGAAGGTTAAATCCAAGCCAGATTAATGAGGCAACCGGCTGCACAGGGGTTTGGCTGCCAGTATACAGGGGCGCCATATTGGTCAGCTTCTGCTGCATAACAAACAATCTCAAAATTCAGTGGCTACAAATGACAATTATTTACTTTCACATATGTGTCTGCAGGCTTGGGGGTTGGCTTATCTATGCTAGGTTAGTTTAATGATTCCATTACTTTTGGCTGTGTTGGCTCTTAAGTCTGTGGGTCAACTGATAAGGCAGTTCTGCTCTACTCATTTCTCATTCTCCTTGGGCCACTGGGAGAGCAGGCTGAAGGGAAAGATCCAAGAGGAAATGCAGAAATATCCGCAGTCTTCTATGGCCTAGGCTCAGAACTAGCTCACTATCATTTCTGCCCATATGTCACTGGCCATAACAAATCATACAGTAAATTCAAAGTCAGGGGCAGGAAAGACAGTCCACTGACGATGAGGTAGGTCACGGCACAGGTATAATTGCAGAAAGGGGTAAAGAATTGGGATCAATAATGGAATCTAGCTCAGGGGCCAAGTCATCTGTAAATACAATGATACTGAGGAAATGCGCATATCAAGGTCTCTTTTTAAGGAGAGTATTGTATGTGTTTGTAAGGAATACTTTGTTAAGAAACTGTGGGGCAGGGGGCGCCTGGGTGGCACAGTGGTTAAGCGTCTGCTTTCGGCTCAGGGCGTGATCCCGGTGTTCTGGGATCGAGCCCCACATCAGGTTCTTCCACTATGAGCCTCCTTCTTCCTCTCCCACACCCCTGCTTGTGTTCCCTCTCTCGCTGGCTGTCTCTATCTCTGTCAAATAAATAAATAAAATCTTTAAAAAAAAAACAAAACTGTAGGGCAGGAAAAAATATTTTTCCTCTACCTGTCTTGCATTCTCTGGCTGGGACCCTATCAACTAGACTAACAAAAGACCAATTAACAAGAGAAAAAACAAACAGAAGTTTATTAACATGTACAACACGCATACACATGGTAGCATTTAGTGACGAGTAACTCGAAGAGATGATTAAAACTTGTGCTTACATAGCATCTTAACAAAGGAATGGTCACTTTTTGACAAACGACAGAACAAAGGAAGAGGACTTTGAATATCTAGAGCTGCAAATTGTGGGAAGACAAACAAATGGGAGAACTAACGGAAGATGTGAGCTAGGTAGTAATGTTTGTTCCGCAAATTCTTCTGGTGCCGTCGTCTCTGGGCTGATAAGGGTCTCGAACAACCTCTGGTGATTAACTCCTGTCCTTCCTGGTAGAGACGGAAGGGGACACCTTTACAAATTTGTGTCCTGATTTTAGGTAAACAGGGAGAGGGAAGAGAGTTTTTCTCGTATTTAATTCTTCTCAGTTGTCTTCAGCTCAAAAGGATCTTTGTGCCTAAGTGGCATACCTTGGAGTGGCAGACTCTGCTCCCCTTCAGAATGCAAGGTTTGAGGTGAAACCCCCAAAAGACTTGCATGCATAGGACTAGTTGATTACTAACCTACTTTCCAAAGAAGGATGTCAGTTTGACTATAGGTATTTTGTTTTACAGAGTGGATATGTTAGGTCCCAGCCAGAACCAAATGCCTGGGAGGAAAGAAAGACTCAGGACTGCTACCATTCTCTTTTATTCATGGGATGCTTTATCCTACCTATAAATAAATGCTGAATGATAAAAACTCAGTTTGATGGGGCAAAATATGTCAGGACAGCTGTGGGCCCCTGCATACTCTGTTCCAGCTCTAATAGAGAAAGCCTCGCTGTAGAATCCTGGTCCCCAGGTGCCGGGTGCCAGAGATGCTGCTGGGCTCAGATGTGCCTCCCCACGTGGTATTGCAGCACCTGTAGTCGATGGTGTGGAATTTCCTCAAAGTCCATGAATAGCATTTTTTGTCTGG
Organism: Ursus americanus; assembly: GCF_024610735.1. Classification (NCBI taxonomy): domain Eukaryota; kingdom Metazoa; phylum Chordata; class Mammalia; order Carnivora; family Ursidae; genus Ursus; species Ursus americanus. The sequence goes on from NC_142127.1 coordinate 46,744,153, forward strand.
GTATGTCATCCACATGGTGTTTCAGAAACCATCTGAATATTTAGACAGAGAGTCTCTAGTGCAGAGAATTGGTTATGCACAGAAATAAAAAAGCTAGAAAGCCAAAATGGGGACCTTAGAGCAACGTAGAGATTAACAGCAGAAGGGAGTCTCTACCATATGCAAGCTGGAAGGACAGAGGGAGGAGGTAGTGTTAAAAGGGCAGGGTGCAAGGTCACCTACGGGGAAACTGGGATCCTGCTGGGTCTGACTGCCTGGAATCCCCTCTACCCTCCGTGCAGCAGCTGGAAGAAAGCTGCGCAAGGCCAGGGGTGAAGGAGACAGAGAGCGTGGCCTCTCCTTGCGGTCCTCTAAGCCCCTCCAGCACCTCCTATCTGCTGAGCCCAGCTATTGGCCGCAGCCACAGGAGCCTGGGGAATTGAGTTCACAGCCAGCGTCCCTCTGCTCATAGACAGAAAGGGCAAGGCGGGGAAGGGTCTGTGGACAAAGGGCCCAGGGCTGGCAGGCCCCCTCGCCCCCTTTCATGCACTCTAAAAATCCCAAGGTGTCTATGAATTCCCAGGAGACTTGCACGGCTCTGAACCCCCTCCCACCAAATTTGTTAGGTTTAGCGATCATCTCAGCCTTCTAAATGTGCCGTTCTTCTTGGCCCAGATAAAAAGTCTCTTCATTTCCATTAAACAAAATGAAATGAAAAAGAAAACATGCAAGGCATTTGTAAGTGTGTCCGACTCCATGAAGATTTACGAGAACAAAGATATGTACCTAAGACTAATACAATTTCAAAGTGAATATTAGAAAAATCTTGTGTTAAAAAAAATCCCATTGTTATTTCTGCAGATACTGGGCTCCTATCTCCTTCCATCTTATTCAACCTTTATCTCTCTATTCTTTTTCTGTTCATCTTCACTTTGTCCCATTCCTCACGGGATGAAAAAATAAAATAAAAATCTACCACCCTGCCTCTGCCACCTCTGACCTGTGTGTGTGTGTGTGTGTGTGTGTGTGTGTGTGTGTGTGTGTGTGTGTTTCAGCTCTCTTCACTCTCTCCTCCCCACCAGGTCCTGGGGCTACCTGAGCACACCCCAAGCCTGGGGTTGAGGTTTAAAAATGATATTGGAAGGCTGTCAAAAGGGTAGAATAGTTAGAGACATCTTCTACTCTCATTTGCCCCGGAGGCCACATTCTGAGCAGTTCATTCATCTCTGATCCTTTTCTTTTCAATGAAGCATTCCTACTAAAGTTGCATGACAATAAACCAAAATAGCACTGGTAGACCCCCAGCACGCACTTCTGACTTCTGTATGTGAGACACACGGGAGATCTACCCAAGGAGCAGCCTCTATTGGCCGGCCACCTGGTATCCCAGCCCATCCTGCTGGGTCTGTAGCTTGGCAGGTGCTTAAAGCCAGCAAGGGATCACTTGATGGAGACAGGAAGAAATGTGAGGAACTGTATGTGGGAAATTGGGACTGAGCATTCTATGTAGAGCTTGGCAGGGAATCTGAACAGTTTTTCTCTAGTATTAATCTACAGCTAATTTTGTTTTATTGTTTCATAACCCTTTTTATTTTTCAATAAAACCTTTCAACAGCAATGACATTTTAAAAATGAGTATGCATCTTTTAAATAATTTTACTTAAAATTCTCCTCTTTTTTCCCACAAATCATGTTCCCAAATAATTCTCAACTAAAGAAAAAAGTCTGGTCTCATTATGTTTTGGCCTTATTATTTACCTAGGGGCAGCAAGGGTGTTAATGAACCAAAAAGCCTCCTCCCTTGAGTTTGCTTGGCAAATCTAGAGCCATACAGTATTAAGGAACTCCTGAAGCCAGAGAATTTCTGCCAGAAATTTTTATAAGAAACTGTAGATTTATAAAGGCCTCTATTACTTGCTTTTCTATTCCAAGGCTACAAAACCAAACCCATGGAACTTTCTCCAGCTACACTACCTAAAGTCTGGGTGAATTCCTCTTCGGTCAAGGCCCCCCAAATTTGCCAATGTTCCTGGCCTGCTGAGAAGTGACTTTGCTTAGCAGAGTGAGGCTGGGAATCTAATAACTGACAGCCGTAGGAGAAGACCAAGCCAGTCTTCCTGGACCAGACTTAAGGTCACTGATTCCAACAACCCTTGCTCCTTCATGAGAACTAGTTACACCTGACTGCCTGAGAACTAGTCTCAAGTACGACATCCCGCATGTAGCCTTAGTGCCACAAATGATTTGTCCAATTTTATCTGATAAAAGGAAGAGAGATTCTTATTGAACTTATGTAAATAACTGTATCACCATGGAAAATAAGAATACTCGAAGTACTTGATTCTTTTGAATATGCTTTCTGATTCAGCTACACTGAGGGTTAGAAATAAATCAAGAAGAAAAAGAATATATATATTTGCACATACACACACACACACAAAATAGAAAAAAATTATACCAATAATATATTTTTTAAAAAACACGTCCATTAAATGCCCTCATCAGTTCATTTAGTTCTATGTAATTAATTCTTATACCACTGGATTTTGGATCACCAGTCTGTTTTCACAAAGTCATCTGCTTCTGGACAAAAAAAAAGTCTTGGAAATCTCAGCCCAGTCCTCAGGTGCAGTCTGGAGGTTGTCTAAGAGTCGTCAGCTCGGAAGCCAGTACCCGGAGGTTTATCTTTGGACCGTGCAGTCCATCTCACGAGGCTCTGAGACCACGCTCGGTTGAAGACTCAGTTTCCACCTTGTAACTTATGGCAGAACCTTTGGGCAAGCACTAGAGGAAAGGACCAATGCCTTGTAACGACACAACTAATTGGCTGTGGTTAACTTATTACAACAACTGATAAAATCAGAATGGAGATTAATACCCTTTATCGGGATATAATATGTTACTGTTTCTGAGAATGTGATCCATCTTTCTCTGGAGGATGAAAACATACCATGGACAGTGGAGCGTCCTGATACATCTTCAAGGCTTTCTTTTTCATTTTGGAGAGTATACACGCTCTGGAACATTTAGACTAAACACATTTTACCAACACAAAGTATTCTTGGATTTGACAACTCTTCTCATGCAACTCTTACGTTATTTTGAGTTATTTAAGAAATATGGACCACAAAACAAGCCTAAATAGTGATAATATTCCTCTTTTTATAAGATGAAAGAACAAACAGAACAAATCTTTGTGATTTTCCAGTGTCCCTGGAAATCTCGAAGGTAGTTTTAGGTGAAAAAGACATTTTAAAAATATTTCTGTCTTTGGAGCCCCTGGGTGGCTCGGTCCATTAAGTGTTCAATTCTTGATTAAGGCTCAGATTATGATCTTAGGGTCATGAGATGGAGCCCTGCATCCGCTCCACTGCTTAAGATTCTTTCTCTCCCTCTGCCCTCCCCCCGCTTGTGCTCTCTCTCTCTCTCAAAACCAAAACAGTTTCTGTTTTTTATTTCTGAGTGTAGGATATGATCTTGGAAAGGCAAAATTAGAGTCAGTTGGCCTTGTCCCTAAGCTAAGATCATGGGTGACTGAGAACAATAGCCTGAGACTGCAGTCCACCCCAACATCTCCCTGCAGTAGTTTTAAAAACGAAAGTAGAGTTTTCATCACTAACTCACAAAATGCAGCTTTTTTTATTCACCAATACCCCTGGGAACATTTGGGAGGCCACAAGTCACACTCTTCCTCTCATGCGGAGGAAGTCAGCCCCTGGTGTCCGAGAATAAAGTCAAGGCTCAGAAGGAAGCAGAGATCGAAGTGTGTTGGTGAGAAGCAGCCCTCGTCACTCGTTCCTGACGCCCTGCTACATCAGTGAACGTCCCATGTTCGTGCTGGTTCAACCCTCCCTTACATTCTAGCAGCCAGTAGTCTCCTCTTTGAGCTTAAACACTGCGTCCGTCACTTGCAAGAAAGTCCAAACCAAACTGCCCATCTACTTAGGGGTCACCTTGTTTAGGAGGGGATGTATTCAGAGTTTCAATTATTATTATGTCTCAGTCCAATTTAAGACATTCATGTTTCTAAAAGTCTTATCTTTAAATTAATATGCTATTTCTGTTAAACAAATGGCTACACTGCTTATGAAAAGAGCTAAAAAAAATGCATTGGAAATTTAAAAACCAAATAGTGAAGTGGCTTAAGACATTCCAGCTTCCTACCCTAAGAGATTCAGAGAATGTGAAGCAACACACAATTACCGTGAAAAAATGGGTAAGATAGTTTATGAAATAGTGTTGCCAACACTTCGCATCAGGCTTTCATGTCAAAATGTCTTATCTGTGGAGAATAAATACTCACCATAGAGGAATCTATGATGAAACAAATTCCTATTTGTGCTTGTTTTTTTTTTTGTTGTTGTTGTTGTTGTTTTGTTTTTGCTTTTTTAACATGGTGAGATTTGAGGTGAGATAATGTGACTTTGTGACGATCTCCTAGCAGGATATGACTTTGGTTTATAGTGAAGTGTATACAAAATTTTGAGTGGGGTTGTCTGTGAAAACTAACAATGTTAGAATTTGGTTTATAAAGTTTAGGGAGACATACCCTTTGTATAAAACAAAACTGGATTTCTGTATACTAACTTCTCAGTCGCAGGTACTAGAAAGGTAGGTAACTCATTATGAATGATGGATGGAGTTCCCTTTCTGCGTGTCTTCTTCATTGCAGTGACCAGAGAAGATCACAAATGGTTAGAAGTTAGCACTCCTAAATGAGGGGGTAGCGCAAAGAGGACAATTCCTCAGGCTGGCTCTGTATCCAGCCAAGAATAAGGAAGGTTCTTAGGGATTCTGTCATGGCCTTGGGCCAGCCGACTTTTGCCAGGACTTTTCTAAAGATGCTGGTAAGATTCAAATTTTTGACGCTGAGTAGAGAATAAACTTAATAAAGACATAAGTTGAACTAATTGAGTTTATTTAAATAAGAATAATTGCTAAGGAAGCATTCCTATTAGAGACTTAATATTAAATCAGAACTGGAGAAAATCCTGTTGACAGGCAAAAAAAAATTTAAAAATTAAGAAATTTTGGTCATGTCCATCCTGAATCGATTCAGTCTAAACATAAAATGTAATAGGTATTAGTTTTCTTAACTTCTTAAAAAAGATTTTAAGTAATCTCTACACCCAATATGGGGCTTGAACTCACAACCCCGAGATCAAGAGTCGCATGCTCTACCAACCAAGCCAGCCAGACACCCCTTAACTACTTTCAATCACTAAAATTTACTATCGTTTTGGAGATGAGAAATATAGTATTGACATACTGGTCTCTCTCTCTCTCTCTCTTTTTTTTACAGAGAGAGAGAGAAAGAGAGAGAGAGCAGTGGGGAGGAGCAGAGGGAGAGAGCATCTTCAGCAGGCTCCATGCTCAGCTTGGAGCCCAACTTGGGGCTCTATCTCACGACCCTGAGATCAGGGCCTGAGCTGAAATCAAGAGTCAGGCGCTTTACCAACTGAGCCACCCAGGCGCCCCTCAACTGGTCTCTTTTTAATCAAGATATTAGTGCATGCAACTATTATTTTAATCATCTCAATGCCTCAATTATTCGTAGCATCTCTGCTACATGTAAGGCCGTTTGATTTATAGAACTGTTTTGATCCACAGTGTTATACTTAACCAAACGTCAGTGAATTCTGTGTGTTCTGTTGTTTTCAATTTTCTGATGAACAAAAAATACAAGTAATATCTTTTGGTTTTTTTCTTCTATGTGTTCCTGTGTTTAGTTAACTTGTTATGCTTTCATTGTAGGACCTTAGAGAGTTTCACATGTGCGTTTATGAAAGTATTACATTTCACATTAAGAAGCCAAGTTCAACAAATAAAAATTAGGTTTCGGCGGATTTGACGTAATATTTGAATTGAAAAATAAACAAACTGATAGCCTGTGAGAAATGAGTAACCAAAGTTCAAAAAATTAAGAAAAATACGTTTTATGTTAAGAGAGTTTTGGAGATTATTCTAATTATCTTTATGGGTTCCTTCTGACTTCCAGAATCTTACAGATCTTCAGGGCTATAAACATTTTTTGCTAACGTGCAGTACTTAGAAGGTCGAAGATACAGATATAATTTTAGGTTTTTGTTGTTTCTCCAGTTATTCATAAATAAGTTTCTGATATCTTTTGCCTAAAATCAGGATTCTAAAATCTTTGTCACAGTGATAAGACCTCACATTGCTGGATTTTTTTCAATAAAATGATAATATCAGCTTGTTTACTTATTACTTGTCTCTTTTTCATAAGAAGGAAAAGAAACAAGATTCAGAAAACTCACTATATGCTGCTTGAGCATTTTGATTATTTGAATTTTGGATACATAAAAGTTTCATTTAATTGTGTGTTATATTAAGAAATTCTGCATTTTCCCTCTTATTTCCTTTTTGAATTACTCTTCTTATTGATTAAAGGTGTCCCTTAGGGCCTCAAACATCCTGAGAACAAAGACCCAATATTGTTCATTGCTATAATATGTTGCTGGACCATTTGTCCTTAATCATTATTAAGAAATATCCATTATAGGGGCGCCTGGGTGGCGCAGTCATTAAGCGTCTGCCTTCGGCTCAGGGTGTGATCCCAGCGTTCTGGGATCGAGCCCCACATCAGGCTCTTCCCCTAGGAGCCTGCTTCTTCCTCTCCCGCTCCCCCTGCTTGTGTTCCCTCTCATGCTGGCGGTCTCTGTCAAATAAATAAATAAAATCTTTAAAAAAAAAAAAGAAAAGAAATATCCGATACGTTCTTGTTTTTGAAAAAAGTAATTAGGGGCACCTGGCTGGCTTGGTTGGAAGACCATGTGAGTCTTGATCTCAGGATCATGAGTTTGAGCCCCATGTCGGGTGTAGAGACTACTAAAAAAAACTGAAATAAAAAGTATATCACTTATTCTAAAACGGCTTCCCCTTTGTTCTTTCTTTTCTTTCTTTCTTTCTTTTTTTTTTTTTGCATAACAAATTACTTCAAAATTTTGTGGCTCAAAACGAAAACTGTATAATGTATAATAAAATCCTTAGGTGGATTAAAAAAACTGTTTAGTATCATAATTTTGTGTGTCACGAATTAGGCAGGGTTTGGCTGGATGATTCTTCTGTTCTGCATAGTGTCACTGGAGGTCACACAGCGATCTGAAGGGCCCAAGACGGCTTCACTTCTATAACCAATACCCTTGTGGGGATAGCTGGAGGGCTGGGCACAGCTGGGGCTATGGCCTTGCCAACATGATGGTTTCAGCGTAGTTGGTCTTCCTTCCTGGCTGCTCTGAGAGCTAGTGTTCCAGTGATCAAGGCAGAAGCTCCAAGGCTCTTATGACCTGGCCTTGAAAGTTACACAGCCTCACATCTCTCCACCTCCTATTGGTTGAAGCAGTTACAAGCTCACTCAAATTCAAGTAGAGAGAACATAGACTCTATAACCCCAGCTCGCTCTATGCGAGGAGAGTTCAACAAGTTGCAGTCAGGTTTTGAAACTACCAAACCTTACTTTAGAAGGCTTTCCTCTATCCCTTCTTCGAACATCTATAGTACAAAATTTTGCTCTTTCCTTATTCCAGAAATGGTTCAGTTCTATGAAATCATTTGGCTTTAAATTCCCTGATGGTGGAGTTTACAATTCTTTGATCTATGTTTTGACTCTAGTATTTCTTGCCTGAAATAAGAACGCTGATATCTGTGTTTACTACATGTAAAGCTGACACTACTAAGAGCTCTCTTTAGGGGACAGTTACTCATTTTGTGATAGACTTTAAATTTCCATGATAAAATACAGGTTTTCTTTAAAACCCCCAAATATAATATCCTTTACGTTTCCTTAAAAATATAAAAGGAGAATATTCTCAAAGTCCAGGGTTTTAATTTTATTACAAATATAAATATTTTTTTCTACTTGAAAACATTTCTTCCAACATTTCTCTAGAAATAATCAAGCGAGCATTGATTGACAGACCAGGCTTCCTAATATTGCCTTCCCCTTTTCTAAGTGAGCTGTTCTACTGACATTTTTGACAGCGGAAAACGACTGCTTGCCAACATTGTCAATGATATGTTGAGTAAGAAACTGTGTTCTTCTATGTAGTTCTTCAGTCTCTCATTTTTCTTACTCTTTCTTTTCCTTTTCTCTTCATAGTCATTGTTCTTATTCAGAGGGAACAATTGCAAATGAGTAGGAATTGTCTCTCTTCCCTCTATTAAGTTCATTTATGCTTTGCTTAGTTTTGTAAATTCAATTTTTATAAGATGATGTAAAAGATACAAGACTCTGCTTTCTGGTCCTCACAGCGATGACACTGTCTGATCTAATCAGCTCTGCCCCTGGTAACCCCAATCCACAGGGCCTGAGCCCCACCACCCTAATTCTACTTGGAAGACGGGCCATAGGACATCGTCATATCTTGGCTAAAGATGACCAAATAGTCCCCTGGGATATTATGCATTGTCTCAAGTGCTGAATTACAGTATTGTGGTCTAATGAATGCTGGACTAGAATCTGGGATGCTTGGCTTGTCAAACTGGAGTGGACATTGGATCCTGAGAGAGTACCTGGGGAAACCATTACTCCTTTCTCCCAGTCCGTGTGCGTTCTGTGAGGCTGGAGGCATCCCTTAGATCATAGATAGGCACTTGGCCCTGGCTGGGCAGAGCAGCACATCTCATGTCATCCCCCTCATAGTTCAGGGATAAGCATTTTTTCCAGGTAAATATAATAAGAATTAGACTTTTATAGCAATTACAAAAAAAGAAGGAAGTATTTCTACTGAAGTTGTGAAACAAAAGAGAGTACTGGAGGGGCCCCTGGGTGGCTCAGTTGGTTAAGCATCTGCCTTCGGCTCAGGTCATGATCCTGGGGTCCTGGGATCGAGCCCCACATCAGGCTCCCTGCTCAGAGGGGCATCTGCTTCTCCCTCTCACTCTCCCTCTGTGCACTCTCTCTCTCACACACAAATAAATAAATAAAATCTTAAAAAAAGAAAGAAAGAACAGAGTACTGAGGCTTCTGTCGGCTGTATTTGCCACCACTTAAAGAAAATATGCTGTGAATGAAGTCAATTAGAAGAAGGTAGAACCAAGGAATAGATTAATGCCTGATCGAATTATTTGAACACTGCCTGAATTCATAACTATTCCCTTGACTTCTCAGTTATAAAATCCTTGTGCTTTGATTTCATCTACAAACATGCAAATCTCATTCGTAGTGACAGGAAACAGATAAGTGCTTGCCCGAAGCAGTGAGAAGCCATTGACAAGGAAGGGGAACAGTGCGATCTTGTCAAAAATCATTTGACATGTATGTGTGGATCGAATTCTGCACTCTCTTCTGCCCAAGTGATCTTATGTCTATTCTTACACCCATACCACACTTAGATTACTGCAGCTTTCCTGTAAGTCTTAAAATCAGGTACAGAAAGTTCTCTGTCAGTTCTTCTTAAAACGTATGTTGACTATTACAGGTGCTTTTAATTTCCATATAGATTTTAGCATCAGCTTGTTAATTGGAAAGAATTGACATCTTAACAACATCGAGCCCTCCAATCCATAAACATGATACATGTTTCTATTTATTTAGTCTTCCTTCATTTTTCTCATCATTATCTTATAGTTTTTAGAACACAGACACTACACATATTCCTATTAAGTGTACCCCAAGTATTTCAAGTTTTTGATCCTATGGTAACGGTATTTTTTCAACTTTCAACTTTTAACTTTTGTTGCTAGTACATAGAAATATAGTTGATTTGCATACATTGATCTTTGTCCTGCAACAATGCTAAATTCACTTATTAGCTCTAACAGTTTATTGGCAGATTATTTAGGGTTTTTGTATACAAGATCATGTTGTCTGTGATGAAGACAGCCTTACTTCTTTTAACCTGCATGCCCTTTATTTTTCTCTTGCCTCTAGTACAGTGTTGACTAGAAACAAGAGGACTGATATCTTAGCCTAGGGGGGGAAATATTTTGTATTTCATCAATAAATATGGTGTTAACTATAGAGTTTTCATAGATACATTTAATCAGATTGAGGAAGAAGTTTTATCCCGGTTTGCCAAAAGTTTGGGGGTTTTGTTGTTGTTTTATCATATTTTGTTTTATCATAAATGGGTACTTAATTTTATCAAGTACTTTCCCTTCATTCATTAATAAAAACATATAATTTTTCTCCTTTAGACTGTTAATGTGGTGGCCTATATAAATTGGATTTTCAGGGGCGCCTGGGTGGCACAGCGGTTAAGTGTCTGCCTTCGGCTCAGGGCGTGATCCCGGTGTTATGGGATCGAGCCCCACATCGGGCTCCTCCGCTATGAGCCTGCTTCTTCCTCTCCCACTCCCCATGCTTGTGTTCCCTCTCTCGCTGGCTGTCTCTATCTCTGTCGAATAAATAAATAAAATCTTTAAAAAAAAAATTGGATTTTCAAGACCTCTAAATACTAAAGTATGTATTTCCTTAAATCAAGGATATTCTCTTATTTAACTACGTAGTACAGTTACCAAAATTAGGAAATCAGTATTGATACCATGATATCTAATTTACAGACCTTATTACAATTCTCTCGTTGTTCCACTATTGTCATTTTTTGGGTCCAGGATTAGATATATGATCACATTTTGCATGAATTGTCATATCTCTTCAGCCTCATTTGGCTTCTAACTGTTCTGTAGTCTCCCTGTTTCATTGTCTGACAGTTTTGGAGAGTATCGATGAGTTATTTTTTAAAATGTCCCTCAATTTGGGTTTGTCTGACATTTCTTCATGATTTGATCAGGTTATATGTTTTGGGAAGAATGTGAAGGAAGGGATATTACGCCTCGATCCGTACTGCAGCAGGAACATGTTGTTAATTTGTCCTATTACTGGTGATGCTAACTAAGGACTGCTAAGTTTCGCCACTGTAAAGTTGCTATTTTCCCCTTGGTAATTAATTTGCATCTTATAGGGGAAATACTTAGAGACTTCATAAATAACCTGTTTTTCACCATACTTTTGACCACTAATTTCATCATGCATTGATGATGCTTGCCTGAAACAATTACATCTGTGATGGTTGGTTACCAAATAGTGATTCTCTCTCTTTTTAAGATTTTATTTATTTATTTATTTATTTATTTATTTATTTATTTGAGAGAAAGAGCAAGCATGAGTGGGGGGGCAAAGGCAGAGGGAGAAGCCAACTCCCCACTGAGCAGGGAGCCTGATGTGGGGCTCAATTCCAAGACCCCAAGATCGTGACCTGAGAGAAGGCAGACGTTAACCAACTAAGCCACCGAGGCACCCCAATCCTTTTAAATTTATTGAAATGTGTTCTATGTCCCAGCATATGACTTATCTTGATAAATGTTCCATATGCATTTCAAAAGAATGTGTATTTGTTAAGTGAAGTGTTCTATAAATATCAATTGGGTAAAATTGATAGTGGTGGTGAAGTCATTTCTACTTTTAATGATTTTCTGTCTACTTATTTATAAATTACTAAGAGAGGAAAGTTGAGATTGCCAATTATAATTTAAATTTGTCTATTTCTCATTTCAGTTCTGTCATTTAGCTGTATGGATTATAGAACTCTGTTATGAGGTAGATACATATTTAAGACTGCTATGTCTTTTAGAGAAATTGATCTTTTATTCTCTATTTAATTCTATACATAAAATAACTTTATATTTTTGGCAATATTTCTTGTACTGAAGATTACTTTATCTGATATTAATATAACTACTTTATCTTTCTTATGATTCGAGTTTACATAATGTTTTATTATTTTTAAAAACAGTTTTATTGAGCTATAATTTATACACTGTGAAAATAACCCCTTTAAAATGTACAAGTGGTTTTTAAAACATTGTGCAACTAGCACCACCATTTAGTATTAGAATATCTTTGCCACCCCAGAAAGAAACCCCGTACCCACTAGCAATCACTCCCCTTCCACCTAGCCCTTGGCAACCACTAATTTACTTTCTGTCTTTATAGATTTGTCTATTCCGGACATTTCCTATAAATGGAATCATACAAAATGTGGCCTAGTTTGACTGGTCCTAACATTTGGCATGTTTTTCAAGGTTTGTTCATGTTACAACATGTATTAGCACTTTATTCCTTTTTGTAGCTGGGTAATACTGGGTCTATAATAAATTTTAAGTTACATTTTATGGATGGTATGAGGTTGAAGTACAACTTCATTGTTTTACATCCATTTATCCCAGCACCTCCTGTTGAAATGACTGTTTTTCCTTAATAAATTATCTTAATATTTTTGTCAAAATCACTTGACTGTAAATGTGAAGTTTTATTTATAGACTATTTTTTATTTAATAATTTATTAAAATTATTTATTTTAATTCTGTTCCATTGATTTACTTACCCTTATGCCAGTATCACACTATCTTGACCATTGTTTTGTCCTAAGTTTTGAAATCAGGAAATGTGAGTCCTTAACTTCTTTATTTTAAAAGATGGTTTTGCCTAATCTGGATCCCTGCATTTACATATGAATTTTGGATACTTGTAAATTTCTGCAAAAAAAAAAAAAAAAGACAACTGGGATTTTGATAGGGATTGCAATGAATCTGTAGCTGGGAAATATTGTAATCTTAGCAATGGTAAGCCTTCTGATATATGAACATGAACTACCTTTCCATATATTTAGGTCTTTTGTAATTTCTTTTAATAATATTTCATAGCTGGGGCACCTGGGTGGCAAAGTCAATTAAGCATCTGACTCTTGGTTTCAGCTTAGGTCATAAACTCAGGGTCATGAAATCGAGCCCTGCATGGGGCTCTGCACTCAGCGTGGAGTCTGCTTGAATTTTTCTCTCCCTCCTCCTCTCCCCCTTCTCAAATAAATAAGTAAATCTTTAAAAAATAATATTTTATAGTTTTCAGTGTGCAAACTTCCTTAAAATATTCCTAAGTATTTTTATTTTTTAATGTTACTATAAATAGAATTGTTTTCTTAATATGATTTTTGGATTGTTTATTGATAGTGTATAGAAATAAACAATAGAAATAAATTTTGTATTTTGATTTTGTATCCTCCAACCTTGCTATACATATTAGTTCTAATAGTGTTTCATGGATTTCTTTTTTTTTTTCCAAATTTTTATTTAAATTCTAGTTAGTTAACATACAGTGTAATATTGCTTTCAGAGTAGAATTTAGTGATTCATCATTTACATATAATACCCAGTGCTCATCATAACAAGTGCTCTCCTTAATAACCATCACCCATTTAGTCCACCCCCCATCCACATGTTTTCATGGGTTTCTTAGATTTTCTATTTAAAGACCATATCCTTGGAGCGCCTGGGTGGTGCAGTCATTGAGTGTCTGCCTTCGGCTCAGGGCGTGATCCCAGCGTTCTGGGATCAAGCCCCACATCAGGCTCCTCCACTAGGAGCCTGCTTCTTCCTCTCCCACTCCCCCTGCTTGTGTTCCCTCTCTTGCTGGCTGTCTCTGTCAAATAAATAAATAAAATCTTAAAAAAAAAAAAAGACCATATCCTCTGTGAATAGAAGTAGTTTTATTTTTTTCCTTTTCAATTTAGATGTCTTTTATTTCTTTTTCTTGTCTGTCTTGGCTAGATTCTCCAGAAAAAAATCTTGAATAAAATCCTTTCTTTTCTTTCCCTTTCTTTCTTTCTTTCTTTCTTTCTTTCTTTCTTTCTTTCCTTCCTTCCTTCCTTCCTTCCTTCCTTCCTTCCTTCCTTCCTTCTTTCCTTCTTTCCTTCCTTCCTTCTTTTTTTAACTATAACCTATCTCTGTCATTATCCTTAAACTGTGTTTAGTGTAAATAGCATCATAGTTGAATATCGGGTTATATTGATATGTCATTCTTGGCCTTTTAAATAGAGTGTTTATTCCTTTTACATTTTACACAATTTTTTGGTTGCAGTCAGTGGTATGTTGGTAAATAGACTTTTCTAAGTAAGAAATCACAACTTTCAGCATCTGCTGATTTCCATTATGTAAATATTCCCACCAGTGCTGGTTTCAAACTAGATGGAAAATTGGGATATACATCATTCACTTTCATGAAGTGGCGTCTATCAGCACCTGCACACGACTGGTTTAATACCACCACATTTCTTGTTTTGTCTTTCTCCCATTTTAATGTGCCTCTTTTCCCCCCTAATTATATGCCTCGCTATAGGTTGAGTTGTCTTAGAATTCTATTCGGTCTTTTCTATTGGACTATTATCTCTACCTCCACATTCTATTTTTTCCCACTGATTGCGCTAAGGTTTCCACTATACATATGTAACTTATCATAAGCTATCATCACATACTATTATATCATTTCATGCATAATATAGGAACCCAATTTACAAAAGTGTATTTCTCATTTCCCCTCCCTATCCTTTTTCTTCTTAATTTCTTGTTAATTTTATTTCTAAAAATGTGATTAATCACAAAAGATGTCATTGTTTTGGTTCAGAAAATCAATCATTTTTTACACAACTTAAAAATAGTAAAATATATTTTATATTGCCCCACATAGTACCCATTTATGAAATTTTTTATTTTGTGTGTATTTGAATTTTTATTTAGTATTATAATTATATAAGTATATATAATTATAATTTTTGACATTTTTTGTAGTATGAGCTTATTGACCAAAAATTCTTTCAGGTTTGTTTGTCTGAGGATATCTTTATTTTACTTTCATTTGAGTGATCTTTTGACTGGGTATAGATTTCTAATTTGACAGACTTAGTTTTCTTTTGGCATTTAAAAAATTGTTTTCTATTTTCTTCTGTCTTTCATTCTTTCTTATGAAAAGTCAGTTATAGTTCTAACTTCGTACCCCTGTATGTAATGTGTCTTTTATTCCTCTGGATAATTTTAAGAATTTTCTTCATAATAAAGGGTTTAAAAAAAAAAACAATTTCATCATGATATGTCTTTATCTTGATTTTCCGTCTTGGAATATGTTGAGCTCTTTAGACTGCTGGGTTAATATTTTTAATTAAATCTAAAATTTTTCAGTTAGTTATGTTTAAAAAATTCTTTTTTCTCTTGGAAGTGATAGATATGCTTATGGCATAGATTATGGGGATGGTTTCATGGCTGTAAACTATCTTCAAACTCATTAAGTTGCATACATTAAATATGCACAGGTTTTTTATAAGTCACCTCAATAAATGTTAAAAAAATTTTTTCTTCCCTTTTCTGAATAATTACACATATGTTAAACCACTAGATATTGTTCCTTGGGCAATTTATGCTTTGTTGTTGATTTTTAAAAATAGCTTGTGTTATAATTTACATAGCCTAAAATTCACTCATTTTAAGTATATAATCCAATCACATGATTGTGTAGATTTACAGAGATGTGCACCATTACCATGATTTAAATTTAGAACATTGCCAACATCCCAAAAAACAATCCTGTACCTATTTACAGTCGCTCCCCTTTCCTACTCCTAGCACTGAGCAACCACTCATCTACTCCCCATCTATATGATTTGTCTTTTCTTGACATTTAAAATAAATGGAATCATACAATATGTATCCTTTTGTGTCTGTCTTCTTTCACTGGGCCCAGTATATTTGAGGTTTGTTTATTTTCTATCCCTTTTCTATCTCTACCTCAATTTTGGTAGTTTCCACTGCACAGTTTTAAGTTCACTTATTCTTTGTTTCCATGCAGTGTCTAATACATTAAGCCCAGTGAATTTTTCATTTCAAATATTTTAATTTTCAGTTCTAGAAGTTTGACTTGGGTCTTTTTTATAGTGTCCATTTCTTTCTTCATTGTATACATATTTTCCTTAAACTCTTAATTATATTCATTACAGCTGATTCACAATTCTTATCTGTTGATTTAATTGTCTCTGTCATTTATGGGTCTGCTCCTATTGACTGATTTTCTCCTGCCTATGGGTCACTGCTTCCTTGCAGTTCTAGTAAATTTTTATCATATGCCTTCTATGGTGAATGTTGCCTTATTGAGTATATGGATTTTGTTATCTTTCTCTGAAAAAGTTTGAGTTTTATTCTTGTGAGCAGTTAATCTATTGAAGTCCCCTGATCTTTTTGAGGCTTGTTTTAAAGCTTTGGTAGGGCATTTGTAGCATAACCTCCATTACAGTGGTAATTTAGCTCTAATCTTTTTTTTTTTTTTTTTAAGATTTTATTTATTTATTCGACAGAGATAGAGACAGCCAGCGAGAGAGGGAACACAAGCAAGGGGAGTGGGAGAGGAAGAAGCAGGCTCATAGCGGAGGAGCCTGATGTGGGGCTCGATCCCATAACGCCGGGATCACGCCCTGAGCCGAAAGCAGACGCTTAACCACTGTGCCACCCAGGCGCCCCTAGCTCTAATCTTAAACCAGAATCTTTCTAGAGCCTTTACTAAATGCTCACTTGTTCAAGAATGTCTCTCTACTCTGGCTCAAGTACAGAACTTCAATGTCTTCTACTTCTTTGGAAGCTGTAGTGGTTTTTCAGTTTATAGTTCCCTAGTAGTTGTCTTTGCCTGCCCTCACTGAGTGTCACCCTATGCATATACAGATTATTATTTAGTCAAAGACTTAAGGGATGCTGATGAAGCTTTCTGGATTTCTTATTCTGTGTAATTTCTATTCTTTCACTTTCTGTGCCACAAATTCTAGCTGCCTCAGCCTCCCTGATCTCTGATCTGTCTTCTTAGCCAGTGCGACCATTGTGAGAAATCTCCAAGGTACTTATGCAGGTCAATGAAAAACAAAACTTTAAGACCCAAGTGGTAATTATGAACTCATGTCAAGATTTGTAAGTGTACATCCCTCCCATTTATATTTTTACTTTCATTCTCCAAAGATAAGCCATTCATTTGCAAATTATTTTTCTTCTAAAAAGAAATTGTTTGCAGAAGGGTTTCCTATTTGATTTAAGATGATTATTTGGAAAATATTTAAGTACACAAAATATGTCTTAAAATACTCTCTGAAGGGAAATTGTGTTAGATAATTACATAGGTTCTGAATAAAGTTTTTGCAGCTTCCCTCTATCAACCCAGTAATAATGTTAATACTAATAATAGTTAATACTTATATAGATTTATGATGTGCCAGGTAATCTAAGTGCTTTACATATGTTAACTAGTTTAAGAATCCTATGAGGTGAATGTTATAATTACTCACCCTGCAGAAGAAACAGAGCTACAGAGAGATTAAGTCATTTTTCCATGGTCACACAGCTAGAATGATTCAAATGTATTCTGAATAAATTTTGGAGACGGTGCCTCTGTCCTGGCCAAAAAGCAGACTTTACTAGATGACGTAATCATTTAAATTTACAATCCCTTTTGATTGCTGGCTAAAAGCCCAAACTCATACTCATACCTAAGGAAGCTCTTGTCAGATTAAATCAACTGGAGCATTGCCTGCATTCATTGTATAAGACTCGCATCATCATAAACATCCTGTAACTGAGGCCAGAATTTAGGAGAAAAGTGGTCATTCACATCAACAATGTTACTTGGCTTGAAAAAGTTGGGTTTTTAAATTAGCATTACAATAGTTTTATTTAAGACATTGTTCATGTCTATTTAAATGGAAATAACATTCTGGGTTGGTTGACTGAAAGAAATTTTATCTTTTCTTATAGGTTTGGAGGTTCAGAACTTGGAAAGTAGTTCCTTTCTGAACTCTTGTCAGGAGACAAATCTTTCTTTCAACACATAAAATCTTTTTTTTTTTTTTTAAGATTTTTTTTATTTATTTATTCGACAGAGAGAGAGACAGCCAGCGAGAGAGGGAACACAAGCAGGGGGAGTGGGAGAGGAAGAAGCAGGCTCATAGCGGAAGAGCCTGATGTGGGGCTCGATCCCAGATCACCGGGATCACGCCCTGAGCCGAAGGCAGACGCTTAACCGCTGTGCCACCCAGGCGCCCCTCAACACATAAAATCTTAATGATTGAATTGTGTGTGTGTTAAAAGCCCCCAGAAGAGACCTGCTCATCTTATTTGGTAGAGAATCTACTGAGAGAGGCAGAAAGTAGTAGCTAAAAGAAGAGAAAAAGAAGGTGCCCCTGACAAAGGTAGAGATTCAAGTTTGGGAAAAGTGTGACTTGGGATATTCATACCTTCTTTGGAAAAGAAGGAAGTATTTTCTGGGGCCCTGGCCCACTCAGTGCATGTTGTGTTCATGCACAACCAAACCAGAAAGAAATGCCTCTTTGGTGGGTGAAATCCCCCAAGAGCCAAGTTATGGTAGATTGGAAAAATATATGAATTCTAGCAATAGCAGAGCCACTATAGACCTGCATTTGTCAGAAATACCCATAGCATCTCTATAGGGGCCTGAAACCCAGGATATTAATATCAAAAACTTTCATATGGTACTGGGTAAGGAAATGTCTAATAGCTACAAGCAATCAATAGTGAGAATTGGAAAACGTACTGGAAGAGTGAGAAAGCATGGAGCCATGATGAATCTTAATGTCAGCCTGATGCATTTGTAGATTTGACATTAATAATCTATGTACAAAAGTAAATATAATTATATAAGTATAAAATAAAGAAGATAAATTTCTAAGAAAAGTATATGAATTAAAATGAGTCCAATATTTTATTTTCTTTAAAGATTTTATTTATTTGAGAAAGAAAGAGAGAGAGCATGTGCATGCAAGTGGGGGGAGGGGTAGAGGGAGAGAGAGAATCCTAAGCAGGCTATGCCCTAAGCATGGAGCCTAATGTGGGACTTGATCCCATGGCCCTGAGATCACAACCCAAGCATAAAAAGAGGCCAATAGTTAACTGACTGCCACCCAGGCACCCCATAGTCTATGTACAAAAGTAAATATAATTATCTAATTATAAAATAAAGGAGTTAAATTTCTAAGAAAGGCAGGTGAATTAAGATGAGTTCAATATTTTAGATCACTATAATTTAAAAAGTCATTTTATGATGATCATAAAAATATTTTAAATTAATAGAACTATTTTCCAAAATCTAAGTCAATAAAAACTCCCTATTGCAAATTTGAAGATGGATTAACTCATCTGAAAATAGGGCAATTATTCTGTAAAGTTTAATATATACATATTAAACATATACAAAGTCTGTTATGTACAGAACCATGTACAGAAACCAATTATTTGCAATGCAGATCAAATCTGCCCAAATGAACTGAAAAGCTACATTTAGAATCTAGTAAACAAAAAAGTCAATATTTACAAGTATGCTATTTGTTGAGATAGTATGAGTTTGAAAACTGTTAATAAAAATTATAGCTTACTGGAATTTAAATATATCTTCAAATTTTTAATTATTTACTTAAAAAGTGTCTTAAAATTAACTTTTATTGTTTCAATCCTTGAATTAACTTTTCTCAGCAGGTAGGCATGCCCCATCTGCTAATTTACTGGTTATTTGGGTCTTCTGCCAATTGGAGTATTTCTAAATGTGGAATATTTATACAAACTATTCAGGGGTGAGCTGTTAGACTACAGCTGCCCATGTCTTCACAAAATAAGTACAACTGCTCTGCCACACCAAGGATACAAGTAACATGAAGTCTATTTTCTCTTTCCCAGGTTAAATTAAAATTGCTTAACCCTCTATACGCCAGATGAGAAGGAAATTCTACCATACATTCTTCGGGCTCTCTCAATCTCTTTGCTCATCCAAAAATTGTGGTAGCTTTTCATCCAACAAAGAGGTCCCTCTACTGTCACTTCCACCTGGGGAAGAACTTTGTGTCTTAAGATCTGCAGTTGCCTTGTGGTCATTGTTCCTCGCTGCTACATACTGTCCCTTTTAAGGGTCCAGTTGATTGTCCAGAGCTGCAGGGAAGTTACCATAAACCAGCTTCTGCCAAACTTCTAGGTCAACCTAAGCTTTCAAAGGAGGCCACATCTGTAGGTGTCTCCAGTTGACCCAAGGTGTTTTCTCCAGGATCTCTGGACATCATCAAAGTGCCCAAGCAGCTAAGTCTTCAGCCAAGAGGTGCTATGCTTGAGCTGATTGGAGGGTCGGCCCATGACAGAATAGGCAACAACTGTCCCCTTCTCCAGTCTCAGAAAATTCAGGAAGGGTGAGGGAGGAGTTGGCTAGCCTCCGTTCCTTCCTAACAAGACACAGAGAGCTCATTCCATACCCTTCCTGAGAAAACAGAGCTTGCTTGTCTTTGAGAAAGGCCCAGATTATTTTCTCTGCTGCCCTGATCAGTCATCCTACCCAGGATAATCCAAAGGAACTTCTGGCATCTATCTTGCTGAAGCAACAAATAAATAACTGCCACTACCACCACCACCAACACAATTCAAAACAGAAGTTAAATCTTCAATGGGTTGCCCCACCACTTATATAGCATTATGTAGTATAAGAAGCTTTAGGTGCCTATTTTTTAAAATGTCTACTGTTTACAAAAACTAACTACCTATGTCTTCTCTTAGGTAATGAATTTAGGTAACAGCTTTAGATGTGACCTATTGTTGGCTATTCTCCAGGTAGGGTATAGAGCTGTGCTGTTCGGTAGAACTTTCTGTGATGATGGAACTGTTCTACATGTGTGCTGTTTGATATGGTAGCCACTGCTCACATTAGGCACTCGAAATGCAACTGAGAAACTGAAATTTTAAGTT
This sequence comes from Ursus americanus, assembly GCF_024610735.1. Taxonomy (NCBI): domain Eukaryota; kingdom Metazoa; phylum Chordata; class Mammalia; order Carnivora; family Ursidae; genus Ursus; species Ursus americanus. Next base: position 46,764,688 of record NC_142127.1, read on the forward strand.
TATTTTAAATTTTAAATAATTTAAATTTTAAATAATTTAAGTCTTAACAGCACATGTGGCTAACAGCTAATGCATTGGACAGGAGTGTTTATTTGCCTTAATTACTCTTTATGAAAGATATTAATAAACATTCATTTCCAGAGTGAGTTTTTTCTGTAAATTCTTAGTTTAAATAGATTCCTCTTTAAACAAAACAAAACACTTCATCTGGCATTTTTAAAAAAAAATGTTGAAAATATGTATTTTTGTTCTTTTATCAAAATAAAAACTTATTATAAACTTTAGAACCAGATATTTTTGCTGGATAAGCCTTACCCACCAGCCTTTCCCTCTTCCACAGCATGGCTTTTATAAGTTAAACATTTGCAGTGGTAACATAAATAATTTCCCTCCAAAATTAACACACACTGAATTTTGAGTGCAGGGAGACCTTCTCCACCCTCCTCAGCCCATCTTTCTGTCAACATAACCTGTCTCACAGAGCTGGTCTGTGAATTGATTCATTTATGAAATGTGATTTTTTGCCTCTTAAGAATAAGACTCTACTGTGTAGAGAAATTGAAAATTAAAAATAAATGTGAACTTATGCTATTTCTTTGGACTTACTATCTCTTTGACAACTTGCCTTCAACTAAAACAGGACTGAGTTTGGTTAATAGTCTCATCCAACAGACTTGGATTTCTGTCCCACCCAAAAAGCTAAATATATATGAAGCTTGATTGTCTTCAGTAGAAGGTATTTTAATTTACCACAAGGCCACAGTTTTGCCCAGGGTTATTTTTAGAAGCATGTTCATATTGGACAATTGTATCCTCTGCCACAAGGACTAAAGTTAGTTACCAAAGATCCATTTAACTTCTCTCATACTCACTGGGACCCCAGTAACTAAAATTATTTTTTTAAATGTCTGGCCACTCAGGAATAATTCCAGTGTTCAAACATTATACATTTTTGGATAGCTGAAAAGTGAATCTGCAAAGAAAACGATTCACTTTGGCCTCTGTGGGGCCAAGGAAAGGCTAAGGAATTTCACTTGGAAAAGCTATCTATATTTAGGGAGTCTGGCTTATGCAACTTGTAGTCAGTAGGTCTTTTAAGAAACAGCTGGTATACCTGAGTCTTCAGTAAACTTGCTTTAAGAGCTGGCTCTAGAAGAACCTGTTTGCATATAGTTACAAATTATTTTCTACTGGAATGAAAAATTACAGCTGATTTAAGGAATATGTTTTCCCCTTGACTGTCTAATATAGTGGCCTGAGAGATGTGCCATGACTATAATAATTTATTCAAGACTTCAAGCCATTTTACAGTCTATGCAAGTATCATGTAAGATCATGCTTAATTTAAAATGCCTGCTACTGAAGTAGAGTCATACATCAGAGTTGGCATCAAAAATGTACCAGCAGGGATATGTGAGCAAATAAATGCCAGGAAATTCAGGCTGGTGCCTTAGAAGTTTTCTCCTGTGGGGCTGAGCATTAAAGAGAATTACATACTGGAGGAAGTATACTTGTACCAAAAGGCAATAACACTGCATCACTGGGCTGGTCTTTGAGTCCAAATTGGGATTGATTAAATCTCTCATCCACACAATACGGCTGGGTACGAGCACATAAGAGACACATAGATATACATTATTTATTTCTGTTGCGCTTAGCACAGTGGGATCTGTGCCCTTTAAAAATTAACTACTTAGTCGCTGAGCTGGGTAATCTAGAGTCCGCAAAGGGTTTGTTATACTGAGCATGTTCTCTGCCTTCACCAAAGAAGTGATAGGAATGAAGGGACTCCGATCGTGGCATGAACTTTGTCTAAGGAAGGTGATAAACTTCCTCAATGAAGTAATGAGATATGAGAACAACTCTTAGAGAATTGTACAATCTCTGTCCCTAAAATATTTAAAAAAAATAAGATACCCCCCCTTTGGTAGGGGTGCCTTATTAAATGCAGCTTCTTTGGAAATAGGGGCTGTTCTGCAACTCAAGTTGGGAGTTGCCCGTGTATGGCCATAAGTCTTGAGATGTTGCTGTTTTCTTCCATCCCTGGATGCTTGTACTGTGTTCCCTGCCACAGACTGCTTGGCAACTAAGCCAACAGAGCTCAATAATTTTTGTTGGATTAAATGGATAAATGTAGAAAGAAATGAAGTTATCTACTGTCACATATCAAAAGTACCCTGTGTTTGGCAGCTTAAAACACAAACATTTATTTATTATCTCAGAGTTTGTGTGGATCAAGAATTCAGGAGTGATACGCAACTAATGAATCATCGAACCTTGCATCAGAAACCAGGGATGTACTGTATGGTGACTAACATAATGTAATAAAAAAACATTAAAAAAGAAAAAGAATTCAGGAGTGGCTTAGCTAGGTGGTTCTAGCTCAAGGTCTCTTGTGAAGGTGTAGTAAAGAGGCTGGCTGGGCTGTGGAAGCAGAGAGTATGGTTCTCTCTATTGTAAGAGTTTGGAACCCAGGGGCGCCTGGGTGGCTCAGTTGGTTAAGCGGTTAAGTGTCTGCTTTCGGCTCATGTCCTGATCCCAGGGTCCTGGAATCGAGCCCGAGCTGGGCTCCCTGCTCAGTGGGAAGCCTGTTCTCCCTCTCCCTCTGCTCCTCTCCCCTGCTCATGCTCTCTCTCTCTCAAATAAATAAATAAATAAATAAATAAATAAATAAAATCTTAAAAAAAAAAGAGTTTGGAAGCCAAAGTTGAAATTATTAAGGACCATGAGGCAAGGACAACGAAGCAATGGGTAGATATCCCATAGAAGTGCTTGGATTTAGGCGAGAGGAATGGAACCACGTAAGGAAGAGCAAGGAGGAGTCAGAATTTCCAAGTAGAATGAGGAAGACGAACAGCTGAGCCAAGCAGCAAACAGATAGTATATGACTTGGAACAAAGAGGGCAGGAGGGTAGATCAGCTAGTGGTAAAGGAAACTAGGCTGGGAAGTACCAGCCAGAGCGTCCTAATTTGGGTCTTCACTGCCCCGGGCCTGTGTTTGCTTCACCCAGGTAATAGGGGGGACTAACAGGACAGGATAGGTGGAGAAGGCGTTCTTAGGAGGTTTAGAAGAGGATTGTTTTTACCTTGAAAGCCTCCCTGCATAGGCAGTTGCTTATTCACCTTGGGGTAGTTCTGCCCTGTTTGTTTCTCCCTTGCATTTTCCTTGATACAAACTGGGTCCAGCTCCTGACCTTGCTGGAGTCTTGATACGACAGCATGCTACTGTTTGTGTTACCATGGGATTCTGAAAATATTTATTTGCAACTCCCATAGATGGAACATAAAATCAATAAACATTAGGCTCCATCACAGCCTTTGAAAGTATGTCACCATAAGAAATGTGTAGGGAAGCCTGGGTGGCTCAGTTGGTTAAGTGTCCAACTCCTGGTCTCAACTCAGGTCATGATCTCTCGGTCTTGGGTCAGCCCTGGGTCAGGCTCTGTGCTCAGCACAGAGTCGGCTTCAGATTCTCTCTCCCTTCCCCTCTGCTTCTCCCCCTGCTCATGCTCTCTCTCTCTTTCAAATAAAAATAAATAAAATCTTAAAAAAAAAAGAAATGTGTAAAGAATTTCTCTTTTACTATTTTAAAAGCAATTGAGAAAATTAGGAAGTGGAGTGGGTACTAGATAATGTCAGTAATCACTGTTTGTTTATTTTTAGGTGTGACAGTGTACGTGGTTATCTAGGAAAATGCCGCTGGTGCTTCAAGCTCTAGAGCCGTATATTAGTATCTGGATACACTCTCACTAGAAGACGCCTCATTTTTAAAGATCTTGACCTGAAAATTCTTTCCCATGTTGTGACATCATGTATTTGACAACATCAGCCTGGGTACAGCCTTCGTCCTGATCCACTCTCCTTGCTCTCCCTCACCCTCTGAATCCAGGGCTGCAGCCAATCTAACTTCTGATGTGGATACTTGTTTCTAAATGATGGCCTTGCTTCACTCCTTAGACCTGATATTTGGTCTTCAGCTCTCTATTCCTGTCTTTGATGTTTTGGTTCCTTCATCAACTGTAATATAAGCTTTTCTTCTGGCTATATGACATGAGTTTTCCTAATATATGTATCTTTGGACTTTACCTCTTAGTTGGGGGTCTGTGTGTGCGAGTGTGCGCTCGCGCGTTTGTGCTTGCTGGATTTGTCATGAATGAGATGAGATCTTCACACAGATGACCATGTTGCCTTCTCTGAAATCTGTCTGAAATACACTGACTCTTCTTTGTGTTTTAAAGTTCATGTCTCCCCTTAGACCACCCACTAGTTTTGTTTCCTAACTGAAGGACGATTCTTAACTTATTGGTTCAGCAAAAATGACTGACACATGCTAAATCTAATGAATGACCAAACTTAATCTTGCTTGTAAGATCAGCTCCTCTTGTTTCATCAGCAACTTATTAATCATGTTACCCCAGATACCAACTTCTGCATTCTATCCTTGTATATTATCAAATTATGCCATAACTTCTACCAAATATGTGTGGTAGTGTATGACTGACAGAGAGTACTTCATGGAGTAGCTGGCTTGGCAAATGTTTGGTCCTCCCAGATCCAGAACTTATACCTCCAAATGCCAACATACAAACTCACAGAAGGAACGATCCAGATCAGTTACACAGAGAGCAGCAAATTCTTCACCTAACTATTAAATAGTAAACTCAGCAAACAGGAGAGCGTTGTGGAATAAGCAATGACATCTTTAGGAGCTGCTATGATCTGTATTAGCAACTTGCATTTGTTCTTTCTTCGGCCAGAGAGAATTTCAAGCAGCCCCTGGAGGCTCACCCAATTCCAGGCTCAACCTCCCATTGTATTCTGGGACCCCCATTCCAGTGAATACTGCTGCCTGGAGCAGGAAAAACCGAGGCCCAAGCAAAGAGGAAATCTCTCATCCATTGTTTAGGAACCCAGGAAATGGTTTGTATTTACTTGACTTTAATTAATTCAGTTACAGATATTTACAAAGTTTATTTGGTCTATAACTCATTTTACTAGGTTCTGGAATGCTGGAAAGAATTCGCAAAAATTTTTTTAAAAATTTAAAAAGTAAGAAATAGTCCCTCATTCTCAAGGTGCTTCCAGCTTAATAAAAATTTACACACATAATTATTATGTAACAGAGATAAGTAAGAGCTCTGAGAGAGCCCAAAAAGACCCCAAGGGAGTTCATAGAAGGAGACGTTTGGGCAGTGGCGTAGAAAGCAGGTGTGTGAGGCTGCATTTAGCACAGGCATGCAGTGATAAATGAGATCCTAGTGGAAGCAACAAGAGAGAGAAGGGTGTTCTCTAGGCCAGGGGTTGGCAAACTTATTCTGTGAAGGGCCAGGTAATAAATATTTTAAGGTTTGCAGGTCACACCCTGTCTCTATTGTATATTCTTACCCTCTTCCTCCTCTGCCTTTTAAACATGTAAAAACCATTCTTAGCTTACGGGGCTATACAAAAACAGCCTGTAGACCAAATCCCACAGGGCATAGTTGGCCAACCCCTGTTGTAGGCAGCGCGAGCAAAGGTGTGGACGTGGGAAGCTAGGGCGTGTTTCCTATGGCTGAAGGTTATGGAAGCTTGGGGCGCAGGCTAGAGTGGGAGATGGGAGTGGAAATGTTGGTTAATCTGCAGAGCCTTGGAGGCCAGTATAAGTTCATCAAGCAATAAAGAAAAACTGAAGGTTTGCAAGCAAGGAAAAAAAATATGACAGAGCTTCAGTTTTGGAAGCTTAATTTGATGAAGAGTATGTAGAACGGAATATTGTGGGGAGATGGGGACAACGCCGAGGAAAAAAGGAATGAGGTGTGAATTAGGATGACAGTGATTGAAAGGTGGGGACAGACAGGAGGGACCAAGTGCCTTTTTATGAAGGAAGGAAATAAGTGTATTATTCTGGAGTATATTCGCATAAATAAAGCATGGAATTATGAACGCAAGGCTTGGTGGAACCAAATGAATCATGAATACAGTCATTAGTAATATAAGATTTCACAATGTCACTGTCAAGTGTTACCCCACCAACTGGAATTTTTATTCTTAGGCTGCTGAGTGCAGCAAAGTAATTTCCCATCAAATTGACACCTGGCCTGGTGAGATTCTTTTGGAGATCTGATTGTCATCCAAGGATTTATTAAAAACCATCTGTCATTGAAGATGGCCACGTCTCAGGAGAAAAGCAGACAAGAGCCATGTAGGAAAAAAGTTCAGGAGAAAAAGAAATTCAAATGCATCTCTGAAATATGAAGAAGAAAACAAATGAAGCAGCATGACTAGAATTAATTCATAAAGCTAACAATTGAACTTCTCTTTTGCAAAACTGCAGAAAGAATGAATAAAAATTGAGACCTGGCAAGGTCTGCTATCTCCACAAGCCAATCTAGCATTCCAACCTTTCTCATAGTCTTCAAGGGATGTTCCCCTCAAGAAGGAATAGAAACTATGTGCCAGTGCCTTTCTATCTTCACCTACAATGCCTACCCACGGTCGCGCCTCTGGATAACTCTACATCCGGCCTGGAATCTCACAGCTCCCTGAGAAGAGTGCTCTCCATTAAGAGCAGAAAGAACTTTAAGGGAATATTGGAGGGGGTGATGGAAGAGCCTCAAAGCTGTATATGTAAGAGTGAAATGTGATAGTGAAAATAGTTATACTGAAGAGAGAAACAGAAACCAGTAAGTGCTCCAAACATTCTATTCTCACGGGTATTTGAAACCTTTTCCTAGGACCTAGAAATTATTGAGTCTTCAGAGACACAAACCAGAGCAGTCTCCTAAAAGGTTTTAAATGGTTATTGGTTATTGTGATCACAATCTATAAATATTAGGAGATTATTCTCTTCAGGAGCTTCTTGGGCAGAGAATTTTAAAAAACAAAAACAAAAAACAACATTCTTAGAAAGACTTAGGAACATCCTACCCCCCACAGGCACCGAGTAGTTCGGAATTTCATTTAGTGAAAATGGCCTCCTTTCTTATATCAAGAAATTGTGGCATAATTTTAATGAAGATTGCTTTTTTCATTTAGCCTATATAGCTAAAAATGGCCAACTTAAAAAAACAAACATGTTTTTTCCTGTTGTTGTATGCAGCTTGCAAGTTTGAAGCAACATTATGAACTCATTCCAAATGCAGAACTCTCAAAGAGTTATGCCTTTTTGAAGAAATACTACCACTGTCACTGTTAAAAAAATACTGTAAATTGTGTGTAATGATTGATGGGGGAGAATTTGTGCTTGTAGCCCAAAGCATAAACTCCTCTAGAATCTTCGAAAGTCTATTCTTTCCTTTCAAAGAAGTTCATCGCAAACGAGTACATTCATTATTTTCTATTGAGTACACCTAGCCACCAATTACATGAAAATGTATTATAAAAATAATTGCTTTTCATCCTCATTAACAAACTATTAGGAGGAAAAATGATGGAAAAATGATGGAAAAATCATTCAACGTTGTATTAATTCTACAACAGTATTTCTAATGAATCCTCTTATCAAGTTATGTGTAGAAAAGCATTTCCCTCACCATTTTCTAGTGAATTAGGCAGCACTTGAACAAAAAGATAGAGACTCCCGTCATGAACATATTACAGCATTCCCCATGGACTAAGGAAGACTCTTCAGTATCTGGGGGGAAAATTAAATCTCGCCTTCCCACTGTTCCTTCTCTCAGGCTTTGTAGACGATTTAATTGAACCTGGCACACCCTCCTAGGTTTTCTACACAAAACTCACTATTTATTCCTTTTTGAGTAATTATAAGAAAGCTAATGCATCCTGTAGATTGCATGTGCCGTAAAGCTGGAAAGGAAAGGGAAGTGCTCTCAGGCAGCTCCATAAACCCGTAGGGAGCAGGCTATGGAACAAAGCCTTGCACCTGTGCTTTGCTCCAGCCCTTTCCCTCTGGTGGATCTGATTCCCCACCCCCACTACCCATCTGTTACTACAGCCGAGCTGCAGTCATTTCCTGAAAGAAGTATTTATCAGGGTGCCGCCTGATTGACTTTCACACCAGTTCACACTACCCACCTTTGGTTCAGGGCCAGTACGTCGCGGTTGGATTTCTGTCTGAGGTGTCTGGTTATCCTCATCAATAATTTGGGACTAGCAACATGGTGTCCTAACTGGTTGATAGTCTGAGAAGCTCCTCAGCTACATTTTAAGTTCACTAGAGGTAAAGCAAATCTACTCGGATCAATAAAATTAAGTCATTACAGGCCACATGCAAGACAGAGGACACAAGCCAGTACAGGAAGAACTGCCAAGGGGCTCAGAGAAAAGGGCCCATCCAAGTGTAGAACTAAGGGCAAGATTCCCTGTAGGGGATTCAATGGCGGCCACGCGAAGAAGACAGCAAATGACTCAGGGTTTGGAGGCCACACGAGATTTGAATGGGCAGAAGGAGAGGGTGGTTTCTGGCAGGTGGGATCATATGGGGACAAATTCACAGCTGGCAATATGAGAAGTATTTTGGGAAGACTGTCACAAGTCACTTCATTACCATGGTGGTTCTCAAACTCGAAATCACCCAGAAGGCTTGTGAGAACACATGTTGCTGAGTTCCACACCTCCCCACCCTTCCTGATGGAATAGGTCCGAAGCAGACGGAAAAGCTGAAATTCTAACAAGTTCCCAGGTAATGCTGATGCTGGTGGCCTCGGGATCATTCTCTGAGAACCCCTCCACAAGAAAGGAGCCTCAGCAAGAATGGAGCCTCACTCTGAATGGCTCCACAGTCGGGCTAAGTAAGGAGTTTGGATTTTATTGTGTAGGTCATGGGAACTGCTGAAAGGTTTTGGAAGAAGTGGAGATGGATGTGAGAAACAAGAGAGGTGTTTTAGGAGAATACCTGAGAATTCCTCAGAAGAGAAAAGTACTGTCACAGGAGATCCTTCCAGTAGGTGAAGCCCAGGGTTTTAGGCCCCTAACATGGATGCGGAAGAGGGAATAGCAAAAAAAAAAAAAAAAAAGGGAGAGAGATGGTGTAAAAGCCTACTCATTCACCCACCCTTCCACAAAATTGAATGTCAGGAGACGTTTGTGTAAGATTTGACAAAGTCATTTACTAGTAAAGCCTCTAAGGTAGTAGTTATCAAAATTTAGGGCAAGAGGCTCACCAGAGAAGCGCTAATAACGCAATTCCCTTTTCCCTATATACTTAAAAGAACTCAAAGGGGCTCTAAGAGATATCTGCATACCCACGTTCCTAGCAACATTATCCACAACAGCCAAAAGATGGAAATAACCCAAATGTCTATCAATGAGTCGGTGAAAAATCAAAATGTGGCATACATTCAATGGAATATTATTAGGCCTTAACAAGGAAAAAAAATTGGCACATGTTGCAACATGGATGAACCTTGAAAACATTATGCTAAGGGAAAGGAGTCAGACACAAAAGGACAGGTATCGTATGCTTCTGCTTATGTGAGGGATCCCGAATAGTCAAACTGGTAGAGACAGAAAGTAGCAGAGGGGCTACTAGGGGCTCGGGAATGAGGGAAATGGGAGGTTACTGTTCAATGGTATGGAGTTTTAGTTTGAGATGATGAAAAAGTTCTGGAAATGGAGGGTGGTGATGGTTGCACATCAGTGTGGATGTATTTAATGCCACTGAACTGTACACTTGAGAAGTGTTAAAGTGGCAGATCTTCTGTGTATGTATACATATATGTGTGTGTATGTATATAATCACAGTCTCCAGCTCTAGTGTGTGTGTGTGTGTGTGTGTGTGTGTATACACACATATGACCAGGTATCTGCACTTGAACACCTAGCCTACGGTCTCCCAAAGCAGGTGTTGGAAGAACCTCCATCTCAGCTCCAGGGAAAAACAGCTCCTTGAGGTAGTCTTTCGTGAGTAAGGGGGTAGGGTTCCGCTTTAATGAGAGAATTCTCCAGGTACCACTTAGACCAGAAGATTCTTTTTCCTGCCTAAGGCCGTAGATGTCCATAACATTTCTCTGACTATAAGAAATCTGAATAGAAGCCTTCATCCAAGGCTCTGCTCCCCATGAAAAGGCAGCCACATGGGAGAGTCACCCCTCTTGCAATTCTTGTGTTGCATGTTTTCTGTAATAACTACTAGAAACAGAAATAGAAAGAGCAACATAAACACAGATGAGGAATTTTGTGTAGTTGCAGTAGAATGCCTGAATTTTATGGCTTGGACTTTGTACGATTATTGACTGTCTGAAAGCTCTCTACAATGAGTATTAATTAATGTGAGGCAGGAAACAGTCTAGCAGGAAACAGAATGGAATATAGATGAGGGTAATGGAGGTTAGAGACGCAGAAACAGGATAATAAATGTGAACTGGGATCTGCATTAGGACCAAAATGGAGATACCACCTCAGCTACTGTCTGATGATTTAAACCTGGAAACACAGAGGCTATTCTTGCCCAGCCTGAACTTGTGCATTACAGAACTCTAGTGTAATGCAGATTTCTCCTGTGAGTCTCTTTATGAGCTGAGAGTTATTGGATCAAATATATGTGATTCTCCAATCATTCCAACTAGTGATTTAGAGAGAATAACTCTGAGCTCTGATGGAAGCAGAAAGGCAGGAAACAAAAAAGAAGAAAGATGCTTAGTATGTAAATGATCTGGCAATAAAGCGAAAGGTGTTTTTAAGTGTTTTCTCATAACTGAGAATGTGATAGATGGGTGATATGATGGTTAATGCTTTGTGTCAAGTTGGCTGGGCTACTGGATGCCCAAATAATTGGTCAAACATTCTGGGTGTTTCTATGAGAATGTAAGAGGAGATTAACATTTAAATCAGTGATTTTGAATACAGCAGATTGTCCTCCCTAATGTGGGTGGGCCTCATCCAATCTTGTGAAGGCTTGGTCAGGACAAAGACCTCTCTCCAGCAAGAGAGGATTCTCCCACAGGTTATGTTCGGACTTTACCTACGATGTCAGCTTTTCCTGGTTCTACAGCACTCTGCCAGCCTTTCGACTAATACTTCTGGGTATCCAGCCTATCAACCTATCCTGCAGGAATACGAGTTTTGGAATTGTGAACCCCCATAATTTTGTGAGCCAATTCCTTGCAATTAATCTGCATATGTACATACATATGTCCATACATTCGTACATAGATATACAGGTGCTATTGGTCTGTTTCTCCGGAGAAACCTGGCTAATACAGGTGTAAGATCCAGAAGTGTTTCTAGTAAGCTGGGAGATGTAAAATATGTGATTTTGCTGGTTTTTAAACAGTCACAAATTCTTTGACATTCTTCCCATCAAGAGGTGAGGTACGTGTCCCCTTGAATCTGGGTGGGCTTGTGGCTGCTTTGACCAGAAATTATAGCAGAAGTGTACTATGCAATGTCTGATCATCAAAGCCATGCAGTTTTCTCCTTGTTCACTGAACACATGCTGTTGGAGCCCGATGGGGCCATGTAAGAATTCTGAACCTCCTGAGACTGCCATGATATGAGTTAGCCCAAACCATGACAAGAGGCCTTGCCTAGGCTTTCTGGTGACAGCCTCAACCGAGCCCAGCTTTCAAGTCATCTTGGCCCAGGTGCCAGACATGAGACTAAAGAAGCTTCCAGATGATTCTAGCTCCCACTTATATTCAAGTCTTCACAATTGAGGTCTCAGACACTGTGATGTGAGACAAGCCATCCTGCTGAGCTCTGAATTCTTGGTCTACAGAATCCATGAACTTAATAAAATGGTGTATGCCACTAGGTTTTGGGGTGGCTTGTTAGGTAGCAAGAGATCATTGGAACAATGACACCCACTGTTTTAAGATGTATAAATGTCATTGATTTCTCCTTTACGTAGTTGTAGAATCTACTGCCTTATTTTAGTGAACATTGAGGAGTATATAAACATTTTCTAGGTACACTCCTAACCTTGGGCCCCTCATCAAATTCTTAACTTAAATTCAGTCACATTTTCTGCCTTAGGAATCTTTAAGGATATGATCTTGGCAGAAGAGGAAAGAAACTTAGCTTAAACAAATACATATTTGTTAGTTGTTAGCAAACTGTAAATAATTAATTCCTATTTTCCATTTGTTTCAACTTTTCTTTTTGTCGTATTTATAAAATGTGGAATTTTAAAAATTCATGCAATTACTACCAAGGAGAGCTAGCTGAGCTGGTGCGGACCCTACTTGCATTTGAAAATACCATCTTGTTGCCTGCTTATCTGGAAGAGGGGAGCATAGATTTTTAGTGCGTTTTATAAACCCAACTGATCTTAGCACTTTCAGCTACAAAGATCACCAAACTGAGTTCAGTGCAAGAAATAGTAAGCCCTATAGTATGCACATTTGGGCTTAAAATAATTAAGAGAAAAATAAGTCTTTAAAAGCACATATTAGCTACTATGATAAAGTAAATATTTTATTATCCTTAAAAGTGCAGTTACATAACAATCATCAGTGGTTTGTAAGAGTTCCTTTAAATTAAGTTAATTCAACCACATTCATAACATTTTTATAATGTGTCTGATACTTTACTGGATCAAGTGATGAACATTTAAAAGTTAATATACAGAGGGGCACCTGGGTGGCTCAGTCAGCTGAGGGTCTGCCTTCGGCTCAGGTCATGATCCCAGAGCCCTGGAATCGAGCCCCACATTGGGCTCCCTGCTCAGCAGGGAGCCTGCTTCTCCCTCTCCCTCTCCCTCTGTGCTCTCTCTCTGTCGCTCTCTCTCAAATAAATAAATAGAAAAAACTTAAAAAAATAAAATTTGAGTTAATATATAGAAACTGACCTTGTGAATCTTCTACTCTAATGAGCACAGTCAGATTTGCTCCCTTGAAACAACTACTCAGTAGTGCTTGGTGGAAAGGTACATTCATGTGAAAATCTAAAATGACCTCTGAGTCTACAGAGCCTTTATGTCAGACATAAAGGAAATCCTTCCCCAAGTGATGGGAAATGCATGCTCTCATTTCTTTTTCTAAGGCATTCTAATAGTTTAAACTTGACAGGGTCCTTTCTGTGTTTTCAGCTTGGTTGGTCACAAAACAAGGAAAAGCAATTCAGAACAAAAACAAACTCCCCACAGAACCGGCATATTCTGGATCTGGAATCCTAGACTGGGTAATTTTGTATTATTTTAAAATGTTATTGAATTTGTCTCTTGCTATAATTTAAAAATTTTATGAAAATGACTGCAGTAGATTAGTAAGCAAAATAGTCCAGGCAACACAAAAACTTCTTTTGTTTTTTTTTTTCCTCAATTCTCTTTAATACTGTGAAGTAAACTAGCCTTTCTTTCTGCCTACTCTTCATATAAATAACTTGGTCCTGGGAATTCCACCTCCCTTAGGATCTCAGTAGGCTGCAATTCTCTGTGTCATGTCTCACTGCTGTGATTTCCAGAAGCAGGGGGGTGCCCAAAGAAGGCAAAGAAAGTGGGATTTCTATAACAAAAATCACATGAGCCCCTGTAACATATGTACTCTGCATTGTGAAAAAAACATTTCAAAAAGAGGGATAGAGCAGAAACTTGGTGCTTTCAATAAACTTGTAATTTAAAAGGACAAGTAGTGATAGTAGTAGTATATAACTATTCCAAGTCTTATAAAGATGAAAAATGTATGTCAGTACACTTCCTGGAACCCACAACTCTTGCATTGTTTCAACTTATCTTTACTCTCTACAACTCTTCGTGCTTCTCTCTCTCTCTTTCTCCTCCTGGCACCCAGATCCGTCCCTGACAGTTTTTCATCCAGTCACCTTTAGGGCCAGGAAGCGTGGTGCCTGGCTTAGCCCCACCTTCTGGTGAGTTTGTGTTAACTGTGTTGGATGTCTGAAGACATGCTGAGCGTCAGGCAACTGTGAGCCCTCTCCCTAACTCTCTCCTCCTTAGGATTTGGTCCGATGAGATACCTGATAGCAGTTTCCTTTAGGACTATAGCACTTCCCTGACGTCAGCTGCTGCTGGAACTTGGAGTCCTTGTCTCTTGCCAGGAGGCCCCTTTTCAGTCTAGTATTGCTGCATAATCAACTTTCTCAAAATGCAATGGTTTCAGATCATCATGGTTTCTTAATGGCGAGGCGCCTCCATGCTCCTTGTCCTCCCCTCAACACATCTCTTTCTCTCTCGTTCTCCTCCCCCCCCCCGCCCTTCCCTCCCCCTTCACCTGGGCTCATCGTTCAGGGCTAGCCCCAACATGGTGGCTTGGGCTTCTCATGAAAGAAGGTTTCAGAGTAGGTGGGTTTCTTACATGGCCTCTGGCTTTCTCACAGAGAGTGTTCCAAGGGACAGGACTTGGATGCTTCTAATCTTATAAGGACTGGGCTCAGAAACTTGCACAGCATCACTTCTGGCAAATTCTATTGTCCAAAGCAGCCACGGAGTCTGCCCAGATTCATGGGAGAGGATATAGCCTCCATCTCTCAGATGGTCAAAAAGTTTGAGGCCATCTTTAATCTGCCATGACTCCCGTTCCCTGAAGTCCCTGTGGCTTCAACCACTGGAAGGAGTCCTGCTGTGTTTGACTAGAACATTGCGAGCAACTTGGTACAGCTGTGCTTGGCACCATGCGTGTCCATGCTTCATCCGACAGATCATGCCCCAGTGCGGAAGACGGCCCACACCTTTCTCATGAGCTTGCTGCACCCTTTTGGACACAGTGCTCCGGCTGCCTAAGTGCTCTCGCGGGAGCAGCCACTGCAGACAGTGACCCCAGTCATGCAGTGTCGCCCCTCTCTGCCCTTGCCTCACTCTCTGGGACGAAGCCTGCTCTACGAGAGCAAGCATCTCTGTGTCTGAGTTTTAAGACAAATGTTTCCTTAAAATGCATCACTTCTTCTAGTGACGGTGCCATTGCAGTGCTTGTGATTAGTGCGTGAGGACGATTCCTTAATCGCCGGAGCAGGTCCACACCGCGTTGCTGAAGCACAGTTGTGTGTGTGTGTACGTATGCAGTAGACGGCCGTGCTGGGGATGACTGCGCCGTCTGCAGGGAAAAACCCTGAGGCATAGCAATGATCTCATAACGCTACTATTTGTCTAGTGCTTTACAGTTTACTAACAACTTTTATATATGTACCCTATGCAGTTCTTGTGATTTTGACGGTTGGTATTACTGTTAAAAAAAACCCCTCTTTACGGGCGCCTGGATGGCTCAGTCCGTTGGGCATCCAACTCTTGATTTCAGCTCAGCTCATGATCTCAGGGTCCCGGGGTGGAGCTCTGTGTCGGGCTCTGTATTCAGAGGGGAGTCTGCTTCTCTCCCTCTCTCTCTCACTCTGCCCCTTTCCCCGCTTGTGTGCTCTGTCTCTAAAATAAATTTAAAAATCTTGAAAAAACCACACAGCTCCTTTGGAGAAGATATCATTAATACTAACAGTATAGTAGTAAGTGGTTGACATGCAACGGTCTCCTTTATCTTCACAGCTATTACTCACTCATTCGTATGCATTCATCTATTCCATACATGTTTGTTGAGCGTTAGGCACTGAAGATAAAATGGTGAGAGAAAGCAGATGTGGGTTTTTTTCAGGGAGCCTACAGTCTATTAGACTGATGTCAATGAAATAATCTCACAAATTATATGAATTTAGAACTGCGATCCCTGTCCTGAAGGTGAAGCCCATGGTGGTTTGAAAGCAACATGTGGCTGAGGGTATGGCCTGAGGGTATGACCACTGATCTGATACTTGAGGAAAGAGGAGGCATTTCCCAGGGTAAAGGGTGAGGAGGATATGACCCTGAGGGTATGACCTCTGACCTGATACTTGAGGGTATGACTTGAGGGTATAACCACTGACCTGATACTTGAGGAAAGAGGAGGCATTTACCAGGGTAAAGGGTGGGGAGGAGCCCATATTCCTGGTGGAGGGAATAGCTTTTGCAAAAGCAGTATGGTTGGGGGTTGGGGGGGGAATGGTTCCTTCTGAGAACTGAAAGGAAGCTACTGTGCCTTGAACACAAGCCCTCTGGGGTAGGATTAATACTAATTCCATTTTACAGATAAGGAAAATGAAGACCAGGCTGAAAATACAGCCAGGAAGTGGCAAAGCCAGACCACAAACAGAGTTCTTCTCATTCCTCAGCCCCTATTCCTCCCTGTATAGCTTGCTATTTGAGACAGATCAATTTCACCCTTGTGTTCAAGGGCGATAAAAATGTAGCACAGCCGGGGTGGGAAACCTACATCCTAGGCAAGAAAGCCCGGAGTTGCAGAAAGCATGAACTAAGAATTTTGAATAAAGCAGCTGAGCTCCTGTGGAGAGCTTGGAGGAGTGCAGATGAAGAAGAAGAGGGAGGAGGAGGGGGAGGGGGGAGAATAGGGGGAAGGGGAAGAGGGAGAGGAAGGAGGAGAAGAAAAGGAAAAAGGAGGAGGAGGAGGAGGAGGAGGAGTGGGGGAGGAGGAGAAGCAGCAGCAGCAGCAAGAAAAAAGACAAAAAGTTAAAGGGGTACTTGTTCTGTGATTAGGATTCTGAATTTGAAAGAAATATAGGGCAATCAGTCAACTAATGCAGTCATAACTGACTATAATTCTAGTGTTTGAGCAGTCTAATTTGTCACACTTTTCCTTCTCAGTGGTCTTTACAAATAGGACGCATGTTCCTCTGAATAAACCAGTTCACTTTTATCTCCTCTGAAAGGTAAGGCTGAAAGGACTCAGTGATGCCTCCAGTTCCTAGTGATTCATAAAATGGCAGGTCTTCCAAGTGTGTGGTGAAATGCAGAGTTGGGTAAAGCAAAGGTCCACAGAGAGACTGACCTCTATTCTCTAATCAATTAGGGATTTGGGAAATGGGAAGACCTAACAAGGGGAATACAAGGGGAACAGAGCTCCTTAAACAATGAGGGTTAAAATGCAAATCTCCAAGCTCTATTCCAGTCCTACTGAATCAGGGTCCCTGGAAACAGGGTCTGGGAAATTGAATTCTTAATATACTTCCTAGGGACTAGTAAAGGAGTTGTAACAGTGAATGAACTCGAATTAAAAGAAAGATGCCCCCATCTGACGTCAACCATATGAGATGTCCCAAATGAAACTACTGACCGAGCTCAGTCAATCCACAAAACCGATACATCATAACAAAGTGCTATTTTAATCCTCTAAATTTGGGAGTGGTTTGCTCTGTAGCCATAGATCACTGAAACACAACCTCAGTTCCCAATTGGCAGGCAGTTCTCTTAAATCTCCCAGGACCCAGATGCCTTCCCTATGTGGCTCCACCATTTTCATTACACTGTTTCCAGGATCATTGTGGAAAAGAGCATAAAGAATAAGGCAGGAGAGATCTTTATGGACCAGTCCTGGAAATGGGATGTATTGCCTCCACCCACGGTTTTTGGGCCAGAACTCACTTACATGGCTACACCCAATTGCAAGAAGTTGGGAAAGATAGTCCATGAGGAAAGGAAATGGGTTTAATGAACAGCTGGTCAGTCTGTGTCTCATGAACTGTTCCTTATGAATCTCTTTCTCATTGGGTGTGGGGGTAGTTAATAACTAAAGTAGACAAATATTCAACATATTAGTGTCTTCTGGTTCCAACAGTCCTATTATATTATATTTATTCTCCCTTCTCCTGATCTTTGCCAAAATGCTATCCGGGTGTTTGGGGTTGGGAAATGGCAATCTATATAACCTTGCGGCTTGAGAACAAGGAAGCCTTAGATCAGCACATGTGGCTTCTAGAGAGAATTCCTGTTTTGCATCTAGAACCTGATCCCCCGCACAGAGTCTGATCCTGTTTGGCATTTTTGGATGTTATGCTCTTAACTTCAGAGCTGAAGTTAATGGTTTAGCCCGTCTCTGCCTTTGGCAACCTCTTGGATAAAACCCATGGTTGCCTGCAGTTCCGTATCTCCTCGGCAAGGACACAATAGAACTTCTGCCTTCCCAGGACCTCCCAGCCCTTCATGCTTCTTATAAGATTTGGAGAATATGGAGCCCTTTGGCTTGGATCCATTAGTTTGGACATAAACTACAAAGAACTGTGGGAGCCCAGTATGGCCTAGAAGAAAACTGAAAAGAAATACAAACATAATCCCCTCCTCTGAGCTGCCAGCTTGCTTAAGTCACAGAGGACAATACCTCCTTCTCTATGGATCCTATGTTACCTCTCGGCACTACAGTATATAATATTTACATAATCAGAATGCTTTATATTTTTATTGAGATGGGCTTTATGTTTTTAAAATTCTCTAATAAAGCATGAAAGACCTACTTAGAAAAAATATATAAAGGTAATTAAATAGAATAACTTAAAAATAGAATATAGCTAACAATTTAAAGAGGGAGGCAGAGTAAAAATATGTGAAACTTCTCAACTATCACTGAGGCCAGACAACAGCACGTTCTAAAACAGAAAAATCAAGAACTGTATCTGTATTGACTTGTTTTATAACGTTAAGTACCAGAAAAACAAACACAAGAGCAGCAAAAACAAAGTCTGGGGACTGGAGATTGGAATGGAGGGTAAGGAAAAAAGAATCTTTCCAGTTCAGAATTCCTCTGCATGGCTTACGTTTGAAAACTCACATGCAGATCATACTTTAATGAGAAAACACTAATTTTTAATTTCAAAATAAAACAGAGGCATCCTCATCAATAAGGAAATGCTTAAATAAGATATAATCACTACTCGAATATCCATCTTTGAGGTAAAAATGAAGTACATGTTTAGATTCTGACAAGGAGGGGTATCCAGGATGTAGTGTTAGGTGAGAGAGGTGAGTGATAGAACAACAGAGTTAGGATGGCCATTTATATAAAAATTATACATGTTCACACATACAGTGATAGGTCATGTGTGCAGAGACACCATTGAGCATATAAGACAAAAAGTCCATGAGCTATACCTCAAACAATTTGGAATGAAGAGAAGCGAAGACTTCTATTTTTTGTATTTCACACTTCTCTCTCTTCTTTACTTTTTAAAAGGCAACATATATGTCTGAGTTAGAATTTTTAAAGGTGAGTTTGCATTCTGGCATTGTCTCTTACAAACGGTGTAATACAGAGAAGTCAGGCCACCTCTTTGCACCTCAAAATTAGCCCATCTTTACCCAGAACTTGCACCCATTGCCCAGTAGTATGAGCAGATGAAAGGCCCCAATGTATCCCAGCAGTTCGTAGGGCTTCTGTACAAATTGCACCCTTTCCCTTTACTCTTTCCAAATGAGAAATGGCAATCTGGGAGACTCGGGAAGAGGGGTGATTTAGGGGGTGGAAAGTGGGGGGGTGGAGGGATGATTCAGACAGTGTTTAAAAACAGCCCTCAGATGCATATGTAGGCCATCATCAGCTCCCAGATAACAACCTTCCCCTTTCCTGCAATTTTCTTCCCACTCCCACTGCCATCCATTCTCTCCTAGACTCCTCTTTGTATTTATTTTAACTCAACTTTATCTGTATAAAATGTCCAGGCGTTATCAAAATGTTCCAAGATGGAATAACCCCTTTTTCATGCTCCCCGAAGTCATCCCATTAGTTAATGGTGACTGTTGACCCATGAAGGTTCTAGAGTCCAGACTTGACTTTGTAACTTTCTCTCTAGTGCCTATACCATGCCTGACACTTGGTAATTTTTCAATAATATATACTGAATGACTCCCAGAAAAACCTTTCCTGGTCCTTTCCATAATATTCCCATTGCTCCTATGCCAGGACCATAGCTAATTATGACAAAAAAACATTTTCAAGAAAGTAATACATTTAAAACATCTGCGACATATTTGCTTATTAATACAAATGTGCTTCTAATTCGTCCAAGTTCAGACTGGGGTTTAGCCACGTGTGGAAGGAGGAAAATGAAGTATTTCCAAGTCATTGCATTTTTCTTCCAATAAGTACTGGCTACTTCAAGCCAAACCAGTCCCAGAGCTCTAGGATTCTGGCTTTTGGCAACTGTTCTGAGTGTTCCTTGTTAGTCTTACCTATGTGGAAAAGAGACTGAAAGGATAATATTTGGTCAGGAACCAGCAATCTCAACAACCAAAATCCAATCCTAACTCAATCATGTGTCATACTGACTACCCAGGTACCTGAGGAAGATTATCAGAGCAAAGTCAGACAGTGTCACACTTTTCATTGCCATGAGTATTTTAACCCCATCCCCAATACAGAACCAGGTGAGCTAGACCGGACCGCACTGATGATGCTCTGTGCCAACGGTAGATATAGACCTTTGCAAAGTGGGCTGACAGCTCCTTCCGAAGACTTGACCTCCTGGTTTTTATTTTATTTTACTTATTTTATTAATTCATTTATTTGAGAGAGAGAGAGAGAGAGAGAGAGCATGAGCAGGGGGAGGGGCAGAGGGACAAACAGACTCCCCACTGAGTGGGGAGCAGGGAGCCCTATGCAGGGGTTGATCCCAGAACCCTGAGATCATGACCCGAAACGAAGGCACACGTATAACCAACTGAGTCACCCAGGCGTCCCTGACCTCCTGGTTTTTAAATCCAGGGTCCTTGAGAGGAGCTACAGGACAACTTCCTGCTGTCTCTAAATTTTCTTCCCTACAGCTGGCTCTGGAATTGCTTAGTTTGGCTTTGTTAACATGACAATAATTACAGTCATTTTCATTAATTGCTCCCTATTTGAGCCTAATTGCCATGAAGCACAATAAAAATTATGCACATCATTCAATGTGCCATATTAACTTCAGACTTTATTTCATTACAACATTAGATTTGGTTCACTTTTACATATTACTGATCACATGGTTTGGTTATACACACATTTAAAAAATAAAGAATAAGACATATATCAACAAGCCAAATCAATGAAACCAGCAGGGAGCGTCATGAGGGACTGGGACCAAGAATAAAATGTTGTCCTCTGTTTCTCGCTCTGCAACCCCTTCATTCTTTTCCCTTTCTTCTGATCCTCTTCTTCTTCTCCATGCACATGGTGGAAGATCCTTTTTCACAGGGTGTTCTTGAGTTTGTATGACCTCCATTCAAGTGACCAGCCTCCACATGGCTCTCTTTGAAGTCCAATTCCAAATTCCCAGGAGAAGTAGTCTGGGTAACCAAGCCTGGTTGACTATTTCTGGTTCAATCAACTGTGGCCAATTGACGGGATAAAGTAGTTCAAGAAGAGCTTCGGAGGCTCCCAGCCTGTGGCTGGGTGGGTAAGTGTGGGGATGGAGGAGTTCTTTCTGAAAATTGGGATTGTGGGTGATAGTGAATAGAACCTGTGTCTTGGAGTGTTGGTGAGTGTTGCAAGACGCAATGTACCTTGCACATTTCTGGCATAGAGAAAGCACTGAATATAATATTAACCATTATTGTTATTATCTCTTTGGGTTCTTCAACCACTTATTTTGAGGTTTTCAGGAAGATATATATTTTTAAATCCATAAACTCCATCCCAAAATTTATACAAATGATCCAGGAACCTCTGGAAATCATCTCAAAAAGTTGTGTTTATTTTTCCCCCCAAAACTCTGAACAGTGGTTCAGGAATCTTCCCAAGTTAGAGCCAATTTTGGAGAGTTTTGCAAACGTAGAATGTAATATTTCCCTAATCCAGCAGAGGGCAGGCTTCCCAAAGGCAAAGGCTGTTGCAGAGCCTTTATGCCTTTCAAAAAACAAAGGTGATTCCAATGAGAGCTTGACTATCGGCTTTCAGAAATGCAATACTACTATTTACCTTCAAGAAATATAAGACATAAAAAGAATAAAAATATTTTTTAAGGCCCAGCAGAATTCCTGGCTGTGACCATAACGGCTTCTCGTCACACAAACTTGGGAAATAAACAAAAGACATTACTAGTGTCCCCAACCACTCTTTGTCTCTGCCCCCCTTCTCCCTGAGTCTTCCCCTTCTTGTCACCCGTCATATGAAAACATCTTCAGGAAAGGTACCTATTATTAAATTTTAAAGAAATTTAAAATCCTATGAATCTTAGTTCACTGCAAACAAAAGGGGTGCCCGGGTGGCTCAGTCGGTTAAGCGTCTGCCTTTGGCTCAGGTCATGATCCCAAGGTCCTGGGATTGAGCCCTGCATCGGGCTCCCTGCTCAGTGGGGAGCCTGCTTCTCCCTCTCCCTCTGCCTGCTGCTCCCCGTGCTTGCTCTCTCTCTCTGTCAAATAAATACATAAAATCTTAAACACACACACACACACACACACACACACACACACACACACAAATATGACTGTTACTGGGGCACCTGGGTGGCTCAGTAGGTTAAGTGTCCAACTCTTGGTTTCCACTCAGGTCATGATCTCAGGGTTGTGAGTCGGTGCCCTTATCCTGCACTCAGCATGGATCCTACTTGAGATTCTCTCCCTCTCCTTGTGCCTTTCCCCCTGGTCCTGTGCTCTCTCTCTAAATAAATAAATAAATAAATAAATAAAATTTTTTAAAAAAATGTGGGGTGCCTGGATGGCTCAGTCGGTTGGGCGGGCGTCAGACTCTTGATTTCTGCTCAGGTCATGATCTCAGGGTGGTGAAATCGAGACCGGCACTGGGCTCCATGCTCAGTGGGGAGTCTGCTTCAGATTCTCTCTCTCCCTCTGCCCTTCCCCTGTGCTCTCTTTCTCAAAAAAAAAGGTGACTATTACTAAAAATGGCATTTGAATTTTCAGATGCCCTACCAGGACTCATATTTAAAAAGGCAGAGTATTAGTGGTTTAAAACAAGGACATTGAAGATGGATAGGTCTGGGTTTAAATCCTGACTGTGATTATGTACACATTACTCTTTCTGTGGCCAGTTACTAGCTCTGTAACCTTGGGCAAGTTACTAAGCTTTCTCCTCATCTGTAAAATGGGGATAATAATAGAATCTATCTTAGGGTTATGTGAGGATTAAAAAAGATAATGCATAGAAAGCACAGAGTGTTTAGCATGTAAAACACATTTAATAATAAAAGATTTTTCTTTTTTTTATTTTAATTTTTTTAAGTTTATTTGGTTTTTTTTAGTTAGTCTCTACACCCAACCTGGGGCTTGAACTCACAACCTGGATATCAAGAGTACCACCCTCTTCCCACTAAGCCCAGCTGGGTGCCCTTTTCAAATTTAAAACATTTTTATTCCAGTATAATTAACACACAGTGTTATATTAGTTTCAGGTGTACAATATAGTGATTCAACAATTCCATACATCACCTGGTGCTCATCACAACAAGTGGACTCCTTAATCCCCATCTCCTATTTCATGCATTCCCCCACTCACTGCCCCTCTGGTAACTATCAGTTTGTTCTCTACAGTTAAGAGTCTGTTTCCTGGTTTGTTTCTCTTTTATTTTTTTCCCCTTTACTCATTTGTTTAGTTTCTTAAATGCCACATGAGTGAAATCATACGGTACTTGTGTTTCTCCGACTTATTTCACTTAGCATTATACACTCTTGCTCCATTCATGTTGTTGCAAATGGCAAGATTTCATTCTTTTTTTAATGCTGAATAGTATTCCATCGTATATATATACCACATCTTCTTTATTCATCTATCAATGAACATGTGTGCTGCTTCCATATCCTGGTTATTGTAAATAATGCTGCTATAAACATTGGGGTGCATATATCCCTTTGAATTACTATTTTTGTATTTTGGAGGTAAATACCCAGTAGTGTGATTTTTGGATCATAAGGTAATTCTATTTTTAACTTTTTGAGGCACCTCCATACTGTTTTCCATAGTGGGTGCACCAGTTGGGATTCCCACCAAGTGCAAGAGGGTTCCTTTTTCTCACGTCCTTACCAACACCTATTGTTTCCTGTGTTTTTTATTTTAGCCATTCTGACAGGTGTGAGGCAAGATCTCATGGTAGTTTTGGTTTGCATTTCTACAATGACAAGTGATGATGAGCATCTCTTCATGTGTCTGTTGGCCATCTGGATGTCTTCTTTGGAGAAATACCTGTTCATGGCTCCTGCCCATTTTTAATTGGATTATTTGGCTGTGGGTGTGGAGTTGTATAAGTTCTTCATATATCTTGGATACTGACCTTTTATTGGATAGGTCATTTGCAAATATCTTCTCCCACTCAGTAGCTTGCCTTTTAGTTTTGTTGATTGTTTCACTCACTGTGCAGAAGCTTTTTATTTTGATGTAGTGCCAATAGTTTACTTTTGCTTTTATTTCCCTAGTCTAGAAAGAAGTTGCTATGGCCAATATCAGAGAAGTTACTGCCTATGCTCTCTTCAAGGGTTTTTATGGTTTCAGGTCTCACATTTATGTCTTTAACCCATTTTGAGTTTATTTTGTGTATGGTGTAAGGAAGTGGTCTAGTTTCATTCTTTTGCATGCAGCTGACCGGTTTTCCCAACACCATTTGTTGAAGAGTCCATCTTTTTCCCATTGGATATTCTTTGTCAAGGATTAATTGACCATGTAATTGTGGGTTTATTTCTGGGTTTTCTATTGTTCCATTAATCTACATGTCTATTTTTGTGCCAGTACCATACTGTTTTGATTACTACAACTTTATATTATAAAGTGAGGTCTGGAATTGTGACGAGTCCAGCTTTGCTTTTCTTTTTCAAGATTGCTTTGGCTATTCAGGGTCTCTTGTGGTTCCATATAAATTTTAGGATCGTTTGCTCTAGTTCTGTGGAAAATACTGTTGGCATTTTGAAAGGGATTGCATTAAATCAGTGGATTGCTTTAGGTGGTATAAACATTTTAATACTTTTTCCTCCAATCCATGAGCATGGAATGCCTATTTCTTTGTGTCATCCTCAATTTTTTTTTAATGAAGTATTTTTTTAAGATTTTATTTTTAAGTACTCTCCACACCCAACACAGGGCTCAAACTTACAACATGAAGATCAAGAATTGCATGCTGTACTGACTGAGCCGGCCACATGCTCCACCTTGTCTTCAATTGTTTTCAGCATTTTATAGTTTTCAGAGTACAGGTCTTTCACGCTTTAGTTAGGTTGATTCCAAGGTATCTTGTTATTTTTGGTGCAATTGTAAATGGGATTGTTTTCTTAATTTTTCCTTCTGTTGCTTTATTATTAGTGTATAGAAATGCAACAGATTTCTGCACAGTGATTTTGTATCCTGTGACCTTACCAAATTCATTTATCAGTTATAGTAGTTTTTTGGGGGAGTCTTTCGGTTTTCTATATGCAATATCATGTCAACTGCAAAGAGTGAAAGTTTTTCTTCCTTACCAATTTGGTTGCCTTTTATTTCTTTCTGTTGTCTGATTCCTGTGGCTAGGACTTCCAGTACTATGTTGAATAAAAGTGGTGAGAGTGGACATCTTTGTCTTGTTCCTGTCCTTAAGGGAAAAGCTCTCAGTTTTTCCCCAATGAGCATCATGTTAACTGTGGGTTTTTCATAGATGGCCTTTATTGTGTTGAGGTATATTCCCCCTAAATCTACTTTATTGAGGGCTTTTATCGTGAATAGATGTACTTTGTCAAATGCTTTTTCTGCATCTGCTGAGATGATCATATATTTTTTATCCTTTCTCTTATTGATGTGATGCATCATGTTGATTGATTTGCGAATACTGAACCACCCCTGCATCCCAGGAATAAATCCCACTTGACTGTTGTGAATGATTTTTTTAATGTATTGTTGATTTTAGTTTGCTAATATTTTGTTGAGGATTTTTTGCATCTATGTTCACCAGAGAAATTGGCCAGTAATTCTCTTTTGTGTGTGTGTGCTGTCTTTATCTGGTTTGGTATCAGAGTGATACTGGTCTCACAGAATGAATTTGGAAGTTTTCCTATTTTTGGAATAATCTGAGAAGAATAGGTACCAACTCTTCTTTAAATGTTTGGTAGAATTCGCCTGTGAAGCTCTCTGGTCCTGGACTTTAGTTTGTTGGGAGTTTTTTTTTTTGTTTTTTTTTTTTTACTGATTCAATCTCTTTACTGGTAATCAGTCTGTTCAAATTTTCTGTTTCTTCCTGCTTCAGTTTTGGTAGGTTATACGTTTCTAGGAATTTATCCATTTCTTCTAGGTGGTTCAATTTGTTGGCATATAGTTTTTCATAATGTTTTCTTACAATTGTTTTTATTTCTGTGTTTCTTATTTCTCTTCTTTCATTTGTGATTTTCTTTGAGTCCTTTCTCTCTCTCTCTCTCTTTCTTTTTTAATGAGTCTAGCTAGTGATTAATCAATTTTTTGTTAATCTTTTCAAAAAACCAGCTCCTTGGGGCGCCTGGGTGGCGCAGTCATTAAGCGTCTGCCTCTGGCTCAGGGTGTGATCCCAGAGCTCTGGGATCAAGCCCCACGTCAGGCTCCTCTGCTGAGAGCCTGCTTCTTCCTCTCCCACTCCCCCTGCTTGTGTTCCCTCTCTCCCTGGCTGTCTCTCTCTCTGTCAAATAAATAAATAAAATCTTAAAAAAAAAAAAACAGCTCCTGGTTTCATTGATCTCTTCTATTGTTTTGTTAGTTTTTAAATCATTTATTTGGTGCTCTGATCTTTATTATCTCCTTCCTTCTGTTGGTTTTAGGTTTTGATTGTTCTTTTTCTAGCTCCTTTATGTATAAGTTTAGGTTGGTTTTTTTTTTAATTTTTCTTGCTTCTTGAGGTATTACTATAAACTTCCCTCTTAGAACCGCTTTTGCTGAATCTCAAAGTTTTTGGACCCTTGTGTTTTCATTTTTGTTTGTTTCCATGTACTTTTGATTTCTTCTATGATTTCTTGGATCACCCGTTCACTACTTAGTACCATATTATTTAACCCCCATTTATTTGAGGTCTTTCCAGATTATTTCTCGTGGTTGATTTCTAGTTTCATAGCATTTGCTCAGAAAGATACATGGTATGACTTCAATATTTTTGAACTTGTTGAGACTTGTTTTGTGACCTAATATGTGATCTATTCTGGAGAATATTCCATGTGTGCTTGAAATGATGTGTATTCTGCTGTTTTAGGATGGAATATTCTGAATATAGCTGTTGGATCCATCTGGTCCAGTGTGTCATTCAAAGCCACTGTTTCCCTGTTGATTTTCTGTTTGGATGATCTGTCCATTGACATAAGTGGACTGTTAACATCCTCTACTTTTATTGTATTACCATTGATTAGTTCCTTTATGTTTGTTATTAACTGTTTTATGTATCTGGGTGCTCCCAAAAGAAGTTTTATCACAGTGCCACTATTTAAATAAATTATTATATTGATATGATACTATATTACCCTCTTACTATATTTTCGTAACAGTCCCATTTTATCTCACACATGTTAGACAATTTCCGGAGTGTTGTCTTTATGTCTGAACTGAAGGAAGGGGGCACATTTTAAACGGAACATGGACATGTTAGAGAGAACACAGAAGAAAATGGCTGGGGATGTTTCCAGAAATTATCATATGAAAGTTCGTTGAAAGAGTTGGGACTATTTAAACTTGAGAGTTTATGTGCAACATAAGAACTACCTTCAAATACAGAAGGGCTGAAGGAAATCCTGACTGAGAGGCCTGGATAAGAGCCTAATCTTCCAGAACAAGTGGGTTTTGCATTTGTTTCTGTTAGCTGCCAGAGGAGAATTACCACCCCCACCTCAGTTTATGTTTATTTCTCGGCTTGGGTGTTCTTGGAACAAATGTAATGACAGACCCATGGTTCAAATTCTCAAGGGAAGCTTCTTTCCCTAGAGGCCAGACCAAGACAGAGAAACATCCTTATTGCCTCCTTGAGCTAGTGGGTGAATTTTTCGATTCACCCTTTCACTGTGATTATGGTCCTTGCTTCAAATTCTGATCACAATGCTTATGATAGCCTTTCTATAGCTCTAATATTTTATAGTTTAAAGAGTTTCTCTTATGTGAACATTTTCTTTGATTATCACCAGAGTGCTGTGAAATATGCAGAGATTATCATCCCCATAGCAATGTGTCTAAGGCATTAGTAGACAAGACAGGACAGGAAATAATGTCTTAGGCTGGATCATATGATGCCAATTCTTTAATGTGAATTACACTCGTTCTGAAGTGCTTGCCACACTGCCTTCAATCAGCACACTAAATTATTTGGTTGTCCCTTTCGGACACTATGGATCTCTAATATAGAATCTCTGTTCTTGGGGTGTCTAATACAGTGATGAAGGTTTAAGGAGTCTGGTAGCTCTTTTTTTTTTTTTTTCCCTCTTAACATGTTTTATTTATTTATTTATTTATTTATTTATTTATTTATTTATTTATTTTTAATGATTTTTTATTATATTATGTTAGTCACCATACAGTACATCCCCGGTTTCCGATGTAAGGCTCGATGATTCATTAGTTGTGTATAACACCCAGTGCACCATGCAATACGTGCCCTCCTTACTACCCATCACCGGTCTATCCCATTCCCCCACCCCCCTCCCCTCTGAAGTCCTCAGTTTGTTTCTCATAGTCCATAGTCTCTCATGTTTCATTCCCCCTTCTGATTACCCCCCCTTTCTTTATCCCTCTCTTCCCCTACCGATCATCCTAGTTCTTATGTTCCATAGATGAGAGAAATCATATGATAGTTGTCTTTCTCTGCTTGACTTATTTCACTTAGCATTATCTCCTCCAGTGCCGTCCATGTTGTAGCAAATGTTGAGAACTCGTTCTTTCTGATAGCTGAGTAATATTCCATCGTATATATGGACCACAACTTCTTAATCCAGTCATCTGTTGAAGGGCATCTCGGCTCCTTCCACGATTTAGCTATTGTGGACATTGCTGCTATGAACATTGGGGTGCATATGGCCCTTCTCTTCACTACGTCTATATCTTTGGGGTAAATACCCAGTAGTGCAATGGCTGGGTCATAGGGTAGCTCAATTTTTAACTTTTTAAGGGACCTCCACACTGTTTTCCAGAGTGGCTGTACCAACTTGCATTCCCACCAACAATGTAGGAGGGATCCCCTTTCTCCACATCCTCTCCAACAATTGTTGTTTCTTGCCTTGTCTATTTTTGCCATTCTAACTGGCGTAAGGTGGTATCTCAGTGTGGTTTTGATTTGAATTTCCTTGATGGCTAATGATTTTGAACATTTTTTCATGTGTCTGTTAGCCATTTGTATGTCTTCATTGGAAAAGTGTCTGTTCATATCTTCTGCCCATTTTTTGATTTGTTTATTTGTTTCTCATGTATTGAGTTTGAGAAGTTCTTTGTAGATCTTGGATACCAGTCCTTTATCTGTAGTGTCATTTGCAAATATATTCTCCCATTCCGTGGGCTGCCTCTTAGTTTTTCTGACTGTTTCCTTGGATGTGCAGAAACTTTTAATCTTGATGAAGTCCCATAAGTTCATTTTATCTTTTGTTTCTCTTGCCTTTGGGGATGTGTCATGAAAAAGGTTGCTTTGGCCGATGTCGTAGAGATTGCTGCCTATGTTCTCCTCTAGAATTTTGATGGATTCCTGTCTCACATCGAGGTCTTTCATCCATTTGGAGTTTATTTTTGTGTATGGTGTGAGATAGTGGTCAAGTTTCATTCTCTTGCACATAGCTGTCCAATTTTCCCAGCACCATTTATTGAAGAGACTGTCTTTTTTCCACCGGATGTTTTTTCCTGCTTTATCAAAGATTAGTTGCCCAAAGAGCCGAGGGTCCATTTCTGGGCTCTCTATTCTGTTCCATTGGTCTATGTGTCTGTTTTTGTGCCAGTACCATGCTGTCTTTGTGATCACAGCTTTGTAGTACAGCTCGAAATCCGGCATTGTGATGCCCCCAACTTTGTTTTTCCTTTTCAACAGTTCCTTGGAGATTCGGGGCCTTTTCTGTTTCCATACAAATTTAAGGACTGTTTGTTCCAGTTCTTTGAAAAATGTCCTTGGTATTTTGATCAGGATAGCATTGAAAGTGTAGATTGCTCTGGGTAGCATGGACATTTTAACTATGTTAATTCTTCCGATCCATGAGCATGGAATATCTTTCCATCTTTTTATGTCTTCCTCAATGTCTTTCAAGAGTGATTTATAGTTTCTAGAATATAGGTCCTTTACGTCTCTGGTTAATTCCAAGGTAATGTATGGTTTTTGGTGCTATTGTAAATGGGATGGATTCCCTAATTTCTCTTTCTTCGGTCTCGTTATTCGTGTACAGAAATGCAACTGATTTCTGAGCATTTATTTTCTATCCTGCCACGTTACTGAATTGCTCTATAACTTCTAATAGTTTGGGAGTGGCTTCTTTTGGGTTTTCCATATAGAGTATCATGTCATCTGCAAAGAGAGACATTTTGACTTCTTCTTTGCCGATTTGAATACCTTTGATCCCTTTTTGTCGTCTGATTGCTGTTGCAAGGACTTCTAGTACTATGTTGAATAATAGTGGCGAGAGTGGGCATCCTTGTCGAGTTCCTGATCTTAAGGGAAAGGCTTCCAGCTTTTCCCCATTGAGAATAATATTTGCAGTAGGCTTTTCATAGATGGCTTTTATAAGATTGAGAAATGTACCTTCTATTCCTACACTCTGAAGGGTTTTAATCAGGAAAGGATGCTGTATTTTGTCAAATGCTTTTTCGGCATCGATTGAGAGGATCATATGGTTCCTGAGTCTTTTCTTGTTGATATGATGTATCACGCTGATTGATTTGTGAATATTGAACCACGCTTGCATCCCAGGTATGAATCCCACTTGATCGTGATGGATAATCCTTTTAATGTACTGTTGGATTCTATTAGCAAGTATCTTGTTGAGGATTTTGGCGTCCATATTCATTAGGGAAATTGGTCTGTAATTCTCCTTTTTGAAGGGGTCTTTGCCTGGTTTGGGGATCAAGGTAATATTGGCCTCATAGAATGAGTTTGGTAGCTTTCCTTCTGTTTCTATTTTTTGAAATAGCTTTAGGAGAATAGGTATTATTTCTTCTTTGAATGTTTGGTAGAATTCCCCAGGAAAACCGTCCGGGCCTGGAGTTTTGTTATTTGGAAGGTTGTTTATCACTGACTCAATCTCTTCATAATTAATTGGCCTGTTTAAGGAATCAATTTCTTCCGGTTTCAATCTTGGTAGTTTATAGGTTTCCAGGAAGGATTCCATCTCTTCCAGATTGCTTAGTTTATTGGCATATAGCTGTTGATAAAAATTTCTAATAATCCTTCCAATTTCAATGGTGCTCGTCGTGACCTCTCCTTTTTCATTCATAATTTTAATAATCTGGGTCCTTTCTCTTTTCTTTTGGATAAGTCTTGCCAGTGGTCTGTCAATTTTATTGATTCTCTCCAAGAACCAGCTTCTAGTCCTGTTGATCTGCTCTACTGTACTTCTGGTTTCTGCTTGATTGATTTCAGCTCTAATTTTGGTCAACTGCTTCCTCGTGCATGGATTAGGCCTGTCCCTCTGTTGCTGTTCCAGCTTCTTGAGGTGAGAATATAAAAACTGCATTTTAGATTTTTCTATTCTTTTGAGTGAGGCTTGGATGGCTATGTATTTCCCCCTTAGGACTGCCTTTGCAGTATCCCATAGGTTTTGGACTGTTGTATTTTCATTCTCATTGGTCTCCATAAATTGTTTAATTTGATTTTTGGTTTCCTGGTTTATCGAGTCATTCCTGAGCAGGATGGTTCTTAGTCTCCAAGTGTTTGAGTTTCTTCCAAATTTTTCCTTGTGGTTGAGTTCCAATTTCAGAGCGTTGTGGTCTGAGAATATGCAGGGGATAATTTCAATCTTTTGGTATCGGTTGAGACCTGTTTTGTGTCCCAGAACATGGTCTATTCTTGAGAATGTTCCATGGGCATTAGAATAGAATGAGTATTCTTTGGTTCTGGGGTGTAGTGTTCTATATATATCTATGAGTTCCAACTCGTCGAGTATGGCATTCAAAGCCTTTGATTCTTTGCTTAGTTTTTGCCAGGGTGTTCTGTCTATTTCTGATAGTGGAGTGTTGAGGTCCCCTACTATTAATGTATTTTTATTTATATGTCTCTTTATTCTGGTTAAGAGTTGGCTTGTGTATCTTGCTGCTCCCCTGTTGGGGGCATATATATTTATAATTGTGATATCCACTTGTTGAATACTTCCCTTAAGAATAATATAGTGCCCTTCTGTGTCTCTAACTATAGTCTGTAGTTTAAAATCCAATTTATCTGATATGAGAATTGCTACCCCAGCTTTCTTTTGAGGTCCATTTGCGTGGAAGATGGTACTCCATCCCCTTACTCTCAGTCTGAATGCATCTTTGGGTTTGAAATGAGTCTCTTGTAGACAGCAAATGGATGGGTCATTTCTTTTTATCCAATCTGCAACCCTGTGGCGTTTTATGGGATGGTTCAAACCATTTACATTAAGACTGATTACTGAGAGATATGATTTTAATGTTGCCATGTTGCCAGTAAAGTCTTTGTTTGTATTGGCTGTGACTTTCTGTTCTGTATCACTCTTGGGGCCTTTTTACTTTTATAGAACCCCCCGTAATATCTCCTGTAGGGCTGGTTTCGTGGTTACAAAATTGGTTAGTGACTGGCGATTCTGAAATGTCTTTATTTCTCCATCAATTCTGAATGACAGCCTTGCTGGATAAAGGATCCTTGGCTGCATGGTTTTCTCTGAAAGAGCTTTAAATATGCTCCCCCAACCCTTTCTCTCATTCCAGGTCTGTGTAGACAGGTCTGACGTAATTCTGATGCTTTTGCCTTGGTACGTGAGAAATTTCTTTGCCCTGGCCGCTTTCAATACTGTATCCTTGCATCTAATATTTGCAAAATGCACTATGACGTGACGTGGCGTAGGTTTGTCATGGTTGAGCCTGGGAGGGGTCCTCTCTGCCTCTTGGACACGAATGTTTGTTTCCCTTGCTAGATTAGGGAAGTTTTCAGCTACAATTTGTTCAAATATCTCTTCTAGACCTCTGTTTTTCTCCACCCCCTTGGGGATGCCGATGATTCTAACATTGGATCGTTTCATTGAGTCAGTAATCTCCCGTAACCTACATTCGTGGGCGTGGATTTTTTTAAGACCATCTTCTATTTTCATTTTTTCCTCTATTAACCCATCCTCCAATTCACTAACCCGTTCCTCTGCTTCTGCGACCCTGGCCGTCAGAGCCTCTAGTTTTGCCTGCATTTGGCTCATAGAATTTTTAATTTCTGTCAGATTCGCTCTCATTTCTGTCCTTAGGGATTCTATATTCTCAGTAACCTTTTTGTTAATAGTTTTTTCAATTCTACTCATCATTTTGACCATCGTTACTCTGAATTCCATTTCTGATAATTTGGTTACATCCATATCCATTATTTCTGTGGCAGAGGCCACAGGGAGTCTGGTAGCTCTTTATTCCACTCCATGGCTCAAAACACTATGACTTTGGTATTTTTGGTGCTAGATTATAACCACAATCCGTTCCATTTGAATTACTGGACTAACTCAGAACAAGCATATTGTGGAAAATAGTAGCTGCGAGAGAGACAAATTGGGGATTGGCCCCGTTCTTTCAAATGTTGTTACTAACATAAGGAGAGTAGGGAGCAAATTTTAATGACCAACCAGTTAGACAAGAGCAGCAATAATTACAAGGGGCCAAAATTCTTGAGGTCCTACAAACACAGGTTCATAAAGCAGCATTCAATGAAAGTATATAAATTCCTTTCCACCCTCTTTTTCTGTTTGTTTTTTTTTAAGATTTTATTTCTTTATTTGTCAGAGAGAGAGAGAGGGAGAGAGCGCACAAGTAGGGGGAGCAGCAAGCCGAGTGAGAAGCAGGCTCCCTGCTGAGCAAGGAGCCTGATGTGGAACTTGATCCCAGGACCCTGGGATCATAACCTGAGCGAAGGCAGACACTTAACAGACTGAGCCACCTGGGCATCCCTTTCCACCCTCTTTTCTATCTTCAGTCTCAGGTAATGCTCATCCATTATAGAGGCCAGCATGCCATGTGAGGACATAAGGGTTGCCCTAATCATCTTCCAGCCTCTTTTTTTCTACTTCTCTCTACAGGATAGAAGTGCTGACCCAGCACTGAATGACAATGTCTTAAATTCATTTCTTCCCTGTTGATTTCACATAAAGGCTCTATGTCCTCTGGGATCACTAACCTTAACCTCAGCTTGGCTACTGGAAACATTCATTGAAAACACTATATCGGTCTAACTTTACTAGCTGATATTTGTTCTTTTCCTAAACACCACTGCATATCTTCCCCTAGAACTTACAGACGAACATGATAATATCCAGAAATAGTAACAGAGTGCAGAGAATTAAAAAGCCCATTCTGGTTCACAACAACAGCCAACAAATCATGCCAAAAGTCTTTTAATCTCTCTGGCTTTCATTGTGCAAATATGATTGTGTTAGAAAGTGCTAATAATTACTAACGGTATTATCTAATAAGTGAATGCAAGATGGGATGTACCATTGTAGGAAACAACGAGGTATAAAATCGCATGACTTTGGAAGCAGTCATGTGATTATGATGTGATTTCCAAGATCTCAGTCATTTTTGTCTCAGTGGAAAGTTACCAGAAACAGAATATTGAAAAAGATTTCAGTCTCCTACAGTATACATGTGTAAATATTGTAAAAATGATGGTCACAAGGATGATAAGTATAGCCCTACTACATTTGACTCAGCTGAAAAATCCAACTAAAACATTAAAACACCAATTACTTCCTCTGATGGCCAGAATTTTTATAACAGGGAGGGAGGATGAGTTCAACAAAAATAGCCAGATTTGCCTGGCAGAAGCTCAGCCAGCACTTGAGCGTTCCTCCACACAAACTCACCACCTCAGTGTTTGCCAAGCCCGGCTTTTCACGGCTTTGATCCCGAGTGAATACGTGACGTTTGTGTAGGAAGCTCCCAGATTCCAGGTTTCACCCCTGTTTTCAATGTAACCTTCCAGCCCTACTCAGACACTTCTCATCTCTCAAGAAATACCACAGTGTGATATTGGTAACAGTTTAAGTATCTACACCTCTTTACCTGTCCTAGGGGAGCTGCAATTTAACAGGAATAAAAATTCTAAGCTAAACATGGAGCGGAACAGTGTCTAGTGTGTGCTACCTTTTGTGTAAGAAAATATGTAATACTCTACTTTTATTTTCAAAAATAAACAATGAAAGGATGAGACAAAATCTAATAAAAATGGTTATCCATACAGCAAAGGAGGAAACTGGGTAGAAAGAATAGGTATGAAGGCAATCCTTTTCTGAATCCTTTGTTATGTAGTGTTTTTTTCTTATTTAAAAAAATTTATTTTTTATTTGATAGAGAGAGAGAGAGAGACAGGAGAAGGGGCAGAGGGAGAAGGAGGCTGCCTGCTGAGCAGGGAGCCCAGTGTGGGACTTGATCTGAGGACCTTGGGATCATGACCTGAGCCAAAGGCAGACGCCCAATCAACCAAGCCATGCAGGCGCCCTGTGTCATGTGGTTTTGACTCTGGAACAGAGGTGTGCTAGAGCCAGGTCACACCAACCAGCAAGAGCCAGTTATTGAGTTTGCAAGAATTCTATCAAGCAGCCATCATTAAAAATTAAATTGTATGAACTTAGTATTAAACAAATTATATTAAAATAAAGATAATAAACACTAACAACTGATCAATCTCTAATTATTTTACTATGTTTTATTATTATTTACTCCACTGAGATTATTGTATCTGTATGGTAGAAATACATGGAGTGCTACCGTGTGCCTCAGTGATGTAACATTGGTAGCTTGAAATCAGTCATAGTGGTAACATTTATACCATAGAAATTGGCAAAATTAGGGCTTTTATTTCAGGGAGCCAGTTGTTAAATATTTATCAGCAAACTGTTGCTTTGGAATCATTTAATATTTTAAATGTATTTTAAATAAGTACATTTACATTTAAATAATTTAAATGTAAAAGTAAATTTTAAAAAGACTAATCAATAAAAATAAAAAACAAGCTGAAATAAACAAATTTATCAAATATATATTATTTAGCTGCCATAACAATCAAAAGAAAAATTATTTCAAGTGACTTCACATCTTTTTTTTTAAAGATTTATTTGTTTGTTTCAGAGAAAGAGAGAGAGCATGTGGCGGGGGGTCGGGGGAGAGAGGAGAGAATCTCAAGCAGACTCCCCACCAAGCACAGAGCCCAACACAGGAATTTTTAAAAAATGAACATTAGTTAGCTGTGCACAATTTCAAGGGGCCTAATAACAATTGGAGTCCTTGAAAGAAAGAAGAGAGAAGTGTGGGAAAGAAGAAATATTTGAAGAAATCATGGCCAAAACATTTCCCAATTTGATGAAAACTATAAACCACAGTTCTAAAAAGTTCAATGAACTGCAAGCACAAGAAAAAAACTACACGATGGCATATAGTCAACTTGCCCAAAACCAGTGATAAAGGGGAAAACTTTTAAAACAGTCAGAGGTTGAAGGGAAAAAAAAGCATGTTATGCACTAAAGAAAAAGATATATGTTTCATATGCCCCCAGTCCATGCAATTTTCTCAGCGATGAGGTAAGCAAGAAAGACAGTGGAGAAATATCTTTAAAGTACTGAAAGAAAAAAACCTGTCAACTCAGAATTCTATATTGCAGCAAAAATATAGTGAACATATCTATCATTCCCAAAAGTTTACTCATGCATCAGTCCTAATAAATCCTCCTTCCTCCCAATCCCTGCTACTCCCTCCCCCTGGGTCCCCAGGCAATCATTGATCCTTTCTCTGTCACTATAGATTAGTTTGTACTTTCTAGAATTTTATAGAATGTAATCATACAGTATGTATGCTTTTTGTCTGACTTATTTCACTGGGCATATTTTTTTTTCAGATTTTTCATGTTGTTGCATGTGTGACTAGTTCACTCTTTTTCATTGCTGGGTAGTATTTCATTTTATGAATTTACCACAATTTCTTTATCTATTTGCCTGTTCATGGACACTTGAGTTGTTTCACTTTTTGGCTATTACAAAGAAAGTTGCTATGAACATTCCTATATGACACTTACCTTCCTTTATGTTGAATAAATACCTGGGAGGAGAATGGTTGCATTGTATGGTAGGTATATATTTAATATTTTATGAAACTAGCATAAAAGCTGTTTGGGAAAATTTCTTAATGACCTAGTGAGATAAAAATAATTACTCCTTTCTTTGAGATGAGGAAATTGAGTCTCACAAATATTACCTTGGTTTGTTCAATGTTACTCAGCCAGGGAGTGGTAAAATAGAAAATAAACCTTATTCTCCCAAATCTACACTTAGAGAGGCTTCCACCAGCCCGTGCACATTCTTAAAAACCTAAAATCTCACCACTCATCTTACCAGTATCGATACATTGTTACAAGAGAAATAGGAGCTTGGAGACCTGCTGTTAGGGCCATGCTTCAAATATTTATTCCCTGAAACTTTAGTCTACAAGATGATGTGTGACACGAGGGTTCCATGGTCAAGGAAGTTTGGGAAGGCTGAACCCATTAGCCACGCCCTCATGTAAGTCATCATTCGCACTGGAACATGAAGGATATGAGAGATTCTGTACTGACAAAAACCATTTGTATTTGTTTAATCAAGTATTTTCTAACCACTTTTGAACACAGAACTTTTTTTTTTTGCCCATGACTTTTAACAGCTAGAGCTTTTAACTTAACAGGGTATTATGACCTTTATAATAATAAAACTGTTTCAGAGATGTAATAAACAAAATTAGAGTTAGGACTTGCCAGTAAGAATAAGAGTACAGTGTCTCTTACCTGGCTTTTCAGGCATCATGAAGGAAACAAGTAGCCACAAGTCTTGGAGAAGCACAACCTGCACCTGGCATGTAAGTGACATTCCTGCGCGACTGCCTAGACAACAGAATTGAACAATTTTGTTTTTAGACTGAATCGAAATCTGCTGAGGCTTTCTCCTTTCAAGCTGAGTTATTTTTTGACATTTTGAACTTCCCTAAACAAAGACAATTTTTACATCCAAGCTGCTTCCGAGTTGATGAATAAACTCTCCAAACCATAAGGACATGCCTTTCTTGGGTCCTGCAGATTATGGGGCCTCATGCAATTAAGCAAAATGGAAAGTTAAGAACAATTTGTTGACCTCAACAGCCTTTTGTCTGCAGTTTTCTATTAAAAACTATATTCTAGGCATATTTGTGCTTCAGGCACAAGGCACCCAATTTTGATTTAGACTGCCGAGATTTCCCCTCGAAACTCCCATTGTCCTTTTTTTGATTGTGACTCCCTTCTTTGTTAAAGGAATTTGCCCCAAATCAAAATAGAGAGCACTGCAAAATCCAGAAAGAATTTGTTTACCGATTCTTCCTGTCCACCTACACTGTCAGTGAGTTTACGGAGTGATGGCCAGCGGGCAGCAGGATGGCAGAGGCCGCATGGAAAGAAACTCCCTGTGCAGGTCATTCTCCATTTGCCCCTGGGGATCTGTTCTCTATGTTCTCCTGTCTGTTCTGTGCCATGGAGGCAGACTTGCATGGACTGCATCACTCCTGTTTCCTCTCCCTTTGGCTTCTGATGGGATTAGCCAATGGGAAACACCAAGGGCCCCTTCTGCCACCCCCGTGCACCT
The DNA here is from genome assembly GCF_024610735.1 of Ursus americanus. Classification (NCBI taxonomy): domain Eukaryota; kingdom Metazoa; phylum Chordata; class Mammalia; order Carnivora; family Ursidae; genus Ursus; species Ursus americanus. Next base: position 46,803,023 of record NC_142127.1, read on the forward strand.
TCTTTCCTGGCTGTGTTCCGGCTGGGGTTGCCTCCTCTCCCTCACCACACTCCTGTGAGGTGACCACCCTCCCGCAGCTCTGCAGCTCTGCTCAGTTCCCCTCCCCTGACCCCTCCAGGCTTAGGGATGGCAGTGGCTTCCCAGTGTTGCTCATCCTAGGGTGCCTCAGAAAAAAATAATCTTTTCTCTTGACCCTGATCCTACTTCTGTCAATAGTCCCTTTATTAAAGTTCACCAGTTATACCTTTGAATGTGCCAATTCTTTCCTGCCTGAATTCTGATACATACATACATATGTTCTGATGATAAATTCCTACCAAATTTCTTAGTATCATGCTATGCTTAGGGGCACCTGGGCAGCTCAGTTGGTTAAGTGGCAGATTCTTGATTTCTGCTCGGGTCGTGAGATCAAGCCCTGCCTGGAGCCCAGTGATGGGCTCCGCACTGGGTGTGGAGCCTGCTTGGGATTCTCTCTCTCCCTTTCCCGCAGCTCCTCTCACCCCCCTTTGCTCAAGGATGCTCTCTCTCTCTCTCTCTCTCTAAAAAAAAAATGTTATGCTTTAAAGTTGTGATACGAAAGTCTTTCAAATTAGATGTCCTGCTTTGAAAGGGGAATTTTTTAAAAACGTAAACATTTAACATGAGTGAAATTATTTCATACGAAAATGGTGAATCCTAACTTTTTCTCAGTGGGTTTTGGGAAAGCATTTTAGTTACTTTGACTGGCTGTCCAATGTATCTTGTCTCCTGACTTTATGAAATGTGTTCAGGAAAAGTTCTAGGACATGCTGGCCCCAATCCAGGTCACTTTCTCACCCCTACCCAGGTTTGTCCTTATCCTCTGGATAAAGGGCAGTTTGCTTCACTGTTTCTGAACCACATCTGCTAAATTGCAGCAAGTCAGAAGATCTGGTGCTCTTATATTCCACAACTTCTTCCAGTTCTTTGTTTCCATTTCGCCCCCTCTTCTCTCGCCTACTCATTCCTGTTTCCTATCAGAATGACTTGTGGTCTTTTCCCTTCCCCCTTTCCTCTTGTCACTCGATAACCGAAATCCCAAGGCTCTAAGTCTCAACCACGCAGATTCCGGTGCATAACAGTAATGTGTAACCAATGGGAGCTAAGGTTCTCAAGTTGGCAAGTATTTTAATAAAAAAAAAATACATTTGAGTGAATTCGAGGTTACTCCCTCAAATAACATAACTCTCAATCATCTAAAATCCATTACGCTTCCTTGAGTGGGAGGAAAAGATGTGGAATTACCACTAACGTATCAGGAATTAAGCATCACGGGCAGTCTTGCCTATCCATTACTGATCTACATTTAATAGCCCCGCCATTACAAATAATTGTAGTGCTTTATTTCTGCACTCACGAAAATCGTTCTTGATTCATTAAAATCTGGGCATGCCTGTGGGAGTGTCACATATTTAAGTGTCATCCATCAAGTGAGTTGTAGTGCAAAAAAGGTTAAGCACAGCTGCTCCGGGGAATAACTAAGACAGATCCCATTACTGCAGGAAATCCCTGGTGGAAGCCCTGGTACAATTTGAGAGAGAAATTCTCTATTGTAATAATTACATCACTATATGCATGATCCTGAATGGATCCTGTCTTACCTGCTGAAGAGCATTTCCCCTCCTTCCCTTTCAACATATGTTTATTAAAGCCATTTTTTTCCCCTATAGCATCTGAAAAAATTCCATACAGGTTAAGGTTGTTAACTTGCCCCATTTTGTTTCATCTCTGACTTTCTCTCAAGTGAAACAAAGCAAATCACCCTACTTCAAAGTAATTTCTACTGCCAACATGGGGCTTGAACTTACGACCCTGAGATCAAGAGGCACAATGCTCTAGGGGCTGAGCCAGCCAGGTGCCTCCCTCTATTTTCAGTGTTTTGAATTCATCAGTCCAGACTTTCTGAGGTCAACACACAATTGTCTGAACATAATGTATATGTTTACATTAATTTTTTTCAAGCAAAAAGTAAAATGCAATTTAATCAGACCCAGTATTAAGACGCTGTGTCTGCACCTGCTGTGCGAAGGAATGTGCTAAACAAGACTAGAGATACATATGCTTCTCCTCTCGTGGACTGGGGAACCGAGCCTTCTGTTCTTGTTATTTGAGCTCTTACATTTTTTTTTTATTTTTATTTTTTTTAAAGATTTTATTTATTTATTCGACAGAGTTAGAGACAGCCAGCGAGAGAGGGAACACAAGCAGGGGGAGTGGGAGAGAAAGAAACAGGTTCATAGCGGAGGAGCCTGATGTGGGGCTCGATCCCTTAACGCCGGGATCACGCCCTAAGCCGAAGGCAGACGCTTAACCGCTGTGCCACCCAGGTGCCCCTTGAGCTCTTAGATTTTTTGAAAAAGATTTTATTTATTTCTATGAGAGAAAGAGAGGAAGAGAGAGAGTAAGAGTAGGGGGAGGGGCAGAAAAGAAGAAGCAGACTCCCTGCTGAGCCCACTGCAGGGCTCCATCCCAAAACCTAAGCTGAGCTGAAGTCAGACACTTAACTGACTGAGCCACTCGGGCGCCCTCTGAACTCTTAGATTAATGCTTCTCTCTCCACCCTTGATTTTAGTGGCTTTGACATCTCAAAAGAACAGGTGGAAGTGAGGGAATGAGTGAAGGAAAAGTTACAAATAAGCAAGTGGAAAGTGTCTTCGTCCTTATTTTGTACAATCACGTATGTACATGTCAACTCACTACCTATAATTAATTTGTTTTTAAACGATAAATTTAGAGGCTATTAAAAGCTTCATTTTTCACCAGTAGAGCTATTCTTCACCTCGGTATTCAAGAGGAACCTCCAAGTCTTAAGCTGAAAAGCATTCATGCAAATGTCCAAACTTGAGCTAGGTGGGCGCCATTGGGCAGCAAACTCTGGGAAGGGTCTAGCGTAGCAAGTAGAACACAGAACACTGCATTCAGTGGATCATATTACAGATGGAGGTGGTTGTTGGGCATAGCTGTTCACATCAGAGAGGGCCAGCAGAGCATGTCCCCACAAGGACACAGCTATGGGAAATCAGGAAGGAACAAGTTTCACAAAGCTACATACCAGACTGGGAGCACAGAGGATACTAGGCCGTGCAGCGACTGGTAAGAAAAAGACAGGGCCAGTCCTAAAGGTATTGACTCCAGGTGCAAGAACCAGAAGAGACCTATTTGCAGAACTGGGTAAAAAATGAGAATTGAGGCTCAGAAATGGATCTTGTTATAAAAGTGGCACATGAGGGCAGAGTGAGAGAAGCAAGAAAGCTAGCAATGCAAAATCCAGAGTTTCACAATAGGACTCATTATTTCCTTCTACTTAAAGTCTGATTTGATCCTAAAAGGGAAGGCGATATCTTCAGACCTTCAGAAAGTTCTTCCTCAGGGCTTAAAAAAAAAAAAAAATCAGTTTCCTGACCTTGTCTATGACACTTAATATTAGTCAGGATTCTTGAAGGGAAGTGACAGAAATCCAATTAAAATTAGCTTGAAGCAACCACAATAAAAGGAATTTACTGGTTCACGTAGCTAGAAAGTGCAAGGGTAGAGCTGGTGGTTATAAACACTGCTGGATCCAGGGGCTTCAATACTCCCTCAGATTCTCCTCCAATCTTTCATTTCTACTTGTCTTTACCTAGTGGTGGGTGGATAGATGTTTTAGCAACTAAATTTTGGAAGAAAAACAAAATTATGTACGTACATACATAAGCTTATTGTAAATTTTATTAATACAAAGACCTTACAAATAACAATAAAGTATATAATTCCCTTTACATAAATTTCATACAGCTAATTTTTTCTTATAGAATGCTTTGTTGATTTTTGCCAAACTTTTGCACCTGTAGCCAAATGTGGTTGTTTTTAAGGATGCATATGCTTCTGACCTGAATGTTAGTTGATACTTTCAATTACAGGAAAGATAATGCTGTAAACTAAATTGCGTCCTCCACAAATACATGTGTCGAAGCCTGTTATGGACTGACTGTGAGGACACAATGGGAAGGTTGCCATCTGCAAGCCAGGAAGGGGGCCCTCATTATGCTGGCACTTCCATCTCAGACTTCCAGCTTCCAGAACTCCAAGAGAAAAAAAAATGTCTGTTGTTGAAGTCAGCAGTCTAAGCTATTTTGTTTTAACAGCCTGAACAGACTAAGACAAACCCCTAACCACTAACGTGACTGCATTTGGAGATTGGGTCTATAAGGAGGTAATTAAGGTTAAAAGAGGTCATAGGAGTGGGTGCTAATCCTATAGGATTGGTGGCTTTACGAGAAAAATAAGACAGAGATATCTCTCTTTTCCCACGTGTGAACAAAGAAGGGACTGTGTGAGCACATAGCAAGATGGAGGCTGCCTAGAAACCAAGAGAAGAGGCCTCAGAATAAAACCTATGTTGCCAGCACATTGATCTGGGGCTTCCCAGCCTCCAGAACCAGGAGAAATAAATTTCTGTTGTTTAAGCCACCCGGCCTACGGTATTTTGTTTGGCAGCTCAAACCAGCTAATCCAGACAAAAAATATGAAAGTGAAACAATAAATAGATATGTGGGAACTTCACTCTTTTTGCAATGAGTGACTTCTTTGCTGAATCATATTATAGTTATTGAATACCAGAATAATATTTCCTCATTTCTTTGTGCTATTTATAACATCTTCAGACATGACATAGTTTTATGTTTAATCAGCATAACGTTTTCTCTGTAACTTTGTTAAATCTAGAGACAGTATTAGCAAACTATGCCCTATGGTCTTAAACTGGCCTGCTGCTTGTTTGTTTATTTATATTATTTATTATTATTTTTCAAAGATTTTATTCACTTATTTGATAGAGAGAGAGAGCATGACAGAGAGCATAAGCAGGAGGAGGGGCAGAGGGACAGGGAGATGCAGAAGTAGATTCCTTACTGAGCAGCGAGAGCCTGGACTCAGGGCTCCATTCCAGGATCCTGGAATCATGACCTGAGCCAAACGCAGCTGTTTAACCGACTGAGCCACTCAGGTGCCCCATTGCTTGTTTTTTTAAATAAAGTTTTATTGGAGCACAGCCACATTTGTTTATGTATTGTCTATAACTGCTTTTGCACTGAATTGTCCTAAGTAATTCTGACAGATGATACGGTCTGCAAAGCCTGAAATGTTTACAATTTTCCTCTATACAGAAAATGTTTGCTAACCTCTGGTCTAGAAAATCAACAAAATAATAAATTAAGCCTCGATTTGTAGTGTTTGTCAATTTCTATGGTGTAAATATTCCCACCATGGCTGACTTCAACCTACTGATATAAATGTCATTGACTACAGAATTCGGAGGAAACATGTAGTAACACACCATTATGTAGTATTTCCATCATTTAGGAAACAAAAGCCACAAATAACCCTGAGAGCATAAATAATAACAAAACGTAGTAAAACAATTAGGAAATGATTTGTTTTAGATATGTATTCCCTTTGTATACAATACTATGTATTGTTTTTACTCAATGGTAAGTTCATATCATTTATTTTTAAATGATGACTACCGTTAATGACTGGCTCACAAATTTCATGAAAACGTTAACAGTTGGCTCTCACAAGCCAGTGTGAGCTGTCTCCAGCACACCATTATCTGTTTCTTTTGGCATACTGACCTCACTCTCTTCTTCTGGCAACAGACTCCTTACGGCTAGAAAGTTGGCAGCTGGCTGCCCCAAGCCCACATCTCACAGCCTATCATAACAAAGATGTAAAATTCTTGACCTTCCAACACCTAAATCACTTAGTCCCTGGACTGAAGCACTCTGGATAGAAGACTAGGGAGGGTACAGTGACAGATAATCTCACTAGGATCAGATGGAATGAGGGAGGGATTGATCCTTTTTTTTTTGTAAAAAGTGGTTCTGGGCATAGAAAAAGAAACTAAAATTAGTTCCTTGCAATCCTACTTGCCTTACTCCAAATGCTTGTCAATGTTGAAATGTGGTACCAAGAATTAAATATAATACCTGTTGAGTTATATTCAGGACAAAGCACAATTGAAAGAAGTACTGCCCTAGGTGTGTTCATCATTATTCTACCAATGCAGCTTTAAAATGTACCCCCTGTCTCGAAATTTATTAACCTCTTTAATCTGGTTCATGGTGACACTTTAAGAAATGTAAACACCCAATGTTTTTCTTAAGATCTGCTCTTAAGGTATTTTACCCATGATCTGGATTTGAAAAAAAACTGACCTTTTTTAGTCTCAATATAGCAATTTACATTTCTTTTCTCAGTTGTTATTTATCACAACCCACTTTATCAATCACTTTAGGCATTATAATATTTTGATTCTGTTATCTGGTATATCATCTATTCCCACCAGCTTTATTTTGCTTGTTTGTTATAATTATTTATGATTTCCATGTCTTCATTTTAGTCATTGTTAAACAATTCTTTAATAAGAGAGATTCCTTTGAGATACTACTGGAAGCTTCTTTTAACATTGCCATCTATCCATTAAACAATTCTCTATTACAATGAGTATTTAAATACTGACAAATCCAATCCATGCACCATTACTGTGTGTAAGTTCTGTCTTGTGCATAAAAATATCAGGAGGGACTGATGTCATAAGACAATTATATTTAATTCTTCAAACAATAGTCTAGAGGAATTATTATGCAATTAATATGATTATGATTTTGTTTCTTGTGAGAAACAAATAGGATTAGCAATTTATGATGTTAACTATGGTCTAAAGTAGGTCACGGTAAGATTTGTAAGCCCCTTTCCAGAAGATAAAAATTTAGATGTTGCAAAAATGAGAGAGACCATATAATGATTTTGCCAAGTTTCCATAAGGCGATTCTTTAATAAAACATAGTGAGGGTCTTGCCCACTGAAACTGCCTACGATGAGTTGACAATAGGTGGTGATGCCTCCACAGCTCACTATTTCTGTCTTAGGGCTCTTTAATAAAGGGGATCAAATATCTCTCTTCCTTGTGGCACTTGCTTGACTGTGCCTATGGAGTTAGTGTTTGTGTGTGGTAAGGATTATTGTTGGCAATGGTTAGGGAGTGGTCTCCCTGACTACATGTATATTCCAATGAAGAAATTCATCCGTACTAAAACATCTTAAAATAGTTTGAGTAAAATCTGTTATTGTTAACATTGTCTCAGAGAAAAACAAGGATAGCAGAAAAATTATTTATTTCTTTAAGAAAATAAAAGGGCAATTTTTTTTTTTTTTTTTAGGGAGAAAATCTTAAGCAGGCTCTATGCTCAGCACAGAGCCCAACATGGGGCTTGATCTCACAACCCTGAGATCATGACCTGAGCTGAAACCAAGAGTGGGACACTTAACTGAGCCACCCAGGCGCCCCTGCTTCCCCATTTTCTTTCTACTTGAGATAATTTCTTTTTTTAAATTTTTAAATTTTTTATTTTTTTTTAAAGATTTTATTTTATTTATTTATTCGACAGAGAGAGAGACAGCCAGCGAGAAAGGGAACACAAGCAGGGGGAGTGGGAGAGGAAGAAACAGGCTCATAGCGGAGGAGCCCGATGTGGGGCTCGATCCCATAACGTCGGGATCACGCCCTGAGCCAAAGGCAGACGCCCAACCGCTGTGCCACCCAGGCGCCCCTTGAGATAATTTCTGATTACTTTGTCAGCATTTTGCCTTGTACAGCATCTCTATTCAAATTCCTTCTTAGTCTCAGACAAAGGATCATGCATACATTCCCTTGAACATTCTACAAGCTGCTTCCTCAAAGTCCAAGGGAATGCTTAGCAACTCACAAGTTCTCCCCCTTCCTTACCACTAAGTGATTGCGCCACTTTCCCTCATGACTCCTGTCACTTTCCTGTCCTTGACCAGTCTCTCACGTTGGCTAAAAGTACAGCCAGTGTAACTGTTTTCCTCTTTGTTTTCCCTACCCTACCAGAGGAGAAATTGTCAGCAAGCTAGCCAAGGATTTATTAGATGCTCCTCCATGTCTAGAGGAAGTATGACACTCTCCAGCCTTCCATTACTAAATATAGCCCCTACGTCCTTCTGAATTTCATATAGGGTTTTATACTTTCTTGACATATCTCTTCCATTGGATGTTTTTTTGAACTAGAAAAAAAAAATCCCTTCCAATACCTTGTTCCAATTGACAGTTCTATTCCTTTGGGACTTTGTAACACCAATAGGATTATATTTACTTTTCTCTGTGAAAGATCACATTCATTTTATCTACTGCCTATGTTCTATGAAACTTACCTACCTTTACATTACCAGAATTAATCAGAGTGCCTGACGCATGATAAATTGGCAATAAAGGCAAGTTGAAACAAACAAGTATAGACACATATGAAACCTTAATTTTTAAGACTCTTTCCCCAGCTGTACTTTCTGGACAATAACTGGACTCTTTCTTTACTATTATTCTTTTCTCTCTATGTCATGGGCTTACATTTTATGAGTTTATCAGTTCTAGAGTTTGTTTGTAGTCCTGATATGTGCTTATAGGGTTACTAGGATTCAGAATTACCTTCTTGCTCCCCCTCAAAGAGCAATATAGCAGTGACTTCAGAGAGCACCAAGGGGAAAGCCATGGGGAAATTTCACTATAAAACAAAGAACCAGATTCCCATGATTCTTTTAAGAAAAAGATCATTCTTTGCATTATCACAAGAGAGATGTGCCTGTTTTTTAGGAAGCTGTCTTTCATATTTGGGCCTGAAAGAAACAGGAAGGAAGAGGAGAAAGAAAAGTGTGAAGACTCAGAGGTTTTATTCTAAGATATAAATAAGTTACTGTGGACCATGTTCCTAAAAGAAAGCTACAAACAATTTTTATAGAAAAATCAACAAAAACCTAATCGAAGATTCAGGAAGAGTTGATCGTTCCCACCTAGTTGAAAAAAAAAAATGACATTGCAATGCAGCATAGAACTGCTATCATTTTAGGTTTAGAAAAGAATAAGTCAGAGAAGAAACGTGATATTTTAAGGTAAATTGAAGAAGGGAAGAAGGACTGAAAGGAATAGTGAAAATATGGCAAGTATTTGGTCAGAGGATCATGTTAAGAATACCATTTATGGCCAGGACACAGAGTTTTTTTTCTTGTTCCTTGTCAGTGAACAGTATCTTTTAGGGTCACATATTTTTACAGACCATTTTCTAGGAAAGCATTTGATTTCAGAGCAAATAAACTACCGGAAATACTTATATGATTCAGAGGGAACTTCTAAGTTCTTAAATGAAGAAACATCATCATTGTGCCTATGAGTAAATTTCATCTGTTAATGATGATACAGTCTGATTATTTCTGTCTTCAACAATTTTCCTTTCCCATTCTGATGTCCATAGGCATTGGCAGAGCTCAGTCCTTGGCTTTGGCTCTTCCTTCCTGCTGTACTTTCTTGGAGGTCTCCTTGTTGCCCACAAATTTCATCACCGCCACCCCCCAAAGTGACACCCAAATCTTTATCTCTAGTCCAGACTCACACCCACCACTTCCACACCCATAACTGTTATTGGGCATTTCCCACTTCCACATCATGCTGTGACCTCAAACGCACATCACATATCTCCGTCCTGCTACGTGAGCTTTGCCTTTGGCAGTAGGGAAGTCATTGGGAAGTTAATTGGTAAACAAGGGGCAGATAGCCATACTGCCATGTTCAGCTAGGGACTTAAATGACAGATGCAAGAATGTTCCTTTCTGCTTGAGAACTGCCTGCTGGCCTCTGATCCTGAGTCTTGGTGCTATTTCTTCCTCATAACTCTACCTGGTGGGTTGCTTTTTTTACTTCGAGGTCTTAAAACTCCCCAGAACCAACCAATTAGTCTGATCCTGCCTGCTAATTCCTCACTTTGCTCAGAAGTCAGTATGCTACCATTAAATAAAGAAAAAGAGAGAATATCTTATATACGTTTGTATATTCACAGCATATTTCTAGTAGAACATACAAGAAATTAGCAAAAGTTGTTGCATCTAAATAGAGAAATTAGGTAGTTGAGCCAAGGAAAGAGAGACTTCCTTGTCAATTAAACCTTACCATAGATTTTAAGTTTTTATTCTCCCCCTCCTCTCCCTTCCCTTCCTTTTTCCTCTTTTTCTTCCTCTCCTTCTTCTTCTTCTTTTTCTTCTACCACTTACATGTATTATGTAGTTTTAAGATTAAATGAAAAACGATGTGCCCAATTGTCAAATGGTCATTCTTTGTTCAGTCAAAAAATAATTGAGCACCTACTATATGTCAGACACTATTGAATAAGTAAAAATCGAATTACCATATGATCCAGCAATTCCACTTCTGGGTATATAACCAAAAGAATTGAAGGCAAGGACTCTAAGAGACATTTATACACTGCGTTCCCAGCAGCAGTTGAGTAATCCCAATAGCCAGAAGGTGAAAGTCACTCTAGTGTCAATCAGTAGATGAATGAATAAACAAAATGTAGTACATACATACAATGAAATATTATTCAGCCTTGAAAGGGAAGGAAATTCTGACACATGCTAGAACATGATGAACCTGGAGAACATTATATTATGTGAAATAAGCCAGACACAAAAAGACAAAACACTGTATGGTTGCACTTACATGAGGTACACGAGCAGTCAGACTTATAGAGACAGAAAGTAGAAGAGTGGTTGCCAGGGGCTGGGAGGGTGGGGGAATGGGGAGTTTCTGTTTTGCAAAATGAAAGAGCTGTGGACACAGATGGCGGCGATGGTTGCATAAGAGTACTTCATGCCACGGAACTACATGTTTGAAATTGGTTAAGACAGTAAATTTCATGTTGTGTGTGTTTTACCACAATTTCTAAAAAAGTAACAAGCTAATTTCAGAGAGTGCAAGTAGCATGAGGAAAAGAAAATAAGGTGACAGGAGAGGAAGTAATGGGGTCGGTTACACAGAATGGTCAGAAGAGGCCTCCCTGAGGTGATGGCGCCTCAATGAGACAGAACGATGACAATGAGCTGGCCAGGAGAAGGTCTTGGGCAGTGGAGCGGGCAGAGCAGCAGCAGGATGAAGACTACCAGGTGGGAAAGAGCTGTGTGTGCTTGAGGGGCGGAAAGAAGGCAAGAGGGAGGCAGGGCAGGTCTTGCACAGGCCTAGCTACACGATTCAACTCAGCAGCTCAATACTGTTAACTGACCGCGCTACCTTTCCTCTTCATAGAGAAGGCTTCTCATCACTCTTATTGCTCCATACCCTTCTTCCAGGATCATCAAGATTAAAATTCCTTTCTAATGAGTTTTCTCAAGAGTCGAAAAATGGGAAAATGTGGAGGCCTGAGGCCATGGAGTGATCCTGAATGTCCTGAATGCAGGCAGACGGTGGGTCCTAATTTGACTCAGTTTTGAGTTTAGGCTCAGAGGCTTTCTGTGTGACCTTTAGTTGATTCACATCTCCCATACTCCGTTTCTCCCTCTGTCGGAGGGGAGTCATTAAATCACCTACCTTACGGTGTTGTTGTGCAGATCAAATTAATCACGAATAACTAGTGTAAACTAGTGCTATTTATACATTAGCTATTTTTATGCTGTTGGTTTTCTGGCCCTGTCTTACCTCACTTTAGACTGGTTCTAGCTATCTCAAGGGTTATCAAAATAAAATGAACAAATAGTTGTAAAAGAAAAGCTGTGGCATGGAACAGTTTGGAAGGTACCCAGAGAGGGGAAATTGCAGGATATAAAGTACTGACTCTGGCAACTCTAGAAAGTTTGGGCCTCTAGAAGGGCAGACCCTGGGGACCACACACAGAGGTTTCCATGAAGCCAGTCAGCATGTCTCCTCTGGACAACTTGCTGAGATCACGGAGTATAGAAACCTGGGCTTCTACTTTTTTATGATTTGCTGGTGACAGAGAGGAGAAAGGCTTAAAAGAAATGAGCTGTTGATATTTGAGTTTGTTCAGAGAATGAATTTTAAATGTCTCAAAGAACTTTGTTGGTGGGGGCAACTGAGAAACATTAGTATGGATGAAGGGAAAAACCTTTTAGTCCCCAACATTTTGACTACAGAATAATGTTTTTGGGGGCTGGATAATTCTTCAGCAATCTTTCAACATACTGTAAGTTACCCCAATTTCTGTATTAGCCCCACCTAGATAATCTTTTGAATTTTATACAGCATGAGTAAGTTGTCATAAGACATGTCTAAGATCATTATCTATGGAAAATACGCTTTGAGCAAAGTGTAGCTGGATACACGCAGAGTATCTTGGGCAAGTGATTTGTTCAGAGTACATGTGGCAGCACACAGCTGACTCTTATTAAAACGTAAGTTCCATGAGGCACAGGCCATGTCTATGTTGGTCACTCTTGTATCTATAGAACTTGACACAGTGTCTGGCACATACTAGGTTATCAATAATATTTGTTGAAAAAAAATGAGCAGATGAATAATGAAGTGGAGGTATCAGCAATTTTTTAAATTTGCCAACTTTAACAAAGAGTGATTTTTCTTCCCAAAATGGTGGTTCAAATCACAAATCTATTGAATAAGTGCCCCTCATTTCAAAGGATGTTGACTACTCAATCAGCCTTTAATCAGAGGTTGCCTCAGGATTGCTGGGGGGACAAAGGACAGGCCATGTGTTGTGGGGAAGAGCAAAATTTTGGCCACTAAATTTAAAATGTGAAAAACTACTGTTTTATATAGCTGACACTGAATAATTTAATTGGGCCAGAAACAAATAGACATTTACTAAGAACTGTGTGAAAAAATGATGAATAAATATATCTATATGGAAAATTGTACAACATCCCCTAAAACTTTCCTACTTCTCTTTTCCTTTGATGAACTTTGAACAACCAAATATCTTCTTGCCCTGTGCTGACTTCTAGGCATTTCCTAGCCTTCTCTCTACCACTTCTGATTTGTTCTTTCCATCAAAAAATAACCTGTCATGAGTTCACATTCCTTAGTGTCTGATTCCCATTAAGTAACTATGAATGGTAATAGGTTTTGCTAGTCCCTAAAGATGTGCTCATAATCCTAAAAAAACCATCTTTACCAGAAAGCCCTTAAGAAGTGGTCCTTCTGAACATGGGTCAGAGAAATATTTAAATATAAAGCCAAGCAGCTTTTCAGAGCCCTGAAATCTTTCCAGTTGGTCATTTGCCCAAAGTGTGTCTGGATAGCCTAAACTATAAAGCAGCAATCTTAGAGGAATTAAGCCTCTCTACATATCAGAACTCTAACCTCTCTACCCTTGGGAGAAAAATGTTCTAATCAGAAATCTTTTACACAATTACATTCTTTCCTATGGATGAAACCATTCCTTACATTTTTCCAACGATAACAGTCCCACCTATTAACATTATGATTATTTTTGCTAAGATTATATAGCTTAGGGGAAAAAATGTCTTCATAAAGTTTCCCAGGAAACTAGAATGTTGGCAAGATATCATTGGAAACAACATGAAAATGGTGGGCGGTAGGAGGAGGTGGAGAGAGAATTTTGTAACAGAATTTCAGTGCAGTCAAAACAATACCCACTATGCTGCTGAGGTTCTATGAAGGCTGGAGAATAACCTACACCAGAGAAATGGTTTCAAACACTCAAAGGCAAAACACTGCCAAGCAAAGGCGCTGGCTGAGCTTGAAAAAACAGCAACACATAAAGACCGAGACATGAACTGGTGGAGCTAAATAGTAATTAGTGACTGGATATTGTACAAAGACTTAATTAATATTCCCATGTTACAAAAGAGCACCTGCAATGCACTGCACACTCAACCCTCTAATGAGCATGCATTCATGTTGCGCTAGTGAAAGAGTAAGAGAAATTGCTCCTGTCATTTGCTTTTACGATGGTTGACAGACGAAAGCTATGTTGTCTGTTTTTTTGTTTTTTTGTTTTTTTTTCCTGGCAGGGTTATTTCCCAGGCCTGTTCATCACATCGTCCTTGGAGAGAACATCCCTAACTGTACAGATTCTCATCAGTGAGAATTTTCCACATGTATTCTATAAATTAGTAGGTGCAGACTTGAGATTATCTGAATAACAACAACAACAACAACAACAACAACAACAACAACAAGAACAACAGCAACAAAAACTGAGGATCCTTTTACAATGGAAGAAACATTGTTTCCCTGATCATTAACATTTGCAGGTAGTTAAGCAAAAATACATTGTCATGAAGCTCTGTTTTTAAATACAAGACGCACCTGAACTAGAGATTATTCTATTATTATCTACCATTTGGGACAAGTTTTGAAGGCATCAAAAGCCATGTATCTTTAATGCAAATATTAAATTTTGATGAATTATCATTTACAATTTAACACCTTTGTTACATATATTATTGCTAATGGCCTTTGCTGACCCTATAGTCATTGACACTTAGCACAATACCTTTCTTTAAAAGGTGAGAAAATGGATTCAATACCAACAATAACTATCTTGAACAATACTTCCAAGACTTTTTGTCAAGTAAAAAAAATGTAACTATGGCAGATAATTGAGCCTTGGTGGGTGAAAAGAAAGGTAATAGTAAGAACTATAAATTCATTAATTCCTAAAAATATCTTTGAAATAAACATAATTTTTGTTAAAAAATGATAAAACTGAAACCTAATCATTTAATCTATTTGGCATAATATTACACTCTCGCTGAGGCTTTGTAGGAAATTTACAATTACACTATAAATAAACTATTACACAAATGAGAACAAGCACTTCTAGGAAAAAAATAGTTCTTAACAATATTAAATTGCTTTTAGAAAGTATGATAGAATAATGTTCTCTCAAAGATGTTCATGTCCTAGTCTCTGGAACCTACGAATATATTCTCTTTCAGGGCAAAAGCGACTTTGCAGATATGATTAAGTTAAGGTTTATGAGATGAGGAAATTATCCTGATTATACAGGTGAGCTCAATCTAATCACAAAGGTCCTTGAAAGAGGGAGGGAAGTTCAAAGTCAGAAAGGGAGATATGACAAGGGAACCAAAGGTTGGAGTGGTGCATCGGCAAAATGGAGGAAGGGGTCACGATGCAAGGACTGCAGATGGCATACAAGATGGGAAAGGCCAGGAAGCAGATCCTCCCCTGCAACCTCTAGAAGGAACACAGACCTTCTGACATCTTCCCTGCAGCCCAGTAAGTTCATTTCAGACTTCTGATCTCCAGAATTGTAAGATAATACATTTGTGTTGTTTGAAGCCACTCAATTTGTGGTCGTTTGTTTCAGCCCCAACTGGAAAGGGATACACCAAGCTTATGAAAAAACAAAAATATTCTCTGTATTTCTACTTCCCACTGAGAGCCATTATGGAGTTCTTCCGTGTTATATTTATATATATCTTCACAAACATGCACTTCTCAAAACTGGGGCTATACTCGGGGCCGCTGTTCTATCTAGTTTGATGTTAGGTTTTTGAGGATTTTTTTATTTAAAATTTTGTCACTGACATTTTTCTAAAGCTGCATATGAATCTTCACCATTAACTTTTGTTGGAAGGGGGTACGGGTGGGCAGTAGGACGGGACAGGTGTTGTAGTATTGTCTGTCTTAATGTGGCCAATCCAATTGGTGGATATTTAAGGTGACTTCCCCCCTTTCCTTTGTTTGTTTGTTTTTGTTTTGTTCTGTTTTTTTCTACTATAGGAAATATCTGATGAACATCCTTATTCATCAAGAACAACCTAAACTAAGAGGTCCAAATGGAATGTAGTAAAAAACATTAACTACCACACCATCAGAAGAGCTCCATGATCATTCAAACTGCTACTGTGGTATGTTTCTATTAGTTTTTTTTAGTGATCTTTGTGCAATTTCTGGCCTGCTCTTTATTTCTTCTGTAATGCATCTTACGTTTTAGGGTCCCTTCCAGATACTCATTTAAAGTTTTGCATACACACGAGGTGTATCAGTGAGGTTTCTTGATAGCAAAAACAGAAACATTAATTACGCAGAAAATAATTTAGTCAAAGCATATTGGGCAGCTCAAAGAATGGCCGGCAGAGTTGGAACTAGTTTGTACGCAAAGGCAGTTGTGGAAACAACTCAGCTAGCACCCTACCCATGGCCATGTTACCATACTGGCCCTACATTCACTTCATTGCTGAGCACTCATCAACATACTCTACACACAGATGATGAACTCAGAGGCAGGCGCCACTGCCACCCTCTCCGCGATTCCTCTTCTTCCTTCCCCACCTATGAGATGGACATGGCTGCCAGAGCCGCTGCCTCCATAGCAGGCTTTCTCTGTCACTGTTTCATTGGGTTACCTGCTCCCTTTTTAAAATCTGTGGCAGCTGTTTCTCATGGCTAAGCATCAATTAAGGCTATGCTCCTACATTCAGGGGAACTAGAAAAGAAAGTCTTCCACATTTTCAGGTCCTACAGTTGGAAAGAGATTCTGTCTTCCACGAAACGTCAAGGTGCATTAAGTCTCCAAAGATAGAAAAGGTCTTCAAACGCTAGGTAGACAAAAATAATTATGTATGTCTGCTACATATGACAATGGATCTTTGGCTTCTTGACTTTTTCTCCAGTGGACTACTAGACTTGGTTGAAACTGTGCTCTTAGCCTTCTTGGGCTAAAATTAGAAGCTATGGTAGGCCAAGGGAACCAGGAAGCATATTTAATCACAGGAGAGACTTCCAGCACTTTTTTTTAAACCTTGATTTATTGCATGCTTCAGATTACAACTCTTTGAATGTAAGAAGAAATTGTGTATTTACAGATGAAATGATATACTGGTTTAAATACGCTTCAAAATTGTATGGAAGGATATTAAGAGCATGAAGTACAGATGAAACAAGACTGGCCATGTGTTGATAGTAGTTGAAACTGGATGATGAGCATTGAGGATTCATTAAAATATCCTAATTTTGTATCTATTTGAAAATTTCCATGGAAGAATGAAGAAGAAATTGTGCAAAGTTATATTTATTCAGGCATATATACACATGTATGTATTTTTAATTTATTTGACAGAGACAGAGACAGCCGGCAAGAGAGGGAACACAAGCAGGGGGAGTGGGAGAGGAAGAAGCAGGCTCCCAGTGGAGCAGGAAGCCCAATCCGAGGCTCGATCCCAGGACACTGGGATCACGCCTTGAGCCAAAGGCAGACACTTAACAACTAAGTCACCCAGGCGCCCCCACATATATATTTTTTTAAAGATTTATTTATTCATTTTTAGAGAGAGAGAGAGAGCATGCATGTGGGGAGGAGGGGGAGAGGGAGAGAGAGAATCTTCAATCAGACTTTGTGCTGAGCAAAGAGCCTGATTTGGGGCTAAATCTCATGACCCTATGATCTCGACCTGACCTGAAATCAAGAGTTGGACGCTTAACCAATGGAGCCACCCAGGCACTCCCAGGCATATATTAATTTCAATCATTTTAGGAGGGCAAAGAAACCTTTGTAGTTTTCCAATGAAGAGTTCAGCTGGGTCATTTCTATGGGTATCATCTTATCTGTCACCATCTAAGAACCATTTGGCTTTCACTTGGAATATGATAAAATGGGCTTGGTTACTCCCTACACCTCATTTTTCCATATGCTTAAAAAAGCAAATGTACCTCTAGCTTTTGAAGGAATCAGATTGGCTTTCTGTCATTCAAATTTAGTGCCATAAAGTCCAAAACTTTGCTCAACAGACTTAAGTCCTTCCATTTTTAAAAAACTAGACTTCTTTTAAAAAACGGTATTCAGAAAACTCGGTGTCCTCCACCCCTATCTATTCCAATGCCCATTCCAAGAATACCAGTACCTAAGCAATTTTAAGTATGGGGAAAACAACCAAGTTTTCCACTCTTTTCTCCATTTCTCTTCAGATAGCATTGCAAAAAGGTCAATTTTTTCCTTCTCATGGTTGTTGTCTTTCTAGCTCAGGGATTTTATAACCTAATAGAGAAATGAACATTCTTTTTCATTCTGGCTGAAATTTGACACATACTTTTACCAGAAGAAAATATTTTCTACACATTAAAGAAGGAAAAGAAGTCATTTAATCCTCTTGCATTTTCTTTGAAGAGAGAAAAAATTAATTTGGACAAGGATGATGCTCAGGAATTCTGATGAAAAATATTTATCAGTGGACAGAGAAGTGAACAGACTTTTAAAATTTCGGTACTATTTCCTGGCCTTGTTATTAATATATTTTGCATTTGATTAAGAAGGTGGTAGGCAGGGTTGAGAATTCAGGAATTTTTAAAGCAATACTGTCAAAAGCTGAGGCGAATCTTCAAAACTCTGTACAGGAGAAAAAAAAAAGGAGGAAGGAAACGACAAAGGATATACCAAAATAACTTGCAAAAATGTCTCCATGTATGAATGTCCACAATCCTATTTTCACAAAGTAAAAAGTATTTTGAAGAGGCTCCATCATACATCAGTTGATCTCTGAAGAAAGAAGTCCAGAGAGGATACGATTGCCCTCCGGTGTGTAGATTGCCCCCTGAAGCTGAACTGATTTGTATGCAAAGGCAAAGTTGGTAAAATGATGGAAGATCAAAATGGGAAAGAAGAGGAGAGAATTCGGAAATGTCATAAGGTGGTAAAGGGCCCATGGAAAACCTCAGGTAACATTTAAAACTCTGCATTTAAGCTAAAATGCATGTAAAGGACAAGTTAACCAGTCAAAAAAGTCACAAAGAATTATGCAGTTTAGACAGGTGGGACAGAGTAAAGCTAATCCAATCTTGATCTCCAAGACAGACAAAGGTGTGGTGACAAATGCAGTGGCCAAGAACATGAGCATTGCAATCAGACACATCTGACTCCAGCAGCTGTTGGCTAAGTAATCTCATGCAAGTGGTTCAACCTTTTAAAAGTATCGATTTACTTATTTATAAAAAGGGGAGAATAACTTTGCCTACACTATATGACTATTTTGAAGATTATACGTAATAATGCTTAGAAGAATGCTCAGAGAATAGTGAGGCCTCAATAGAAGTTAGCTACTTTATTTCTATTACCATTATTTCTGGTCTCTACACTGGCCTTCTTATTGTTTTTAGCCCAAGCCAGATGTACTTACTTGTGTCTTGGGGCATTTGCACAGTATGTTTCCTCTGCCTATAATTTTGCCTCCAGATGTCTCTGTAATTCACATGCCAAATCTTTCACAATTTTGTACAAATGTCACCTGACCATCCTATTTAAAAATGCAAACAACAGGGGTGGTTCAGTCAGTTGGGCAGCCGACTCTTGCTCTTAGCTCAGGTCTTGATCTCAGGGTTGTGAGTTCAAACCCCACACAGGGCTTCACGCTTAGTGTGGAGCCTACTTTAAAAAAAGGGGGGGGGGTAGAAAATGTAAATGACCATGCCTCAGTCGCTCCTCTAGCAAGCTACCATTTTTCAAAAACCACTTACTGCATTTATTGAGCTTCCAAATTGATTACTAGGCAGAAATGGTTGCTGCTTTTCTATGGCAAAAGAAAAGACAAGTCATAGGAACCCATCTGTACATTGCCACCCTTCTTTCACTGCCAAGAGAACTCCAACTTTCTATCCCTCAAATTCAAGACATGAGAAATACAGGGAAAATATAACCTTTTTAAAGGACTTTGGATTAGGTAGAGAAAGGCGGATGGAAGAGATTAAGGTACAATTACAATATGGCGATAACAACCGCCAACCATTTTTAGATTGTTTACTACGTCCCAGGAACCATAGCTAATAATTAAAATACATTATTTTATTTAAAATTTCTCACACCAACCCTGTGATGAAGTACTATGGGTATCCTATTTTACAGATGAGGAGGTGAAGCCTAGAGAGCATCAGTAACTCCTTTAAGGTCACATGGCTGTAAGAGGCAGAGTGCAGATGCAAACCCTGACCTCTCTGACTCCTGAACCTGTGCCCAAACACTGTGCTATCTGGATGTTTATGGAGCATGGAAAGGAGAGAGTCAGATATATCTTAGGTAGAGAGCTAGGGGAAGGTATTACTCTACCTTAGGCAATTTTATTTCAACAACAACAAAAATGCTGGTAGTTTTCCTATCTCATTCATTCATTCATTCATTCATCAATTAATTAATCATTATTTACTGAGACCCCAAAAAAGTATAAGGCAGTGAGATGTGCTTTGGGCACAGAAACATATTAGATATTGTCTCCGGCCTCAAGTTGGAGAAATAAAACAAACACAAACTTAATAAAGGTAATGATGAAAAAGAAATAATAGCTTAATTCATTAGAGCAAGGGTTGGTGAACTTTTTTGTAAACACCCGGATAGTAAATATCTTAGGCCTTGTGGATCATATGGTCTGTGCGGCAACTACTCAACTCTGCCACTGGAGCACAAAGGCAGCCATAGATAACGCATAAATCAATTAGTATAAATAATACACAATGCATACATAAATGGCTGTGTTCCAATAAAACTTTATTTATAAAAATAGTTGATGGGCTGCAGGCTATGGTTTGCCAATCTTTTTGTTAGTAAAATTCCAGAAACAATATATATGGTACCTTTCTGAATGAACTTTTGGAATATTAGGAGTTCTAGGAAGTTCAGATATGGGAGAAAAAGTCAAGTCAAGGAAGATGTAAATGGGGGGGGGCGGACAGACAAGGAGGAGGAGAATCGGGAGATAGTAGGTCATAGAAACCCATGGAAAGGGATGGTGTGATTCATTATGGCTAACGGGGGGGTGAAGACTTCAGGTAGACTTCAAAGTACGAGTAGGATTTTTGGAAAATGGGAACATCACAAGGAAGGCATCAGTTAGGTATGATTGCCCATAGAGCCTTTTTTGGATGAATCTGCAAAATAAAGATGTATGAGGAAGAACATAATTTTGTGTGGACCAAAACTGGCTCTGGAGAGTCCGAATTTGAAAAAGTTGAGGGCAGTGGTAGAGGCCAGCCCCTCCCTCCTCCGAGATGGTGGAAGCCCTGTTCTACCTCTCCAGCTCGGAGAGACCTACTGTGTCTGACTTCCTTGTAGCCACCCCACCCGACCTCTTGTGGAGCCTTCTTTTCCCTCCTGCCTTCGATTAAGTGACAAACATTCCTTTCTCTTCATTTGTATCCC
Source organism: Ursus americanus (assembly GCF_024610735.1). Lineage (NCBI taxonomy): Eukaryota > Metazoa > Chordata > Mammalia > Carnivora > Ursidae > Ursus > Ursus americanus. The sequence continues at coordinate 46,824,004 of NC_142127.1, forward strand.
TGAGCAGCCAACTTTACTCAGGCTGTATTTTAGACAATCTATCTCTCTTCATCTTAGTCAGTGGGTTTTATCATCCCAAGTTTTTTCTTTTTTTCTTTTCCTTTGATTTTCCAATTTCTTTGAGGGAACAAACAGCCCAAATAAATAATACCCCTAGGATTTTTGCTTTTTGTAGTTATTTCACAAGCAGTGATTTTGTACAATTACAGGATGTTAGCACTAGAAAGTCTTCCAAGATCATTTAGTCTAATTCATTCCTTTTACATTAAAAAAAATAATAATGATAAGGCCCAGCGCAAGGGAAGGGACTTCCCAAGACCTCACAATTCTTACCACTTTGGATATTTTTTTTAACTTCTTAATTAATCTCTTTATTGGGAAACATAAAATTATATGCTGAAATATAAAGCAAAGGGAAGTATTACAGTTACTGAACAGACACGTAATCATTAGAACAAAAACAGAACAACGCCAGGTCCTTCTCAAATACAATCTCGTACCTCTTTCTTCAGGTAACCAGTAAGCTGACTTTTCTTAATTGTGGTAAAATATATGTAACATGAAATGTACTCTTTTAACCGTCATTAAGTGTTCAGTTCAGTGACATTAAGTACATTCATACTGTTGTGCAACCAGCATCACTATCCACGTCCAGAGCTTTTTCATCATCCCAAACAGAAGCTCTGTACCCCTTAAACAATAACTCTCGGAATAGTCTTGATAAAGAATTTCTCAAGGTTTCTCGAGCTCTAGTCTTTCCAAAGATAAAAAGTTTCTAAAGCAACACAGAGATTTGTGCACCTATCAGTTGGAGGGAGAAACATGGGAGTAGAAACTTGGAAGCTGCTTGAGGCTATTTTAGTAGTTAGAGGATCTTGGATATCTGTGGTAGCCTTGAAAGACAATTAAGGCTGAAACCGATACTGTTCTTACGTTGGAAGAAAAGAGACAAGAATCCAAATGCCTCGCACTGAGACGTGCCAAGAGACGTGCCAATGAAATCGTGTTTCAGGACCTCTCTAGAATCCGAGCATACGCTGCCCAACATAATCTACTCACAAGTAAGGCTCCTCCTTTGAGCGCTAAGGTTAGAGGCACAACCCCTTAGTAACTGACTCCAAACGAACTACAGCATAATATATTTTACAATTTAAAAACATAACTCTTGCCCCCAGATTCTCAACCTTTTATTGCCCTGAATGAAGGAATGGAATGTTCCCAACCCCCCCCCCCCCAGTCTGAGTAGTTTTCATCACAGATAATAATTGCTGTTTTTCTTTTGCCAATCACATAAACAATAGGGTCAAGGAGCAGAGAAAGACCCAGCCAAGGAAGAGGTTAGTGATCACTCAAATTGGGAATGGAGGGGCCAGGTAGAGGAGGGAGTGGGTGGAAGTAGGTGGCCCTGGCAGCGAACACCATCCTCTTCTCAACCCATTCCTCCCAGGATGTGTGCTTTTAGGGGAAACCTAGTTATGGTGAATATCAAGGGCAGCCTGCGATCTGAAGAGAGGGAATAACCGAGTGCATGATCATATTCTTGTAATACCTTTTGTCTTAAATACAACTACACATACATTCATATGCACACAAAGAATCAAGATACCAATCATGTCATTACCATGACAACTTCGTTCTGAAATATTTTCCTTCCTCATTAATTAAACCAAGGCTACAAACTTAACAAAAAATGAAAGACCCAAGGCAATTAAAGGGCACACCCATACGGGCTTGAAAGACTGTGTCCTGGTGTGGTGCTATTCCAAAAAATAAAGCCTTCCCTTCTCAAGTATCTGAGGAGTCAATAATCTCTAGGCTGAAGTAGTTCGATGTATTTGAATGTCTGAGGAAAATGGAAATTCTGTTATATTTTAAAAGGAGTTTCAATTCTGTTTAGCTGCAGAAAATGTCTGGAGTTACCACTTTCTTCATTAGTACTAGTAAGTCTCAACTTTTTGGAAATAAAGATTATCTCTACCATTCCCCAGGACACTCTGTTTCAACCTTATTATCATTACTGAGTGACCATTTCTCCAATACTGTTCGTGTTCTACCAGACTCCAAATTCTGTTGCCTTTACTTTTTAAAAGAGTCTTGGATTTGTTCCCCTTTTTGTTCCACTGCCACAACCCCTTCATTCACCAGACCCATTGTAATAATCTCCTGCTTCTCATCTCTTTATTTTTCAGAATTTATCAGACTTCTTCATTATTAGAGTTCTCTTTCCTTGGAAAAAAACAACAAATCCAAACCTATAATTGTATTTTCTTTCAGCCTTACCATGTTTAAAGCTTGTTCTTAAACCAGTCTTCTCTTGCCTCCTCCATATTCTATCATTGACATTATCATCGTCATTATCATTACCTCAGTTATTTATTTTTTCTTCATGTGACTCAGATTTTGGCTACTTAAGCTAACAAGGAAGCGATTTGGGAATATAATTTTCAAATTTGATATGGAGGAATTATGGTCATCCAAAACCTTTTTTCCTGAGAAGAAATAAAAATGTATAACAAAAATCTGGTGCAACAGAGGTGGTGGAAGGCATCTACATTGCTAGAACAAGACAGTTTCTGCAGGCAAACTTGCCAGCATTAGCTAACTCGAGATCTATTGGAAAGAGACAAGTCAGTGATATTTAAGAAGACCTTTGTGTCAGAATAAGGTCTACATGTTTTTAAACTTGGGTTCAACTAATCTTCGCTTTCTAATTCAGTGTTGCAGTCACAATCTTGACATTGCAGTTTTCCTTACTTCAAAGTCTTAAAGACTTTGCTAACCATATGAAAGCAAAAGACATCTATGATACTCTAATATGATTCATCAAGAATAGCAATTAAACCACCCTCCACACATTTGATAGTCAGGCTTGGAAGACTCGGGGGCCAGGTCTTTATTCTTTTGCATGCTGAGAGTTTTTGACAGGTAATTTCTATTTCAAGAGGCAGCCAAATGCTAAACTTTGAATCCCATTATGGAAAATGCTTATTTCTCACAATCAGGTGATCATTTTCAAATATATAGATAATCACTTCCTTTACAAAGCAGGCAGAGTAATCTTTTAAAAACAGAAATATGTTCCTGGTCACATCCCCTTTGAGTAAAGCGTCAAGACCTTGAACAGGAACACAGGGCCTCTCTACATACTTGCTGCCTCTTTCCCTCTGCTCTGGTTGCTCTGGTCTTCCTTCAGTTCTGCCAATGAGGTGGACCTCAGAGCTCTCGCACACTGATTCCTCTTGTCTAACTCTTGACCAGGCTAATGTTTACTCAAATTCCAGCTCTCAGCTAAAATGATTTCTTCAAAGGATCTTTCCTGACACCGCCTTCCACAATCTAAATTAAGACACTGTATTTATGTTGTCTTATTGTAGCTTGTACGCTTCCTTCAAATCCCTTAACACAAATCATAATTGTAAAGTATTGTATGATTCATTGAACAAAGTCTATCTCCTTGTATCACTCAGATTTTATCAGAGAAACAGAACCACACTGAATAATATCAAAAGTGAAATTTATTACAGGGATTGGATCTTCCATAATTGTGGGTGCTGGTGAAGTAGTCTATGGAAGGCTGCTGCCTTGCCTTGGTGGTGGGCCCAAGTCTTCATGGGTCTATAGGTTTAGCAGTCAGGAAGAAATTCTAGGCATGAAATGGGGAGAGCAAGGACAAACAAGGACCCATGAGGACGACCAGAACCCACGTTCACCTCATACCACCTCTGTTTTAGTCTGTTCGGTCTGCTATAATAAAATACCATAGACTGGGTGGCTATGAGCAAAAGAATTTTATTTCCCACAGCTCTGGAGGTTGGAAAATCCAAGATCAAGACACTAGCAGATCCATTGTCTAATGAGAGCTCACTTCCTGGTTCACAGATGCCATCTTATTTCTGTAACTTCACATGTTGGAAGGAATAAGGGAGCTCCTTGGTGTCTCTTTTATACTAATTATCTCCCAGAAGCTTCATCTCCAAAAACCATCTTGTAGAGGATTAGGGCTCAACACATGAATTTTGAGGGGACAAACACATTCAGTCTATAGCAACCTACAATCCTGATAATGTGGGAAACATGCCAAAGAAGCTGGTACTCTTTGCAGTGGAGATGCCCGTGTGCCTGGCCCAGGACTCTGAGAAGCTGGAGAAGGCAATCGGGCAGGAGCAGCAGGAGCTGCAGGCTGGCTGCCCGATGACACGAGGTGAGCCAGCAGACCAGTGACAAGGTGCATGAGTGCAGCAGTGACTGGCATTACATCAGAGTTTTCCTCCCTCTCCTCTTGCCTTCCAAATTTCGACATGATGTTTCTTGTGCCCAACACTAAACCAAAACCACATACAAACGGGGGATTCTGAGAAGCATGGTTTCCTTTTAATAAGTTGACACAGTACACAACTACCCTATCCGTTATTGGTCTCTAAGTTCCATGACACCAGGGAATATATTTTGTGCCCAGCACTTAGAATAACTTTCAAAACACAGTAAGTCCTGAATAAATTGTAATTCAAAGGATAAATTTGTTAATGAACAAATTTTATTCTTGTCTAGGAACAAAATGAATTTATTCATTAAAAAAATCATCCTTTGAATGAAAATTTATTCAGGATTTAATCGTGGGTTGTAAATTGTAATTGTGAAATTAGCAAGCTTTGACTATGATACTATTTTAGCAGTGCATTTAATAAATTTAACCACCGATGGTAGCCTAGTAATTGGTGTAAATTTGTAACTACCTCAAATTGTTTTTGGATGTAAATATAGTGAAGTAAAATTCAATTTAAAATGTCACTACAGGAGACACCTGAGAGGCTCAGTGGGTTAAGCGTCTGCTTCGGCTCCCATCACGATCCCAGGGTCCTGGGATTGATGCCCGCATCGCTCCCTGCTCAGCGGGGAGCCTGTTTCTCCCTCTGCTTGCCTCTCTCTCTCTCTTTTCCTGGCAGACAAATAAACAAAAAATCTTTAAACTGTTACCACAGGCAAAAGGTGGTTTTTCCTTGTCTTAATTATGATATGTATACTTTGAAGAAATCAGAAAAAAATGACAATTCCTTAAAGCTTCTCAAGATGTAATTAATGGCAAAGAATGAGAATACCTGTTGTCAACTGTTTAACACTCTGTTTGAAACTAGCCTAAACTTCAACAATTCTACTGAAAATTAGGAAACTTTGGTGGGAAAGGGGATCAGAGAAACAGAAACTGGCCACTCCTATTCACAGATCTTCTGGTACCTTCCAAGGAGCAGAGATATGAAAGGCTAATGGCCTCTTTCAATTTGACTATTGAAATCCCCAAGGATCTGGAGATCCCCACACAGAGCTGGCCTTTTGCACACTTACTTTAGTCTTGAAAAGTCGATGTTTGACAACTCTTGGATAATAATTTTTGCTTAATTGTGCTTTGAAGCCTGTGAATATACAATTTGCTGTTGATAAAAACTGAAGAAAATACTACTAGGTGATCTGTTTATTTTAGTAACATTCAGTTTCTAATTTTAGAAAACCCCCCTAATTTTTATGATGTGCTAGTGTAGTGATTGAGAGAAAAAGGAATCATAAAGGATTTACCCAGTTTTAAGGATTTCAAAGAAATACTTTGGCATATCATTTTAAGCAGGTGAAGACATTTTGTAAAAGTAGCCTAGTGAAATTTGAGTTGTTATATCCTCATTAAGCAAGTTCCAAACAGGTAAAGACCCTGAAATATCATCAGGTTTCAAATTGTTATTCATTTAATCATTCATTCATTCCACAAATAATTTTTTAAGTGTCTATTATATACTAAGCACAGGTTAGACCCTAGGATTACAGTAATGAGTTAAACAGATAAAATTCTTTGCCCTTATGGAACTTAAAGCCTAGTGGGTGATTCAGGTAATAAATAATTTCACATATAACTGTAGATTATAATACAGGGTACAATGAAAGGGCTAACAAAGGGACCTAATTTAGTCTGGGGTTCAGAGAAGTTCTCCTTGAAGAAACAATAGTTTATTTACTTTCTCAGATACTTAATAAACCAAAGTGGCAAAATCAAATGAAAATGTTTCAATGGACAGAGTTTGGCACTACTTCTAATCCCATCCATCCATCCATACATACAAAAAATAAATCGAATCTAAATAAATTATAAGCAAATTGAATGTCAAATTAGTTAATAATAATAAAGTACTACATATTCCAAAAATAAAATGATCAGTAAAACCGAAATCTATGTATGTCAATGTTGTTCATCATACTAATGTATTTTTTAAAGTGAAAATTTCAATGGCTTTAGAAAAAGCATTCTATAAAAAGAAAAATGCTATTAGTAAATTAGGAAAATAAAGAAATTTCTTAAACTAATGAGAGAGACATTTTTAAAGATCCTTCAGCAAATATATTTAATAATAAAACTTAAGAAAAATTTCTGTCAAAGTCAGAGGACCACAACTACTTGACACTGTCCTAGATGTCCTAGTCAATGCAATAAGAAAAGAAAGAAACAGTATAAAGATTAGAGAATGTATCATTTAGACTAAATATCACTCAATTTGTTGTGGTTTGGAAATTAAAAGGTTGACCACATTGTTCACTTCTGAAAGGAAGAGAGAAACTAGTCATTATTTGCAAATAATATGTTAATCTTATCAAAATCCAAGGCAAGGAATGGAAAAACTAATTGAATGAATAAGATAATTCAGCAGAATTTTTTCGAGTAAGATAAAAAGGCAACATGAAAGAACTCAATAGTATTTCTTTATACCAATTTTTGGCAAGACAAGCAAAAATTATAAAATGTTAAGGAATTAATTTTTTTGAAAGTTAGACTTTTACAAAGAAATTATAAAACTTTTTAAAGGGTATAATAAGAAATTTGAATAAATAAAGATTATTATCAAGGATGAAAGGACACACTTTCATTCTTTCTTTTTTAAAAGATTTATTTACTTATTTTAGAGAGAGAGAAAGAGAGAATAAATGGGAGGGGCAAAGGGAGAGGGAGAAAGAATCTGAGGCAGATTCCACACACAGCACAGAGCCCGATGCGGGGCTTGATCCCACAACTCTGAGATCACAACCTGAGCCAAAACCAAGAGTCAGCCGCTCAACTGACTGAGCCACCCAGGCGCCCTGAAAGGACACGCTTTTGTATAAATATTTCACCAATTAAGCTGTAAATTTAATAAGATCCAATAAAGATTACAGAATGATTTTTTTCAGCAAGTTTGACAACGTGAATACAAAACTCATATAAAGAGGTCAAAGCACATGAATAGCTAAGGCAATTTCTGAATAGGAAACACAGGAGTCATACATTTCTTAAACAAATCAAAAACATCAGCCAAAAGGAAAAAAAATGTGGTAAATTTGACTACATTAAAATTAAAATGTCTACGTAAAGACACTGCAAACAACATTAAAAGAGATGCAACTGACTGGGAAAGTCTTTTTGGTAATAATAACAACTAACGAAGGCTTAACAGTTAACAGATAACATCATACTCAATGGTGAAAAACTAAGAGCTTTTCCTCTAAGATCAGGGATAAGATAAGGATGTCCACTCTCATCACTTTTATTCAACATAGCACTGGAAGTCCTAGTCACAGCAATCAGACAAGATAAAGAAATAAAAGGTATCCAAATCGGTAAGGAAGAAGGAAATCTTTCACTATTTGCAGAAGACAAGATACTATATATAGAAAACCCTAAAGACTTCACCAAAAAACCACTAGAACTGATAAATGAATTTAGTAGTCACAGGATACAAAATTAATATACAGAAATTTGTTACATTTCTGTACACTGCTAATGATCTTTAAACCTATAAATATCAATATAAATAGATATAAAAAGCAATGCTGAAAAAGAAAAGCAAGATGTTGATACATATAATATGCTATTTATGTGTACAAAAGAAAACAATCTTGCATGTGTTTTATGCTTATCTCTTATGTATGCATAGCATTTAAAAGCATAGGCATATTATATGTATACAGAAATATATGTACACAAATTTTAAGTAGTCATATGTAAAACTACTTATCAATCTATTTGAGAATAGACTGGAAGGAAAAAGCACCTCAAACATATCAGAAGAGAGGGGTGTGGGGAGCAGGGAGGTAATAACCATGGGGACAGGGTTTAAAGGAGACTGACCTATATCTATAGTGTATTATTTCTTAATTAACAAACAAAAGGCTGAGAGTCAATGAGACAAAATATTAACAATGTTTAATTCAGAATGACCGAATAAGAGATTTCCTATATTACTCTTTGTAATTTTTCTCCTTTGACTCTCAAAAGTAAGCACAATTTAGAAAATATACTTATAAATTCCTTTTCACACAATGTAAACATGCAGTTCAAATGCTCAAAGTGTATTTGGAATTTTCTTTTCTAAAGGTCTCTGATTAGAATAATCAGGCATCTTTCTGGTTAGGTATGGAAAGGGAAATAGAAGAAAGAGTCCAAAGCCCAAATTCATTATGGGCATTCCCTGAGTTCTTTCTAGAGAACCGATCCCCACGGTGTGGAGGTGGAGTGGGGGGGGGGGGGAAGAAAGGTTACCCCCAGCGCTTTCTCCCTACATCCCTGCAGACTCCTCTGGCAGAGCATAGACATGATGCATTAATGGGCAGAAGGAGTAAGAAATGAGAGAAAATAAGGAGATTCCAGCTCCCTTGAGGCTTAGGCAAGAAGTCATTGACAAGATATATCACACTCTTTCTATGTAAGAGGCCACGAAGGTAAAAAGCTCTCATGAGACATAATGATGTAAAAGAGAGAAGTTAATATAATGCAGAAGATGGAAGTCCACCCCTCCAGAAAGTCTTCTTGTGCATGCCCGTCCATGCTGACTTTAAACTCTGAGCAACAATGGTAGACTACTCCACCCAGCATCCAGCATATACTGTTAGAGGGTTACAGGCCAAGAGAGATTAGGCTACTACTTCTTTGAGGCTTCAGCACACTAAAAATGATAAAATTAAAAATAAACTTATATAATTGTATTATATAAGTGTTCATGATTAACAATAATGCTGTTGATACAAATTATACTAAAATATAAGTATGGTAGTCATCACAACTATAAATTATGAAAACATATCAATTCATAGTGCACTATGTTAGTCTGTTCCAATGATGGGACAAAAAAATGTAAAGGTCTATGATGAATGTCTTTGTCTTTTAATCCTACTAGTATCTCTGTGGCTGTATGTAATACTGCAGTAGAAGACAATGCCAAAAATCTCCAACTGAGTCCCTTCATGAATAAGGGATCAGGCCTAAGTGGCCTTCTTTGGCATCCCTCCCCTCTCTCCTTGTTTTAAGTTCTGCTCCTGGGGGACCACTTGAGGGGAATGACTGGGTCTTATTAGTTGAGAGGATGCAGAGAACCAGAGCAGGACTTTGGCTAGACCAGTGGAAACCTGGCACATCCTACCAGTCAACTGGATGGAAAGGTCAAGTTCAGAAAGGATGACATAAAGCAGAGAGGGGCAGGAAGGTTCCATAGGTCCAGGCAGGTAAGATGCTCAGAGCAGAGATGTGTGCCTGGTCTAACCACCCTACACAGAGCCTGGTGGCTCACGGATTATGGTGGGATGCATAATGTGTGGGTGGGCTGAACTTTAAACCACTTTCTCTCTGTAAATCGTGGTCTAACCTGCACTTTTTATTCTCATATTTCACTTTTCTAAAGCCTTTATTTTATAAGTCTTAACAACAGTCATGTTCACATTTACTCTGAGAAAGTGTTGAAGATGTGCTCAAACACAGCGGTGGCTTCCCCTGGGACCCCTACCCCATGAAAACACATATGCTGCCATCAAACCAAGCTTCTGACTTAAAGTCTGGGGAAGGAAGCAGCACGGATCAGGTAGTTAGGCTAATAGAGGAGGGCCAAAAAAGAGGGAAGAATTAAGGAATAGTGAGCTGTGGACAAATAGAGACAAAATCCTAAGCCACAGTCTGTGAACTGTGAGGATCCAGGTGTAGGGCACCAGCAGTTGAAGGTAGAGTTCGATAGTCACCAAAGTTTCCCCATATCCCTGTAGCTGAAGTCCAAAGGTGGTGTGAATGTTGTGGCTCTCAAGGGCAGGTGGAGGAACCATACAATTCCCATAATGTGCACATCTCTTATGAACTCATCCAAAGCAGAAAATGTATCACCAGGCCTATTAAAGGTCCTCTATTTTTAAAGTATTATTAAAAGTATAATAAAACTCGAAAATAGCAGAGCCTCCAGGGAGTGTGTATGAGCAGACTGTGAAATAATCTGACCGAAGGGTCTTTATGGTTGTCATTTGACAATATTTTCCTCACCTGGAAACCCAGAATGCTACACCATTACTGAAAATGGAAGAGAAAGGCCCAGGGCATCCCATTCCCAGGAGATAATTTATATGAGTTCTAACAAAAAGAGAGAAATTTGAAAAAAAAAAAAAGCATAAGATGTTTTTCAGTCTTGGCTTTCTACAAGGTCAAGAGAATTGTTGCATGCTTGCTACTTTGTTATTAGAAAGTGGAGGACATTCTCCTCCCAATTCTCCCAAGTGAGTAAGAGAAAGTTGCAACTGGATGCCATCCCTGTATTGGGAGGCCTGTAACATCAAGGAAGAGAAAAGAAACCAAGTTATGTTGCCAACATTTCAATTTGATAAATCTTTTGTTGTCAGCTCTTTCTAACTTGGGGAAATGGGGCAGAGGAGGAAAGTGGGAGAGAGAATAGGAAGAAGAGCCTTCAGGGGTCTGGAAGACAGAAAGTTCATCTGCAAAAGTGGAAACCAATGTGAATTGTATCTGGTTATAATTTAATATAATCTTGAAGAGAAAATAAAGCAACTTTGATAAAAACAAAACAAAAAGCAAACTACTTAAATTAATTTGGACCCTGGTAAGAAAAATGACTCCCTTGACCTTTAGCTTAAAAGTCCTTAAAAAAAAAAAAAGAAGGACGGGTTGCTTGGGTAGCTCAGTTGGTTAAGTGTCTGCCTTCTGCTAAGGTCATCATCCTGAGGTCCTGGGGTCGAGCCCCGCATCGGGCTCCTTGCTCAACGGGGAGTCTGCTTCTCCCTCTGCCTCTCCTCTTGGCTTGTGCTCTTTCCCGCTCTCTCTCTCTCTCCCCCGATCTCAAATAAATAAATAAAATCTTAAAAAAAAAAAAAAGGGCAGCGCAAAAGAAAGCCTATTTTGCAGGGCAAGTTTCTGTGAAAAGTTAGTTGCCAGTCAGATTTTAACAGAATAATACCCGAAATTTCTGAAGTTTCTTCCTCTGTGTCATTTTGGGTTGCTGTCATCAAACACGACCAAACCTAAGTCTTGGCACCTATACAATAACCACATAAAATTTTCATTTAGAAAAAGTACTTTAAAAAATTCCCTCTTATTCCTCAAAAAGTCAAAAGTAGAACTACCCTATGATTCATCAATTGCACTACTAGTTATTTACCCAAAGGATACAAAACCACTGATTCGAAGGGACACACGCACCCTGATGTTTACAGCAGCATTATCAACAATAGCCACATTATGGAAAGAGCCCAAATGTCCACTGACTGATGAGTGGATAAAGAAGTTGTGGTATATATACAGAATGGAATATTGCTTAGCCATAAAAGAGAATGAAATCTTGCCATTTGCAATGACGTGGATGGAGCTAGAGTGTATTATGCTGAGACAAATACCATATGATTTCAATTATATGTGGAATTTAAGAAATCAAACAGATGAATGTAGGGGGAAAAAAGAGACAGGCAAACCATAAAAGAGACTCTCAACTATAGACAACAAACTGATGGTTACCAGAAGGGATGTGGATGGGGGGTAGGCTGAATGGGTGATGGGTATTACGGAGGCACTTGTGATGAGCATTGGGTGTTACATGCAGTGATGAATCACTAAGTTCTACTCCTGAAACTAATATTATGCCATATGCTAACTAACTGGAATTTAAATAAAAACTTGAAACAAACAAAATTCCCTCTTATAATTCTCAATCGGTGAGTTGAAGATTCAATTTAAAGGACTTATAACAATGAAATCACCCCCAAACACTCACCCAATACTGGGAAGAACTGGCTAACTACAGGTTGAGAATCCGGTTGGCATTTTCAACAATTCAGTGCTAATAAAGAGCCCCACGTTCACAACAAAAGAAAGACCCAAAGGCACTTGCACATGGCTTCGATCATTTTCTTGCATGGTGCTCCAGACATGACAGCCCTTGGCCACACACCCAGCCCTGCGTAGAGGAGTCCAGTGAAGGTAATTTCCATGCCTTCTCCCCACTCAGACTAACAAAGGGTTCTGTGCGCAGGGCTTCGACCTGAAAGCAGACTGGGGGATGGCCTTGACGCAAGCATTTAAACGGTCTGAAAGGGACTTTTCAGATTAATCAGTGTGAGAAGGTTTGGGACCATGTCTGTCCATTAATTTATGCATTTCTATGTTTTCAAAACCTCATAAACAAAAAATTAAAGCAAGTAAAGCCCGGTGATAGTACAAGATTTAATTTTTTCCCCCTAAGATGATGGGGCTTAATAGGAAAAATGCTTCAAGGAGCTTTGTTTAAAAAAATTCATGAGATCACCTGATCTTTTATCAGGTCTCCCATTTGTTTCTATGAGGCTATGAGACCATGTGTTGTTGTTATTATTTTAAGGAGGCCTCATGCCCAGCATGGGGCCCAATGCAGGGCTCATACTCATGAGCCTGAGATCAAGACCTGAGCTGAGATCAAGAGTCAGACACTTAACTGACTGAGCCACTCAGGTGCCATGTGACTGTGTGTTATTTTGAAATCACTGAATTCCAGAAATTCTTATGGAAGCCCCTTTCCTCCATTCTCCCTCCAAAGTAACTATGGACAGAAAGGAAGTGGATGTGACAAAATAAAAACACATTGCAGAAATTTAAATTCAAAAAGGATTCCATCTAGAAGAGACCACAGAAACAAATGAGACCGATGGTTCTCAGATCTGATTGCACAGAATTACCTATTTAACGTTACTACAGCCCTTTTATTTCAACGCAGCTTTCTTAAAATACATCTGTGATTATTTCTTCTGTTTCAAATCTTCTCATCTATCCCTCCCATCTTACTGCCACTGCCACATTTAGCTATGGGAATACCTAGACTTCTTAGGATTGTTTTTCATTCTCTCTCCTGTTTGGGATCAACACCTCTCTCAACTCTTTCTCTTTTCATATGAACATCTACAGAGTTTTTTAAGACTCTCCTCCACTTCATGGATTCTAATGCTACAATATTTATTGCTTCTAATGCAGAATGTAATTAATAGCAATTTACATTTGTTTTTATTGTATTTTTAAGGATGATATATTTATTATAAAATAATTTAAAATATTAAAACTTCATAAATATAAATACTAGATAGTACACAGCGAAGGACACAAATAAGAAAATGTTCAAAGAAATGCAAAATTATCTAAATACTGTTTTCTTGTGTATCAAAGTAGCAAAGACTCTTAAATGTGTGATGCTTAATGAAATGAAATAGGCATTCTTGGGAGTTTTGAGTAGGACTGTAGACTATTACCACACTTCGAAATACAATTTGACAATATATGTCAGAAGGCTTTACATTAATTTCCTAAACCTAGCATTCATTGCCAAGGGAAAAAGGAGTCACTCAATTTGCATCTCTTTCTTCCTTTATAAATTTCTGCTCCTTCATCATAATAGCCATGACTTTGTGCATCCCGTTAGAATTCCAATAAATGTTTTTGACTTTTTCTGGTCTCTCTATTATATCACTTTTGGGGGTATACATATCTTCTGAGTCCTCATCAAGGAAGAGTCCTGATTTTCACAGGCTCCAAAGTGAGGATCATAATAGCACCTACTTCACAGCATTATGTAAATTAAGTGAATTTTCAAGTGGAAGGCTGGGGTTGACTAGTTGCTTGGAAAATTTCTACTGGTTCACTCTATAACTGGAGCCCAAGTTCTTGATTGTCTGGGAAGCTGGTATGATGCAGCAATAGTCTGTTTCCCAAATATGCTCACATTGCAAGGAAAAGTCATCATGTACAAATGGCATGCCGAGCACGCTCTGCAGCTGCCTGGGAGCATGATGGTGACCTTCTGTAAAAGAGGAAATGGAGGAAGACCAGGACATAAAGGCTTTAAGGGGAGACACTTCCCTGTTTTTGCTAAGGGATGCCGTCATCAAAAGGCAATGGAGACTGGAGAAGTTACCCTGTTGCACGGGGGCTGGTGTTGTGTGCCTCATCCTAGGCAAGAAAGTACTGCTGAACTGTGAATTTAGCTGTCTTCCACAGACTATCTTAATGTTTAGGCCTTATTTGCCTGACTTCATGGGCTCTTCCTAGCATTCTTGGTCCTGGCAGATTTGTCCCATCACAAAGGGCAAAGAAAGACACATTGTTGGACACCTGGGTGGCTCAGGTGGTTAAGCGTCTGCCTTCGGCTCAGGTCAAGATCCCAGAGTCCTCAGCAGGAAGCCTGCTTGTCCCTCTTCCTCTGCTTCTCCACCCCTCCCCACTCATGCTCACTCTCTCTCAAATAAATAAAATCTTTGAAAAAAAAAAAGACACATTGTTTCTTTCCAACTATGCCATGTCAGCCCTATTTAATTTAGTTCAGTTAGTATAGAGTTGGAATTTTTCAAAAGAAACTTGAATTGCAATCAGAAGGAAAAAAAACCTAACAAAATAAAAGCATACAGAATGGGCTGGTTTATAGAGTTTCTTCTAAGATTTTCTCTCCCTCTCTACTTCCCTTTCTCCTTTCCTTAGTATTTTTTTTCCTTTCTATTTTCTTCTTGATATTACCATGCCGGTCCGTGGGAAGTCAAGGTCGAAGAAGAGGCTTGACTTTCTTCCCCTAATTTAGCTGCAGCTGAGCCAAGCTTTGCTGCTGCTTATAGCCCACTGAATTCTAGAGCCATTTAGAACTTCAATCCTAGGTATGCCAGTCTCATTTCTGCTCATTTTAGTCTGAGTCCCTCTTTGAGATTCTCCTTATCCCTTCCACCTTACTTTTCTGTGACATTTGCAGCAGCTCAGCAATGTACTTGCATTACTCCTAACTGCCACCAGGTGGTGTCTAATGCTGGATCCCATAGTTAACATATTTATTTTAAATAAGTCTATGATGAAGTCAATTTTGTTTTCACCATAAAAATATACCCTTCAAATAGAATGTAAAGTCGTTAACCATTCATTGACTACCAGATCTTGCATAATGACAACAAACGTTTGTGTCATGCTCTATCATTGACCAAGTATGTTCACATTCTTTCCTTTCATGTTTCCGATAGTTCTTTAAGGCAGTATGGCAGGTATTTTCATTTACAGATGACAGAAAGGGTGGGTTATATGGGCCAAGGTCACACAGTTACTAAGCAGTAGAATAGGGATAAGGCCTGGTTCAATCCAAGCAACTTGTTCAACGCTGTGCTGTGACGACGTGAATAAAGAAGAAACACCAGGAACAGGTTTTAAAACCCCAGTATTATACACCTCCACAAAATTAGCATCCTCCTTATTGCTTTTAGGAAACTGTTGAGGTTATGTTCTGGGTGTGGCATCTACATTTTCCATACATTCTATGGCTGAGACCCACATGCACTCACCTGTCTACTTTGCAGCTTTAGATGAAATGTTAATTGCAGTTGTAATCTTCATTTCTGAGTTCAATACTCTTTCTTTTTTGTCTTATTTTGTACAATGAGAGGCTGCCCCTCTTCCTTTATTTCCTTGAACAATAAGGATCCCTAAACATGACACGTATCTCAAATGATATGTTAACACATGATTGTTTCTTCCTCAGTCAGGAAAAAAAATTGCCTAGTAACCAAGTTGCTATGTTCTCTTAGGAAGCTCAGCTATTGTCACGGAATGCTCAGATCTATCTTTTCTTCTTAAAGGGTCCAAACCCATATCTTCCTTACAGGGAATTTTATGATGATTTTAAAATAAATTTTAAAAGCAGTTAAAATGTGATTTCCTTATGACCATCCGCTCATGGATTAACTCATGGCAAGCCAGTAAGATCATAAGTGTACTTAAAAAAAATAGTAGTCATAGCAATCTTTGTTTATTGATCACTCACTGGCTTATAGACATTCTACTGCCCATTTAAAATTTTTTGCAGCTCATTTCATCTTTACAAAAACTTTACACAGTAGATACCTTTATTATATTTTATGGTGAAAGAATTTATTTTTAAAATTAGCCAGCTGGACTGAGTTCAGGTAATCCCAAGCTTGTTGGCATCCTCCAAAACATCATAGAGGCTAGTGAAACATATGCCTTCTACCTTCCATCAGGCCCAATCAGGGTATTGACCTTGGCCGTATCAGTATCATAGACCTTCTTCATACCCTGTTTGATCTGGTGCTTGTTGGCCTTCACAAGTGTAATGAACACGTGTGTGCTGTTGTCTTCTATCTTCTTCATGGCTGACTTGGTGGTCAGAGGAGCTTGATGGCGGAGTGGCCAAACTTGTTTCTCCTGGGAGCTCTCTAATGAAGATACTTGGGCTGCCTTTGGAGCTGCAGTTTCTTGGGCTGCCTGAAGATAGGTGACATGCTGATCTGCCGTGTGTGTGTGTGTGTGTGTGTGTGTGTGTGTGTGTGTGGCTGTGGACATCTTTCTGCACCACTTTCTTGATCTTCAAAGCCTTTGTTCTGGCTTCGGCTGTGAGAGGCATGGGGGCTTCCTCCTTTGCTTTTGGCACCATCTTCTCAAAAAGTCGTAGATAACTTTATTATCTGCATTTTCCAGGTAAAGAAACTGGGGATTAGAGAAGTTCAAAGCCTAAATTCAGAGTAAGCGATAGAGCTGGGATGTAAACTGGTTCTGCCAGAACACGGATCTTAGGCTTCCTGACTTCATGTGTGCTCATCTTTAGGCTTCTTGGGTCTGAGAATAAGCCAGCCCAATTCTTTATTCTTCTAACTAATTAATAATAAGCATCCCTATCACTCCCTTTGTTTTTTCAACCATCACCACCCCACCTTCGGATGCTGCTTATAGCAGGGAAAATCTGTGCAAGGCAGCTCAGGAGAAATGGAGTCTAATAGACTCATGCTAGTGATTTTGCTCGATAATTCTAGGCTTTTAGAGAAGCTTGATGTCAGAAATCTACTTTCCGTATTCCCATAATCTTAGAATGTAGGTGAAGGAAGATACCTCATGAAAGAAAGAAACCTTTGTCCAACAGCCATCATTCCCCATTCCCTCCTCTCTAACTTTAGAAGGAAAGAGAGCTATCAGGATACAGTATAGCTTACAGAGTCTCATGAAAAGCTGAACAACCAGGCCTCAGGAAAGGCAGGAAATAAAGGCTGGGAATCGAGCAGGAAGAGTGGATGGACTTTTTCTTCACAGGGATGTCAATGGATGGCTCAGCATTCACATCTTCCCTCTGTGTCTCCACTTGGGTAACAAATTCAAGAGAAGGAAACAAAATGGTCCAGACTGGCTGCCCTCTAACTGTATACATACATGGATATTCCTCTAACTGTGACCACTAGGAGACCTCTGTTCTGGGGTGTTAGTCAGGGAAAACCAACTAACCAACAAACAATAACAAAAACCCAGAAGTCCAACCCCTTGTTGATCTGGGGGAAGCAGTTTCAGTGAAGATGCCATATTGCATCAGGGAGTAAGGGGGAGGTGAGAAAATACAGACAACACAGGGAGCCTTATACTTTCAATAAGTCTGTCCAAAGGCAGCAAGATGTAAACTGACCGTGTGTGGGGTTAAGGGTAGGAGAGGCTTTTGTGAGTTTGTCTTTAAGATATGGTATCCTTGAAGACCTTTGTGGGCTGTGACTTGGGAGACAAAAGTAAAGGTCATTCATGGAGCAAGTTACAGAAGAAGGTAGGTAAGACTGCTGGTATTAGAAACACAGGAGGAGGGGCGCCTGGGTGGCACAGCGGTTAAGTGACTGCCTTCGGCTCAGGGCGTGATCCTGGCGTTATGGGATCGAGCCCCACATCAGGCTCCTCTGCTATGAGCCTGCTTCTTCCTCTCCCACTCCCCCTACTTGTGTTCCCTCTCTGGCTGGCTGTCTCTCTGTCGAATAAATAAATAAAATCTAAAAAAAAAAAAAAAAAAAAGAAACACAGGAGGAGAGCTTAGCTTTTGAAAGTAGGAGCTTAGCTTTGAAACACTTTTCTAAACAGAGGGAAGTTGGCAGGGTAAGGGGAAAGGAAAGATTTTCTATTTCTATTTCTCAGTGAAATAGAACATGAAGCAATCTGCAGATAGAGAGGTCTATGAGAGGTCTACGGACTAGGGACTTAACATGGGTGGTGAATGTCTGTGAGACTTGCTACAGGGTCTGTTCGCTAAGACAGCGGAGCAAAGGAGAAGTTCAGCTGAGCTTGAAACCACGATTGCTTATTTTTCCACCTTCCTCCCATTGCCTGTTTTGTTTTTTGGTTTTTTTTGACATTTTATTGCTTACTGGTCACTCTCCCAAAGGGTGAACAAAGAAAGAAAATAGAAGTGGGAAGCCAAATGTTGCAGATCACCCTGGATGGCCAGACCTTAAAATTTCTGCTTAAGTTTTCGTGGGGGTGGAGGATGGGGTGGGGACAGCAGTACTTGTTAGGTTATCATTAGACCTTCATCATTCATGCTTCTCCATTATAATTCCTGGCCCATGGATGTTGGTTGGTCTTACCGCTCTCTGGGACTTGGAGCCCCTGGTTCAGAGGATGAGACAAGAGTGTGGCACATCCCCTCAGGTGTAACTTTATCACCCAAGGGTGTACCAGGTTGGCAGTACGTAAGTATTTGGTATTGTCATGGAAGTACCAAAGAAGGCAGTTTATATGGCTTCAAGGCAGAGTTGTCATAACAGCCAGTACTGACCTTCTATCCCTGCAAAGGACACCCTTGGCAAGACAAAGATCTTGTGGATTTAAGGCAAGGTAATCCTGCGTGAGATACCAAACAAGATTTGCCCCCTTTGAGCCTTTAAAACTGAGTCTCCACTCTTGGCTTCAGAATGACTAGAATCAAAACATCACAGACCTTCTAGACAGCACAGCCAAAAAAGCATAATTTCAAATTGGACTCTGATGGGAGAAGCCTTAGAAGATGTAGGAATTAGATTAGACAGACCTGAGTTAGAACCCTTACCCCACCACTTCCTGTGTGCCATTGGGCAAATTACTTATTCTCTCAGATCCTATTTTTTCATAAATAAAAGAGTAATTTTATGATTAAATTAAATATGTGGATGAAAGCATTATATAGTGAGCTTGGCACATGTTATGTGCATAACAAGTGTTTCAAAAAATGGATTATGATACCTAGTTTGATTAAAAATTACAGGTAGGCATCACTCTTAGAATCAGCTAAAAGATTCCTGCTAAATTCCTCTGTGGACACAATGTAATACAAATTCAAAGTATAAAAGAGTTCACCTATCAGAAAAATACAGCAGAAGCAACAACAAAAATCATAAACAACAAATAAGCAAAAAAACAATAGGCTCCTAGCAATTCATAAAAACAAGTTGATCCTCCTAGAGACTGGGAATGAGATTCAAACTGACAAGGACATGTTTTGATAAAGCAATGAAAGTACATACAAAAAAAATGCGAATGCTACTATCAAACACCGCATTGATTGAATTGCACCACTGTTAAGGAACCTTCCTACCTCAATGCCATTCCTCTGCTTTCTATTCTTCTTTCATTAGTGACCCCCCCCCCCCCCCCGTGAAACTTAGCTCCAGTGAACTTGGATTCCTCGCCCTGTCTTCCCAGTTTTGCATTCTTGCTCATGTCATTCCATTTATCTAGAATTCCGCCTCCTATGTACAACCCTGCCAATTTTCTCACCCTTCAAAAATTGATCAAATCTCAGCTATTGTGTAAAGCCTTCCTTGTCCATACCTCCTCAGAGGGACCATTCTCTGCACCAAAATCCCAGGGTACTTCTCGTCTATAGAACTAATTTGTCCAGCTTGTGGGCATTTGTCGTTCTTGTGGGCTGCTCAGCCTCTGAACACTTTTCCTATGTTTGGAGGAAGCAGAACCTGCCTCCTCCTCTGGAAGCTGAAGATGCTTATACTCTTTCCAAGCCTCCCTTCCAGTTAAGATAAGGACCCGTGATGGAGGCCGAGCCAATCAAATGCACTCACTGGTACTCTGAAGTAGAAGCCAGTGGTGTGAAGAAGCAGTGGAGGGTGATGCCTGTGGACACAGCTGTGTGCCTTCCCCAGGTCAGCGATGGCAACGATTCTAGCGGCGATGGCCACTGCATGCATTGTCTGCGCCCAGTGGTGGCAGTGGCAGGTTTTCACCAAACTAGCTCCATGGCATGATTTGGGCTGCTATGGCTAATCACCTCTAAGCCTGATTCTCCAGTTTTGCTGGAGGTCTAGGCCTAGAACAGATTTCAGCATAGTACACAACAGAAGACAGCTTAAAATGAATGCAAGGCCTCTCCAAGAATTGTTCACTGCTTGTCTTGCTCCTTAGAATCTTGCCACCAGCAATATTCATAGGCCTTCTTTCTCCTTAGGGCTCTGTCCACAGGGGGGCTTGTGGTGACATTTCTGAATGTTGCAGTGTTTGCTGTTGTTGTTGTTTTTTAAGATTTATTTATTTATTTGACAGAGAGCAAGCATGGGGGAAGGGGCAGAGGGAGAGAGAGAGTCCTCAAGCAGGCTCCCCACTGAGCATGGAGCCAATGTGGGGCTCGATCCCAGGACCCTGAGATCACGACCTGAGCTGAAATCCAAAGTCAGCAGCTGAACTGACTGAGCCACCCAGGTGCCCCTGCATGTTGCTGTGCTTAAGGAAAATGCTGACATTTGGGAGGGAAGAAGAGATGCTAAAATAGTCTCATATAATGAAGAATTGTCTGGCATCTCATGCCACTTTCAAATGTCCCCTGGGCATTCATGTAGGTAAAAATAAATCCTGTACATAATTATCTGAACCTAGAATCTAACTCTGTTTTTTTTAATATGAAAACAAAAAATCTGTGACTTTTTGAGAGAAGGTTGCATTTGGTTTGGAACTTCCCCAAGAGTCCTTCACTATTTAGGGAAATCACATCAAAGATGGCAACCTTGCTCAATGCAACACACAAAGGTTCAGAGTGCAATTGTCATTGCTGTATTTGCTGGCTTCTGTGATTAGTGCAAGCATCTGACACCTTCATTACGGATTCTCTAGTGTCCTCCTAGACAAGCATTTGCATATTGAATACATATTTTTATGTATTTCATAAATTACTTCCTTTTTATTTCTCCTTTATTCTATAGTTAGGGAGGTACACTGGAATTTTAGAGAAGAATGAATTTCATTTCATGATAGTCAAAGCGACACGCTAAATTACTTATTATAAAAATGAGGTGTTTGATCTAATAGGGTTGCAAACCATGGCTCTAAAGCCCTCTCTTATTTTTCCACAATCTTCTAGCTTACCCCCTCCCACCAGTACATTACCAAACATCCACTGATGTAGAATTTAGAGTGTTATTTACTTATTTTTAGGTAGCATATTTTTCTTCTTGCTACATATATGAATAGCTTTCGAAAATAGCTCTATTCTTGCTGAGCTACAACCATAACATCTTGGTTGATATTGATTAAAGGTCTAATGGTCCATTTTAAATGCTGATAAAAGGGGGTGGAATAGGCTTTAAAACTAGCAGACTCCTGGGAGCTCAAATCTGTGGAAACTTTATTGGGTGTAAAGGGCATATGGAGACCCAGCCCACACTCTGCCCTTATTGACCATGTGAGGGAAAAACCCTTTGCTTCAACCCCAGGTGCTTAAAAGAATTTGAGCATAAATAGGCATGAGATTTGAAAAAGGAAAGAGTCTCATTATATCCTGCCTGTTACCAACCATAGAATTCCAGCTGGTGAACTTCTGAGCAGAATGCACTATCTGGCAGTCACTTTCTAGTGAGACCAGCGAGACTCCTGAGGACAAGGGGTCCTCAGTCAGCTTGAGTGCTGACTGCGGACAGAGTCCTGCTCCAGCCAACAGTGCCCAGAGGCTTTCTCACCTGTTTCAGGCTCCTCCTGAATGATAAGAACTATGAAGATAATATTCTAGGGAGAATATTTCTTGACATTAAAAAAAAACACTTAACATCTGGGCCTCATAATATTTTTTTAATAGTAGCCTCCTTGCTGGTTATATATATATATTCCTATATGTTTTTTTCAAAGGGCATCAGAAAAATGCCTTTCAAAATCTGATCATCTTGGTATGCAGAAGCAGCATCTGAAGATTTTCTGAATTGAATCAAACTGTAGGTACTTAAAAGGGGAGCTATGATTTTTGAAGAAGACTGATTTTTAATCACTTGGAAACTGCATGAATTAACATGATTTCCAAAATCAACAGCCTAAGACTTTAATTTTATTACTCAAGAAATAAATCCTTGACAGATGGTCCATGGGAGTGACACAAATGTCCTGGAGATTTTAATCATACAAAAGTGAACTGTAAAGCCCTATGAAGATGAAAAGTATTTTAGGATATGTTACTAATTGTCACAGCCACCCAGGAAATAATTTAGTACAAATTCACCAACAATACAATGAATATACTGTGAAGCTATATGTCCATACTGTAACAGCTACTTGCTGAAAAAAGAACAATGAAAAAAACTAGGCAATTTCTTAGGACACTCATTAATAACTGATTTTTTAATGGATTTTACCTGTCTGATGTTGAGTCAATCACATAAAACCTGAGTGACCAAAAAAAAAAAAGTTTTTTTTTCAAGTATGTCACCTTTATATCCTGGAAATCTTTGCTCAAGATGTGTTTCGAGGGATGCCTGGTGGCTCAGATGGTTAAGTGTCTGCCTTCAGCTCAGGTCATGATCCCAGGGTCCTGGAATCTAGGCCTGCATCAGGCTTCTTACTCAGCAGGGAGCCTGCTTCTCCCTCTTCCTCTGCCTGCTGCTCCCCCTGCTTGTGCTCTCTCTCTCTCTGTCAAGTAAATAAAATATTTAAAAAAATTAAGAAAAAAAAAAAGATGTGTTTCAAGCCGCACTAGAGAGACTCAAAGAATCCTTTTATACTAAGCATCAACTATTGCTCTATCATTTTCAGATGATTGGGTCACTTGGTACCCCCTCATCATCGTCTGGTTACCTCGTTGTCTTTGCTCAATTGCTAACCAGGAAGTGATCTGGTGCTTTGTCTCTGCCTTCTTGTTTTCATAGTCCCCATAATGACCTCTTTCTTTTTCGTTCTTGTCAGTTTCTCTGACCAACTTGCAGCTCCCAAGACTGTGCAAAGCTGACTTTCACTTTGTGAGAACTCCCTAAGACTTGCTGTGGTACAGATGCCTCCCTTCCAGGAATTCAGCAAGGCGTGATAACTTGTTTTCTTGACTCACACGCTGACTCAAATAGTTATTATGCATGGTATTTGGGGGATGTTGGGAAATACAAAGATGAATCTGCCTCATTTCCAGACCTCAAGAAACTTACATTATGTTACGTAGGAAGGAAACAAGATGTGCTAAATGCTATAGAACTACAGTGTCCAATAGAATAGCCACTAGTTACCGATAACTGGCATTTGCATGTGGGTAGTTGGAATTGAGATGTAGTATAAAATACACACTGAATTTTGAAGATTCAGTGCAAAAAAAATGCAAAGCATCTCATTAATATTTTTATATTGATTATATGTTGAGGTGATAATGTTTTAGATATACTGGGTTAAATAAAGAATATAATTAATTTAACCTATTTCTTTGCACTTTTTATATATGGCTACTAGAAAATGTATAATTACATATGTGGCTAGCATTGATATAGAAGTTTAGAGAGAAGTGGAGGAATACTTCGTGTGTGTGGGGGGGCAGGGAAAGATGGTGAGCAGATAACCATCCAAGGGGAGGTGGCACTTGAACTAACTTTTGCACATGCCGATGGAGCAGAGATCTCAGCCAAGAGTAGAGGCAATGCTGTGTAATGGGCAAGGCATAATCTCTGGCTCACATTTCAGCTCCTCTTAGAAGCCCTGTGACCTCTCTAACTCTCAATTTCCATGTGAAAAAAAAATTGGAGCTAGTGATGCCTATCTCATAAGACTGATCGTGATGAGGATTATAATGAGATAATGTATACAAAGAGATTAGTACAGTGCATAGAACAAGAAAAAGCACTCAATAAATTATATCTAAATTTACTAGTATATGGTAAATCAGCAGGGTTCTAAGATGATTTAAAGGATGTTAAACTGACATTTAACATAAAAGCCATTTCCCCAGCTACTGTGCCAGAAATGCCACCATTAAAGTCTTGTCTCTCTTTTTAAATCATTGCTTATAATCTGAGTGAATCCCAAATTCTATACAACGCATATTCAGGAACAGAGAAAACAAGATAGATTTTCCAGTTGATTTTCACTATTCCTATTCCATTGCTGACTTTATTACAGTTTATAACCTTTTTTATTTTTATTTTTTGTGCAGAGAAGAAGGTTGGAAGTATTAGTGGGCTATTTTTTTTTTCTTTTCCCTGTTGATATTCTTGACCATTGGACAATATTCAGTGGCCCACATCTAGCTTCATCAAAATTATGGAAGGAAACTAGGGCAAATTCCAAGAATGATTGGGTTGTCATTACCTTAGAATGCAAAAGAAAATCAGCATATCCCTAAGTTCCCATTAAAGCAATCCTTAGAAGGGCTTTATGACAGTCTGATACTTTACTGCAATATTCTGAAAAACTAATATTTTTCAGATATGTGAAAGTAACCTGCCAACCATGTGGCAGGTTACTTAGAGAGTAATTGACAGGAGAGGTCACTTTAATTGCATATAGAAGCTAGCTTCTCTTAAGTGCTTACCACAGGGTGGTGGGTTAATAGTTGTAAGTATCCCAGACACGACATTGGCTCTGACAAGTATATTCTCTCTCTCATCCTGAGTTTCTAGCTTTAGGAACTTTAAGAGGACCTCTTTTAGAGGGGTAAAATCAAAGTCTATACACGAATCGATTCAAGTCAAATTCTACAGACCTCTGGCTTCTTCTACACTGGGTTTTTGGTACATTTTAACTTCTTTTTTCCCCCGGCTATCTGTTAAGAGAGCCATATAAGGGTGCCCAGTGAGAACCCTCGATCACCTCAAAATTGTGCTTAGTAATTGTCTTTATTGTTATAATAATTAACATTTAATATTACTGAGCACTCATTGTTGTGCCAAGCATTGTACTATTTCTTTTAAGCCTCACAACACCACCATGAATCACTTACCATTACCCCTTACTTTAGTTTCTATTGGTGCTTTACAAACTACCACAAAATTTAAGGGCTTACAAAAACAATAATCCTTTATGATCTCTTATGGTTTCTGTGGATCTGGAAGTCAGGCAAAGCATAGTGAGTTTGATATTACACCATGAGGTCTGGGATCTCAGTTGGAGGACTTGAAGGCTAGGCCCTGGAATCATCTAAAAGCTCATTCCCTGACATGTCTAAGTGGCTGTCCTCGGAGTTGTTGATTAGGACACTCACAGGTGGCCTGGGCTTCCTCACAGCATGGTGACTGGGTTACAAAGTGACCCACAAAAGAGAAGAGACAGAGAGAACACACGGGTGCACTAGGCAGAAGCCTACTGCCAATTATGACTTCACCGGCAGTCCCTCACTTCTGCCAAATTCTTTTGGTTGAGGCGATTTCAAAGTTCAGCCCAGATTCAAGAAGGGAATATAGATCCCATCTCTTGATGAAGGTATGTCAATGTCAGTTCATGAGTGCATCGTGTGGGACAGAATACATATCCATGCTGCTGCCTTTGGATGGCTTTTGGAAAATACAATCTGCTACACATTTATATTTCATAGATGAAAAACAGAGACTTAAGGAGAATAAATTGCTTGTGATCATACAACTAGTAAAAAAAAAAAAAAAAAAAAAAAAAAAAAAGCCAAGAGACAAATCTGCTGGTTTCCAGAATCCATTCTCCCAAAAAAAATCACTATGCTATTATATCTCCCACCCCAAATTCTTTCTAGATTTAAACTTTAAAAAAAAAATTCTACTTCAAATACACAAATATTTGTTTATTTAAACAGTGTGCTACAAATTTCATAAACCTGGAGCAGTGGATGATAACATGAATTCACAATAATTTTAAGGTCCACATTACAAGACCTCAAGACCTCCTTCTTTTCTTAGAAATGTTTCTTTTTCTTTCTTACTATTTCTATAGCTCCTAAAGATGTCCACCAACTCATCTTTCCTCCAAGTAACTATGTAACAGCTACCAAGTTGTTTCCTCTGCCAATGGTGGGACTTCTGAGAACATCAGTGACAAGGGTCTTCTCTCTTCACTAGCCACTGACAGAGCCAGAGGGGAGCTGGTTTTGCAGAGAAGTGGGAACGACAACCTGTTCCAATTCTGGGCCACACTTAGTCATGTTACCTGGACAGAATAGCAGTGCTGCCTTTCCCAGTGGCAGAGTCATGTGAAAGCCATCCTTTCAACTTAGCCCCCACATCCTTCTCAGTCTTCTGTCACTTATGCTAGTAAAACAAAGCAAAACAACTCCCCTCATCCCATTCCCAACCCCAGTGCTATCTAAGGACAAACAATAATTCAGCCTGGATCTCCAAACTCACTCCTGCAGGGTTAGAAACATTCATCTTTTTCTTTTCCATGAAAAAAAACTGCAACAAAATCTACAGGAAGAAGCTCAGCTCAATGATACAATAATTTACACACCAAACATAAACTTTTCAAGGGCTAAACAGGGGTCATCTAATTATTGGGGACTTCATGGTTTCTGGCAAAAACATGTCAAACATGAAGATCTACCCCCAAATTACTAGAACTTATAGAGCAATTCAGTAATGTGGTGGGACACAAAATCAATGTTCAGAAATCAGTTGCATTTCGGGGCGCCTAGGTGGCTCAGTCATTAAACGTCTGCCTACGGCTCAGGGCGTGATCCCAGTATTCTGGTACTGAGCCCCACATCAGGCTCCTCTGCTGGGAGCCTGCTTCTTCCTCTCCCACTCCCCCTGCTTGTGTTCCCTCTTTCACTGGCTGTCTCTCTCTATATCAAATAAATAAATAAAATCTTTAAAAAAAAAGAAAAAAAAAGAAATCAGTTGCATTTCTATACATGAACAATGAAACTGAGGAAAGAGAAATTAGGGAATCCATTCCACTTACAATAGCACCAAAAATCATACATTATCTCGGAATTAACTTAACCAGAGAGGTAAAGGATCTATATTCTAGAAACTACAAATCACTCTTGAAAGACATTGAAGACAGAAAAAAGATGGAAAAATATTCCATGCTCATGGATTGGAAGAATAAACATAGTTAAAATGTCCATGCTACCCAGAGCAATCTACACTTTCAATGCCATCCCGATCAAAATACCAATGACATTTTTCAAAGAACTGGAACAAAGAGCCCTTAAATTTGTGTGGAACCAGAAAAGGCCCCGAATCTCCAAGGAACTGTTGAACAGGAAAAACAAAGCTGGGGGCATCACAATGCCGGATTTCGAGCTGTACTACAAAGCTGTGATCACAAAGACAGCATGGTACTGGCACAAAAACAGACACATAGACCAATGGAACAGAATAGAGAACCCAGAAATGGACCCTCGGCTCTTTGGGCAACTAATCTTTGATAAAGCAGGAAAAAACATCTGGTGGAAAAAAGACAGTCTCTTCAATAAATGGTGCTGGGAAAATTGGACAGCTACATGCAAGAGAATGAAACTTGACCACTCTCTCACACCATACACAAAGATAAACTCCAAATGGACGAAAGACCTCGATGTGAGACAGGAATCCATCAAAATCCTAGAGGAGAACATAGGCTGCAACCTCTTTGACATCAGCCACAGCAACTTTTTTCATGACACATCTCCAAAGGCAAGAGAAACAAAAGAAAAAATGAACTTGTGGGACTTCATCAAGACCAAAACTTCTGCACAGCCAAGGAAACAGTCAAAAAAACTAAGAGGCAGCCCACGGAATGGGAGAAGATATTTGCAAATGGTGCTACAGATAAAAGACTGGTATCCAAGATCTACAAAGAACTTCTCAAACTCAATACACGAGAAAAAAATAATCAAATCAAAAAATGGGCAGAAGATTTGAACAGACACTTTTCCAATGAAGACATACAAATGGCTAACAGACACATGAAAAAATGTTCAAAATCATTAGCCATCAGCGAAATTCAAATCAAAACCACACTGAGATATCACCTTACGCCAGTTAGAATGGCAAAAATTGACAAGGCAAGAAACAACAATTGTTGGAGAGGATGTGGAGAAAGGGGATTCCCCCTTACACTCTTTGTGGGAATGCAAGTTGGTACAGCCACTCTGGAAAACAGTGTGGAGGTACCTTAAAACATTAAAAATAGAGCTACCTTATGATCTGGTGATTGCACTACTGGCTATTTACCCCAAAGATATAGACATAGTGAAGAGAAGAGCCATATGCACCCCAATGTTCATAGCAGCATTGTCCACAATAGCTAAATTGTGGAAGGAGCCAAGATGCCCTTCAACAGATGACTGGATTAAGAAGATATGGTCCATATACACAATGGAATATTACTCAGCCATCAGAAAGAACGATTACCCAACATTTGCAGCAACATGGATGGGACTGGAGGAGATTATGCTAAGTGAAATAAGTCAAGCAGAGAAAGACAATTATCATATGGTTTCACTCATTTATGGAACATAAGAAATAGCAGGAAGAGAGGGCTCTCAGGTGCTCGGTGCTATGGTAGCACTGAGTACAGAAGGATTTGTTCTAACTCTGATGGGATCTTGGAAAAATTCCAGAAGGTGATTTTTGAGATGGGAATTAGCTTACATATACAATTTTGACAGGTAAAGAGGAAAGGGATGGGGTGCCTGGGTAGCTCAGTTGGTTAAGTATCTCACCCTTGATCTCAACTCAGGTCCTGATCTCACAGTCATGAGCTCAAGCCCCATGTTGGGCTCATGCTGGGCATGGATCCTGCGAGAAGAAGAAGAAGAAGAAGGAGGAGGAGGGGGAGGAGGAGGGGGAGGGGGAGGGGGAGGGGGAGGAGGAGGAGGAGGAGGGGAAGGAGAAGGAGAAGAAGAAGAAGAAGAAGAAGAAGAAGGGGAAGGGGAAGGGGAAGGGGAAGAGGAGGAGGAGGAGGAGGAGGAGGAGGAGGAGGAGGAGGAGAAAGGGAAGAAGAAAGGGAAAGGCATTCTAAACAGGGGAAATAATACGAAGAAGAAGAATTTAAAAAGGAGGGCTTGTATAAATACATGGCACAAGAGAGGACGACTGGGTCATCAGGGAATGGGTACAAAGTTAGATGGTTTTGGTGAACCTCAAAGATGGATTAGGAAAAGAGAGATGAGAAGCCAGTTGTGATGGGCCTTGATTTCCTACAAAAGAGGCTGGATTTGTCCTACAGCCGAGGAGAGTCATGCAGAGCATTTTGTATAGAGGACTGAAAAGAATTATATGGGTGTCTCAGATACCAGGCAGCTCTTGTAACTCCTCTGATGGATAAGACCTCTGGACGCACCTTGCATACTGCCGAGCTGGTTGGGACAGCCTCAAGGGAAGGCTACATGCACTGGGCAAAAATCCATGGAAAACCTGTCTTCCATCTCCAGGTTTTACTCTGTTTCCTTGAGTTGGATTTTTGTGGCTTTTCTTTCACAGGGCTCTCGCTAGATATTTTCCAATGGCACAGGAAAAGAAAGGCTGAGGTTCATGCTAAAATTCTCAACCAGAAGCCAAATGTTGACCATTGGCAGTCGTTCTTGGAAGGGACAAAGGTTTGCAAGGTGAAAGGACATGTGTGGGAGAAGAATAAATCTGCCCCTGGCTTGAAGGGTACCTGGGGGAGGATGGGGGGATGAAAGTAGGGTTACTTCCCTGCTGTGGCCTTTTCCCTGGGCCTTTGAAATAGCATTTGTTCATCTTTTTTAGTCTTAAAGAACTGAAACAAATTCCTATTATTCGAAGCATAAGCTATGAAGTTTTTCTAAATGATCTGTTATTCCTTTTTGATGGTGAGGAGATTTTCCTCACTGAGCTCTATGAAGAGTTGAGGCCTAGTTAATCAGCATTTCTGAGAAGGGTGTGGAGTCCAGAAAATTGATGCCTGCAATGACTATATTATCTTTTTACCTCAGCTAATCTTAGAAAGCCTGAGCAAATGACTCTATTTGTGCTTCCCACTAGGATAGAACAGGTGAAATCAGATCTCACAAGGAGATAAAACAAGCTTTTTACCTCATGAAAATTTGTTTCAAACTCACTACAGTTGACAAATGGTCTTATTCTACTTGAGCGGCTATGTTTCCCCCTGAGTAGCTCTGGTGTGCAGCTTGAAAGTTAGTCCATAGATCAAAAGAGTTTTTGGTGGGACACTGAATTAGGATGGTATAGAAGGCAAAGAGAACCGTATCCAAAAGTTTAAGTTAAGATTAATGGAGGACATAATACATACATGCACACCACCAGCAGGATGAACTCCTTGGTCCTGCAGCACAAGCAAAGCCCAGAGAAAAAGAGAAGTAGCAGAAGTACAGGTGGATATTAAGGACACATGTGGGCCTAAGGGCCAGGGGGTGGTGACCTGCTCAGGGAGCCTATGCTTCCTGTTTAAGAAGTGCCTTAAATGTAGACATTGGACCTTAACAAATACAGGTCAAAATGGTGTAATATCTAGAGTTCTAGAGTTTCGCTGGCAGTAGAGGGAAGAGACGTTCCATGTCAGCCTTTAGCATATGTGCCACCTACATGACCCACTGTGCTCTATGAATTCATGTTTTTTTAAGAATTTTTTAAAAAAGATTTATTTATTTATTTTAGAGAGAGAGCAAGCACAGGAAGGGGCAGAGGGACAGGGAGAGTGAAACCTCAGCAGACTCCTCGCTGAGCTCGGGGCCAATGCAGGGCTGGATCTCATGACGATGAGATCATGATCCCAGCGGAAACCAAGAGTTGGATGCTCAACTGACTGCGCCACCCAGGGGCCCCTGAATTCATGCTTTTTACACAGATTTTACAATTATCTTATGATGGCAATGTCATATTGCATTGTGTTCGTGGAGGTTAATAATGTTAATTTGAAAGTTTCTTTTTTTTTTTTTAAAGATTTTATTTATTGAGAAGAGTTAGGATGGCGGAGGAGTAGGGGACCCCTTTTTCAGCCGGTCCCCTGAGTCGAGTTGGATAGGTACCAGACCAGCCTGAACATCCACGGAATCAGCCTGAGATGCAGGAAGATACATCTGGATCTCTACAAATGAACATCTCCTGCGCTGAGTATTGAGGTACGAAGTGGGGAGCCGTGAAACCGCGCAGAGATATCGGAAGATAAACGGAAGGGGGAGGGAGCCACTGCGTTCAGGCACCGGGAAGCGGTAGCTACCTGCATGGGGGAGCGGGCGGACTCGCGGATGGCACTGGCGAGAGAGCAGACTGAGACCGTAAGCCGGTGAGCGCGCACCACCAGACTTCTAATGGAGCTCCGGTGCGCTCACTGGATCCAGACTGAGACCGGGAGCTCCAGGAGCGCGCGGGGGCGGCCAGCGGCTGGCGGTGTTAGAAACAAAAAGGACTGGGGCGCCTGGGTGGCACAGCAGTTAAGCGTCTGCCTTCGGCTCAGGGCGTGATCCCGGCGATCTGGGATCGAGCCCCACATCAGTCTCCTCCGCTATGAGCCTGCTTCTTCCTCTCCCACTCCCCCTGCTTGTGTTCCCTCTCTCGCTGGCTGTCTCTATCTCTGTCGAATAAATAAATAAAATCTTTAAAAAAAAAAAAAAAAGAAACACAAAGGACAGAGATGTGCCGGCCCTGGAAGTGAGGGCTGGGACGCCGGGTGTGGGGCACACATCCCAGGACGCTGCAGGGTTGAGCAGCACCAACAGGAACAGAGTTAAAGTGGCCAGAACATCAGTGGAGAACGGTTCGCGATCCCTCTGTTCTGAGACAGAGGCTGAGATTCGGCCACTACTGCTCTATCAGAAGAGTCACAGCAAGCCGCCAGGGAAAGCCACCAGAGAACAAAAGCCTGGAAATACCGGCTCACAGTGTGCCCATCCCCATCCCCCCTCGCAGGGGACATGGAGACTCTACCCAAACAGGGTTGCCTGAGTATTGGCGTGACAGGCCCCTCCCCCAGAAGGTAGGCTGAAAAATCAAGAAGCCCACATCCCTAAGATCCCTATAAAACAAGTACGCACGGCCTGGGTCCCGATCAATAATTTGGGCTCTAGACAACCTCGCAACCTCTCCTCATCAGAATGACGAGAAGGAGAAATCCCTCCCAGCAAAGAAAAGACAATGCGTCTGTGGCCTCTGCCACAGAACTAATGGATATGGATATAACCAAATGATCAGAAATGGAATTCAGAGTAACAATGGTCAAGATGATGTGTAGACTTGAAAAAAGTATTAACGAAAATGTTAATGAGAATATAGAATCTCTAAGGGTGGAAATGAGAGCGAATCTGGCAGAAATTAAAAATTCTATGAGCCAAATGCAGTCAAAACTAGAGGCTCTGACGGCCAGGGTGAATGAGGCAGAAGAACATATCAGCGAATTGGAGGACGGGTTAGTAGAAGAAAAAGCTAAAATAGAATCTGGACTCAAAAAAATCCACGCTCAGGAATGTAGGTTACAGGAGATTACTGACTCAATGAAACGTTCCAATGTCAGAATCATCAGCATCCCCGAGGGGGTGGAGAAAAACAGAGGTCTAGAAGAGATATTTGAAGAAATTGTAGCTGAAAACTTCCCTAATCTAGCAAGGGAAACAAACATTCGTGTCCAAGAGGCAGAGAGGACCCCTCCCAAGCTCAACCACGACAAACCTACACCACGTCACGTCATAGTGCATTTTGCAAATATTAGATCCAAGGATACAGTATTGAAAGCGGCCAGGGCAAAGAAATTTCTCACGTACCAAGGCAAAGGTATCAGAATTACGTCAGACCTGTCTACACAGACCTGGAATGAGATAAAGGGTTGGGGGGGCATTTTTAAAACTCTTTCAGAGAAAACCATGCAGCCAAGGATCCTTTATCCAGCAAGGCTGTGATTCAGAATTGATGGAGAAATAAAGACCTTCCAGAATCACCAGTCATTCAACAATTTTGTAACCACGAAACCAGCCCTACAGGAGATATTAAGGGGGGTTCTATAAAAGTAAAAAGGCCCCAAGAGTGATACAGAACAGAAAGTCACAATCTATAGAAACAAAGACATTACTGGCAACATGGCATCATTAAAGTCCTATCTCTCAATACTCAGTCTCAATGAAAATGGCCTAAATGCTACCCTAAAACGCCACAGGGTTGCAGATGGATAAAAAGACATGACCCATCCATTTGCTGTCTATAAGAGACTCATTTTGAACCTAAAGATACATTCAGACTGAAAGTAAAGGGATGGAATACCATCTTTCATGCCAATGGACCTCAAAAGAAAGCTGGGGTAGCAATTCTCATATCAGACAGATTGGATTTTAAACTAAAGACTATAGTTAGACACATAGAAGGGCACTATATTATTCTTAAAGGATGTATCCAAGAAGTGGATATGACAGTTATAAATATATATGCCCCCAACAGGGGAGCAGCAAGATACACAAGCCAACTCTTAACCACAATAAAGAGATATATAGATAAAAATACACTAATAGTAGGGGACCTCAACACTCCATTATCAGCAATAGACAGATCACCTAAGCAAGGAATCAGCAAAGAAACAAGAGCTTTGAATGCCATACTCGACGAGTTGGACCTCATAGATATATATAGAACACTACACCCCAGAACCAAAGAATACTCACTCTATTCTAATGCCCATGGAACATTCTCAAGAATAGACCATGTTCTGGGACACAAGACAGTTCTCAACCAATACCAAAAGACTGAAATTATTCCCTGTATGTTCTCAGACCACAACGCTCTGAAATTGGAACTCAACCACAGGAAAAATTTGGAAGAAACTCAAACACTTGGAGACTAAGAACCATCCTGCTCAGGAATGACTCGATAAACCAGGAAATCAAAAATCAATTTAAACAATTTATGGAGACCAATGAGAATGAAAACACAAGGGTCCAAAACGTATGGGATACTGCAAAGGCAGTCCTAAGGGGGAAATACATAGCCATCCAAGCCTCACTCAAAAGAATAGAAAAATCTAAAATGCAGTTTTTATAGTCTCACCTCAAGAGGCTGGAACAGCAACAGAGGGACAGGCCTAATCCACTCACGAGGAAGCAGTTGACCAAGAGTAGAGCAGAAATCAATGAATTAGAAACCAGGAGTACAGTAGAGCAGATCAACAGAACTAGAAGCTCGTTCTTTGAAAGAATCAATAAAATTGACAGACCGCTGGCAAGACTTATCCAAAAGAATAGAGAAAGGACCCAAATTAATAAAATTATGAATGAAACAAAGGAGAGGTCACAACCAACACCAATGAAATTGGAAGGAATATTAGAAACTTTTATCAACAGCTATATGCCAATAAATTAAGCAATCTGGAAGAGATGGAGGCCTTCCTGGAAACCTATAAACTACCAAGACTGAAACAGGAAGAAATTTATTTTTTAAACAGGCCAATTAATTATGAAGAGATTGAGTCAGTGATAAACAACTTTCCAAATAACAAAACTCCAGGCCCGGATGGTTTTCCTGGGGAATTCTACCAAACATTCAAAGAAGAAATAATACCTATTCTCCTAAAGCTATTTCAAAAAATAGAAACAGAAGGAAAGCTACCAAACTCATTCTATGAGGCCAATGTTACCTTGATCCCCAAACCAGGCAAAGACCCCATCAAAAAGGAGAATTACAGACCGATTTCCCTAATGAATATGGATGCCAAAATCCTCAACAAGATCCTGGCTAATAGAATCCAACAGTACATTAAAAGGATTATCCATCATGATCAAGGGGGATTCATCCCTGGGATGCAAGCGTGGTTCAACATTCGTAAATCGATCAGTATGATATATCATATCAACAAGAAAAGACTCAGGAACCATATGATCCTCTCAACTGATGCAGAAAAAGCATTTGACAAAATACAGCATCCTTTCCTGATTAAAACCCTTCAGAGTGTAGGAATAGAGGGTACATTTCTCAATCTCATAAAAACCATCTCTGAAAAGCCTACAACAAATATCATTCTCAATGGGGAAAAGCTGGAAGCCTTTCCCTTAAGATCAGGAACACGACAAGGATGCCCACTCTTGCCACTATTATTCAACATAGTACTAGAAGTCCTTGCAACAGCAATCAGACAACAAAAAGGGATAAAACGTATCCAAATCGGCAAAGAAGAAGTCAAAATGTCTCTCTTTGCAGATGACATGATACTGTATATGGAAAACCCAAAGGAATCCACACCCAAACTATTAGAAGTTATAGAGCAATTCAGTAATGTGGCGGGATACAAAATCAACGCTCAGAAATCAGTCGCATTTCTATACACAAATAATGAGACTGAAGAAAGAGAAATTAGGGAATCCATCCCATTTACAATAGCACCAAAAACCATACGTTACCTTGGAATTAACTTAACCAGAGACGTAAAGGGCCTATATTCTAGAAACTACAAATCACTCTTGAAAGACATTGAGGAAGACACAAAAAGATGGAAAAATATTCCATGCTCATGGATCGGAAGAATTAACATAGTTAAAATGTCCATGCTACCCAGAGCAATCTACACTTTCAATGCCATCCCGATCAAAATACCAATGACATTTTTCAAAGAACTGGAACAAATAGTCCTTAAATTTGTATGAAACCAGAAAAGGCCCCGAATCTCCAAGGAACTGTTGAACAGGAAAAACAAAGCTGGGGGCATCACAATGCCGGATTTCGAGCTGTACTACAAAGCTGTGATCACAAAGACAGCATGGTACTGGCACAAAAACAGACACATAGACCAATGGAACAGAATAGAGAACCCAGAAATGGACCCTCGGCTCTTTGGGCAACTAATCTTTGATAAAGCAGGAAAAAACATCCGGTGGAAAAAAGACAGTCTCTTCAATAAATGGTGCTGGGAAAATTGGACAGCTACATGCAAAAGAATGAAACTTGACCACTTTCTCACACCATACACAAAGATAAACTCCAAATGGACGAAAGACCTCGATGTGAGACAGGAATCCATCAAAATCCTAGAGGAGAACATAGGCAGCAATCTCTACGACATCGGCCAAAGCAACCTTTTTCATGACACATCTCCAAAGGCAAGAGAAACAAAAGAAAAAATGAACTTGTGGGACTTCATCAAGACCAAAACTTCTGCACAGCCAAGGAAACAGTCAAAAAAACTAAGAGGCAGCCCACGGAATGGGAGAAGATATTTGCAAATGATGCTACAGATGAAAGACTGGTATCCAAGATCTACAAAGAATTTCTCAAACTCAATACGCGAGAAACAAATAAATCATAAAATGGGTAGAAGATTTGAACAGACACTTTTCCAATGAAGACATACAAATGGCTAACAGACACATGAAAAAATGTTCAAAATCATTACCCATCAGGGAAATTCAAATCAAAACCACACTAAGATACCACCTTACGCCAGTTAGAATGGCAAAAATTGACAATCAGGCAAGAAACAACAATTGCTGGAGAGGATGTGGAGAAAGGGGATCCCTCCTACATTGTTGGTGGGAATGCAAGTTGGTACAGCCACTCTGGAAAACAGTGTGGAGGTCCCTTAAAAAGTTAAAAATTGAGCTACCCTATGACCTACCCATTGCACTACTGGGTATTTACCCCAAAGATATAGACATAGTGAATAGAAGGGCCATATGTACCCTAATGTTCATAGCAGCTGTGTCCACAATAGGTAAATCGTGGAAGGAATCGAGATGCCCTTCAACAGATGACTGGATTAAGAAGTTGTGGTCCATATGCACAATGGCATATTACTCAGCTATCATAGGGAACGAGTTCTCAACATTTGCTGCAACATGGATGGCAGTGGAGGAGATAATGCTAAGTGAAATAAGTCAAGCAGAGAAAGACAACTATCATATGATTTCTCTCATCTATGGAACATAAGAACTATGAAGATCAGTAGGGGAAGAAAGGGATAAATAAAGGGGGGGTAATCAGAAGGGGGAATGAAGCATGAGAGACTACGGACTCTGAGAAACAAACTGAGGGCTTCAGAGGGGAGGGGCGTAGGGGAATGGGATAGACTGGTGATGGGTAGTAAGGAGGGCACGTATTACATGGTGCACTGGGTGTTATACGCAACTAATGAATCATCAAACTTTACATCAGAAACCAGGGATGTACTGTATGGTGACTAACATAATAAAAAAACATTAAAAAAAAAGAAAAATAAGATTTTATTTATTTATTTGACAGAGAGAGAGACAGTCAGCGGGAGGGGGAACACAAGCAGGCGGAGTGGGAGAGGGAAAAGCAGGCTCCCAGCAAAGCAGGGAGCCCCATGCAGGGCTTGAACCCAGGACCCTGGGATCATGCCCTGGGCCGAAAGCAGACGCTTAAAGATTGAGCCACCCAGGCGCCCCAATTTGAAAGTTTCTAACATGCCAATGTGATAATTCTGTAGAGCCATTTTGTTATTATTACTCATTTTTACTTATTGGGAGCCTCAAGGAATTGAAGTGAGCAGAACCTCACTTGACCCCCCTGGGCCCTGAGTGTGGGGAAGTTAAGAAGTCCCCCTACTCCATTTCCTTGGCCCCCCTAGAACACCTGCAGGGCTCGACAGACCAGCACACATTAATAGGAATCACGTGTCAGTAGTTAAGCCTGCTCGTTTGGGGTCCTGTTGTCAGCACTGAGCTGCCCATTTCCCTGAAGCACTCTGAGCATGCTCTCATTCCCAAAGCATGTAAAGGCTGGTCTGCGAGTATTTGTTAAATCTACTAAAAATGAATCTGTATGCAGTGAAGCAGCACAGACGAGGGTTGAGCTGAAAACATTCTAGCCCAGGAGAATGAATAACAGTGCAAGTCCTGCCAAGGGCTCAACTTGGACTAAGTTTTCTTTGATTCTGGTCAAACTTGCCTGAGCAGACAGCTTCAGTGCAAAGGTTTGTGTGTTCCGGTGACTGTGGGTCCACACAAAACTATCTTGATTAAATACATGAATTCTGTGCTGTCTACCCAGGATTTCTAGCTCCTTTCCTGGCTGAGGCTCCAGGATAAATCTTCTTTTGATTGTTAGAGAGAAGTTAGTGGGCCATTAAAAAAATCTGCACTGCACTCCTTCAATAATGATTTAC
This sequence comes from Ursus americanus, assembly GCF_024610735.1. Taxonomy (NCBI): domain Eukaryota; kingdom Metazoa; phylum Chordata; class Mammalia; order Carnivora; family Ursidae; genus Ursus; species Ursus americanus. The sequence continues at coordinate 46,862,276 of NC_142127.1, forward strand.
TCAGGTGCCAAAGGGCTGCTCAAGGGATGGGGTAGAGCTCTGCGTAAGATAGCCAGGGCCCTCCTCACCCAGAGCCCACGTGCTCCAGGTGGGAAGACAGGAACAAACTAGTAAATCAGTAAATGCACCAGATCATCTCAGTTGGTCCCCAGTAATATGATGGCAATAAAACCGGGGTGGGGGGTGACACAGGGATTGGGCAGCAATTTCAGATTGTGTGGTCAGAGCTGGCTACTAGTGGAAATGGCATTTGAGCCGAAGATATATACCTACATGGAGAGCTGTTACTGTGCCCCCTAGCTACATAGCGCTACTTGATTCAAGAAGAATTCCAGGAGGAATGGTAATTACCTGGATAACACTCAAGTCTTTTGCTTAACAATAAACAGTCTTGTATATGGTTAGTTATTTCTCAGCTCAGCCGACATCCTCTGAGGACACTGACTTACTTTTCTGGAAAGGGCAGGCTGACTGCTCCTGGTGGTCAGGAGCTTAGCTAGAAGACCTTGTGTTAATTACAACCCTTCCCCACCCTTCATTTTTGTTGCTGTAATGATTTTTTTCCTATTCAAGGAAAACAATCTCTTTTCTTTGAGAGATGATGACATCAATGACAGTGATTTCACAAACCACCAGTGAAAATTCCTCTTGCTGCTTTATTTTGACACCTAAAGTCTTCTTTGTCCACTGCCGTAGCCAATGAGTAGGAGAAACACCCACAAAGTGGATGTTGACTCAGTAGCAATGAGTGGCCCACTGCTATTTAAAGATGCAGGGCATTTCTGAGCTTTCCATAAGGGAATAATTAAATCACTGCAGGTAACAAAGAATTAATTTTGAGGGATATTAAGCACCCTTAATTAGCACATTCGAGTTTCGTTTCCCCAAAGGGAAAATATTCTCATGGCAATGTGCCATGTCAAAGCTTCTAAAACTTCTGACTAAACTTAGAGCTGAAGTCCATTTTACAATGCAAATGAGGACTGCAAAAATCTTTTAAACCAAATCATTCATAAGCATTTAGGTTCCAGGGCTTTGGATTTTGTTAATAATTCTGTGGCAGCCACAGGGGAGGCCTTCTGAAAAATATATAGCTGGTAAAATCAGAGTACTTAATCTTCTAATAACTCACACCTGTGCAGAGGGTTTTTTTGGTCTTCGTGTTGGTTTTGTGTTTTTTGTTTTTTTGGGGTTTTTTTTGGTTTTCATTTTGTTTTTTGGGGCAGAGTTTTGAAAGCTTGTTTCCCCCCCCCCAAATTCTGATTATGCTATATTTTAATTGTATTTTAAAGTTTAAGTGAATTTAGAGATCATAAAAATTCAAGGCAAATAGAAACATCTCAGCTAGACCTATCCATCACATGCCGCTGATTGCTTACAATATCACATGCAATTAGGGCAGCAGAAGGTATTGCAGTTTATTGGTCTCAAATTCAATTAAATGAGATCGATTAATTCCTTGGGATATTTACGATATGTTTCTCCTCTCTAGGCATCAGTGCCGCACCAAATTTAATACAACAATGAAAGAGGGCTGATCTGTTTTGTTATTATGTAGATTTATGTATTTTTAAAAATTTTTAGTGGGGTGACTTTTAAAAATACGAGTACTTTCCAAATATGAGCATTGCAGAGTTAAATTTAATGTACATTAATGATTGCCAGGTAATGGTTATTTTAGACTTGGACATGAACATTTGTGTTAGCTGCACTTCTGAAGGCAAAACTAAATGATGAACAACTATTGCAAGTGAAAGTTCCTTCTGAAATTCTACCCTCCTTCTTGCACCCACACATGAAAATGAACTTAAACTCTAACAGCTAATGAGAGAAAGGAAGAACGCAATCATTTTAGGTAGTCTCAGTTCTCAAATAGCATATAATAGAGTGATTTCTAATGTCTAATTTCTCACTATTAAAAATATAACAAGGGGCGCCTGGGTGGCTCAGTCAGTTAAGCCTTCCTGCTCAGCGGGGAACATGCTTCTCCCTCTCCCTCTGCCTGCCGCTTCCCCTGCTTGTGCTCTCTGTCAAATAAATAAATTTTTAAAAAATCACAGAAAAATGTTCAAAGTGCTAGGGAGGAGAACTGGTAAGTAACAGATACTGCCAATATAACCATGTGGCCTAAGTTCTTTGATTTTGTTTTCTGGTGGGATCCTGCAAGCAGCTAACAACACCTTCCCACATGGCCCTTTGAACACTGCAGGACTTGTTATAGGATGAAGCAAGAAGTGATTCATTTCTTTAAACTTTTAAATTTCTCTAGCTTTTGAAGGCGCTTCTCTCTGACAATAATTACCTACTGCTTCTTCCTTTCCTCCATTGTTTTTCTTCATTCCTTCTTCCCTCTACCCTCCAAGAGTGTAGAAGTTTAAGACTGAAGAGGTCCTAAAATAAGAGTGTACTGACTAGTGTCTTTTTCTAACTGGAGAAACTTCTTAGGGCAAGGCAGATTCTGGTTTTATCCTTGCCCTTCTCTCCACAGTGCTTTATGTGAATTCAAAGTATTAAAAGGAACTTAGAAGACATCAATTTCCAGTCAGTTTCAGATAGGAATACCTTTTCCAACATTTGTAACAGGTAAACCGCAGCCTGAGCACTTCCCATGAGAGCAAGTTCACGGCTTGCTGAAGCCACTGATTCATCTTTGTTCAGCGTTGTGGATTTCTTCTATGGAGATGAAATCAGCTTTACGGGTATTTTAGCCTACTGTCCCAAGTTCTGCCTTCTGGATCTGCACAGATCAAGTCAAATCACCCACACTTGACAGCCTTTCCACTATTGGAACACACATATTATGTTTCCCAGCCACCTTTTTTTCCCTCATGGTGACTGGAATACATCTGTCCTCATAGACTATCCCTGCTCCACACACTTGACTAAAATTCCAGTTTCTTGACTTCCTGAGACTTAAAGTCCATCTCCATAATTTCTCAAATTCTCTTTAGCTTATATCCTCAGGGTTCCTTGTTTGTAGAAGCTCCTTGGATCAAAACCTAGTCTCTCTGCAAGTTTCCACAAGATGTCACTGGTTTTAAGTAGTTTGGGTCTAATCAGTTTATGGCTCATGAGGAATCACAGAGCAGGGTGCCCGGGCCTCTGAAACCTCCCTCCACTCCCCCGTCTCTCCCTTCCTAATGTTGTCCTCACCCTCTCTGCTGAGTGAAAGTCAATTCTACTAATCCCAGATGTGAAAAATTTAGCCTGCCTTGAAGGCAGATTATCTCAACAGTCAACTTTCACTGTTGTTACAGTACATAATAATATTAACTGTTACCGTTGAAATGTTAAACAATTTACATGATCTTATTTCAATTTTACTTTAACCCCATGTGGTAGATAGCATTATTACCCTTGCTTATGTGAAGAAACTAAGGTTTTAAGAGGTTGAGCAGTTTTTTCTAAGGAAAAACGTGGCTATTACTGACAAAGCTAGCATTTAAACCTACTTTTCTTTAAACTCCAAAGTTAGTAGACCTAATATATATATTAAATATCTCTTCAAGATTTCCATATCCCTCATCACCCTGATTGTTATTCTCTGGATAAATTCCATTTTTTTTTTTGTAAAAAAAAAAAAGTATTTCTTTTAAAGTAATTCCTCCTAAAATACATTTAATCCTCCAGATGTGAAGATAGGGAAGTAACTTAAGATTACAAACACTGGCCAACAGGTGTGTTTGACTTGCCCATCCATTATTTTTCATAAAACAAAAACAAAAAAGCAAAAAATAAGAAGGGAAAGGAGAATTTGAATACCTGTAGAATCTCTGGTCCACCCTTCTTTCTTTCACCTGGACTGTTCCAGCCATGTTGTTACCTATCTGGCCCCTAAAGACATTTGCATTTATAATCCCTACTTTTTTATAACATTGCATATTCTTGCCATCCATCTTGGGTGTCATAGTTACAGTTGTAATTCTTCTCAAAACAACTCAATAGGACCATGGCTCATGCTAACTCCTAACCATGCTGTGGAATGAATTAAAACTACTGTTTGACATGAAGTAATTTAGCTAATAAGTACATCTAGCTAACCACTCAGCCTCTACATCTAAGGTGGCCATTTTGTTCTCTGCATGTTTTTACATTTTAAATTTTATTCAAGAACCTATATGCTATAAGGTTTTTCATGTTCTGTAGAATTCATGAAGATTGTGGGATTTAAACTTCAAGAGTTTTAATTTTTCCTGTGTCCTACACAGCTGACAAATAATTCCTATGATGCCTACTGTTAAAAAATTTTTCAGGGATATCTGGTCACTATTTCTATGTCTATGTCTATGGAAAAAGCACCAAATTCTCCATAAAACACTGGGCCAGTGTTTGATCATTCTGTAGGCAAGTTAAACTTTCTTTTATTGTTGTTGCTCACAGAGGCCAGAAATGCCTGGGTGACACGGAAGTTCACTCAGAGGTTTTCCTAATGCCCTTCTATGTGATTAAATACAGAGTGCTGTGTCTTGTTCAAGGTGATGTGATTAGATTTGAATTTTGTTCTGAGTTCTAGGTCCATCTAGCCAACAGAAAAATACTATCCCTATTTTACAAATCTGAAACCCAAGAATATTTTGGTACACTCCTCAAGATAATGTCTTCATTAAAGGATTTTCTAATAGTCATAGGTGTGCCAAAAGGGAGTGGGTCAATTGTTAAATAGTGAACTTCCTATCATCAGAGATGTTTAATCACAGTTTGGATGAGCACAGAGAGTGAATTGTACTCATTGGTATATAAGGGCACTTCCAACTCTGAATTTCTGCTTCTATATAAAGTCAGTAATTTCAAGCAATATTTTAGGTTACTTATTCCTCTCACAAATTGAGATGATGGGTTGAGTTCTCTGTTTCTCTTTGATTATAAAAACCTTTGCATAGTGGAAAGTAGAAGTCAGGCTTTCTGGCTAGTAAATCAGATGCCTTGCCTCCTAAATGCTGTTCATCTGTTTGTACACATAGAAAATGCCATCATGGTTGACTATACCTAGCCGACGAGATCTAAGAAGTTACAGACATGTAACTAAGGTGAATATAATTCCTAAGTGGAAGTCCACAGTCAGAAAAGCTGGTTGTTTCTCACTTTCCTTTTGTTAGTTTCATAGTACATTTGTCATGCTTAAAATGTTAGTGGGATGCAGACTATAACGCTGGTAAGTTAAAGAAAATTTCAAGAGGGAAAATTAACATTTAAATAGATTTTGATTATTACAGAGAAGACAGAAAATCCAGCCAGTGATTTGGTTTAGCTAGGAATACAAGAGTAATTGGTGGTTGTCAGTATCAAAAAAGGTTTTCCAGAGACAGGAACTGTCAAGGTAGGGGAGGGAGGAGAAAGATCTTCAGACCTCCAGTGCTTGACACACTTGCAAAAAAGACCATGAACATGGGAGGGAGCAGTCTTACTGGAAAATTTCCAGAAAGTAATGTATATTTAATTCCTGTCCAGGTTACAGACCCTAACTAATACTATAACCCTAGCCTAACTCCAATGCTGTGAGGTAAATGCTCTTACCCTTTTCCCTAAGATGCCAGGAGATGCTGAGTTGTCTGCATTGCTATGGGTGACCTGCATACCACGGGGATGAATCCTACTGCATCTTTCCCAACCCTCCCCCTAAATATGACGTAAATGAAAACCCAAGAGACTACTATCTGGACCGCAGAAAATGAGTTTAGATTTAGGATAGTTTTGCCAACCAGAGCAAGAAGGTTATATATTCAGGAGAAATGACTGCAGAAATAAAATTTGGCAATATTTCCATACTATCCCCAAAGAAAATCAGGTTTCCTTAAAATTAACGAGTTGAGTGTTTGATTGGATGCTTACTTTTAGCACTATCTTGTGTTTCAAGGAATAGATGAATTTTTTCTGTATATTTTTAAAACCTGCAGTAATTGAACATTTATTGTGTACTAGGCATTGTACTATAGTCACTTATATGATATGATCCCAGATAAAATACTGTTCTCACTAAAATAAATTGGAGTATTCCTTTGCCTCATACTAAAGGCCATTTGTAATCTAGCTTCTCAGCCATATTTTGTGTGTCAGCAAGTCCTCCTCACGCTTTTCTTTTGGTCATGCCTTTTCAAGATCTCCTCATTCTTTGAAGTCTGGTTCCATTTCCACCTCTTCCTCAATGCTTTCCTCGACCTCTTCAGCACAGAATGTTTCCTTCCTCCTCTGAGCAGGAAGTCCTTGTTATCCGCAGTACATGGCACTTATCATGTACGGTCCAGTGCCTTCATGAGTGGTGCTGGTGTGTAAGCGATCTGACTTTTCATGTGAGTACATCCTGCTCCCCAAGTAGATTTTGTGTTCTTTTTGTAGAACAAGTCCTATAGTTTTGTGTTCTACAACTCACAGTGGAAATTCAACTCAACTGGCTGTTCTGCATCTAAGAGGTGGACTCAAATATATGTAGAAGGGTTAAGACCTGGGTGTGTGGCTAAGAATGAGAAGTAATGCTTAGCTTTGTTGATATTTCCCAGTTGCCTGGAAAAAAAGAGGGTATATTCTCATATGATGTTTCATATTCAAGACCTGAAGCACACTTTCCTAATATGCAGTGTACGCAGTGTCACCCCCTACCCCCAACAAAAACGTTTTCCCCTTTTCTCTCTCCTTCCCTCTTCTATTTACAGACTGACTATTGGCTTTTCGGTTGAACTACAAACATGTCTGATACAAAATACAAAATTGTATTTTGGTTTCCTGGGGCAGCAATTGGAAGTCTTTCCTGCACAAGTATAGTGGCCTCCTTGGGAGGTGTCTTTCTTGTGACTAACCTTCCCCTGGGGGCCGAACTGAGGTCAGCAAAGTGTTAAAGTTACGTATTCTTAGAATAATGTTTTGTATGAAGATATGAGACTGTTTCATGGAACCTAAAGGTGAGAAACGAGCTGGCCTTCAGGTACCATGTGGAAATATGTCTCTTAGCTTTAGTTAATTCTACAGATCTGCTTTATTCCTCTTTTTTCATGCCCACTAGCTTCTGCTTTTTTTTTTTTTTTTAAAGATTTTATTTATTTATTTGACAGAGAAAGACAGCCAGCGAGAGAGGGAACACAAGCAGGGGGAGTGGGAGAGGACGAAGCAGGCTCCTAGTGGAGGAGCCTGATGTGGGGCTCGATCCCAGAACGCTGGGATAACGCCCTGAGCCGAAGGCAGACGCTTAACGACTGAGCCACCCAGGCCCCCCAGCTTCTGCTTTTTCTATCCATATGATGAAGCATGGGGCTAACAACTTCTGAGTTTGAAATCCTAGAGTCCAAGTTACAGAAAAAAAAAAAAGATGCCTGCTTTTGATTCTTGCCCTAATACCTGACAAAGGACTTCAGTTACCATCTTGGGCCAAGGGTCCATTTCTCAACCAATCAACTATGGTCGACATGAAGTGGCATTTTACTCCATTGTATTTCTGGGGTAGTCATTTGGATGGAGGGTGTTTGGAAAGCCCTAGTGCCTGAAGGAGATCTATAAAAGGGAAGGTGTGCTACCCTGTACATGTGCAGAGAGGTGAAGAGTTCACAAGCCCCTGAAGAGTTCACAAGCCCCTTCCCACATGTTACATAATGGGAGCCTCATGACAGTAGAACAGCTCAGGCAAGACAGCCACTATTGGTACGCAACTTACACCTTCACATTTTACATTCTAAGGGCATTAACATGCTTTTAGAAACTAAGTGACTTGTGCAAGATTCACAAATAAGTAGTAAATTCTCTTTCCATTGTTCAACAACCTTAACTTTTCAAAATGTTCCTGAAATCCTACCACCTTCTCAAAGGTAATGAATAGGAGAGTAACATTAACTTAGTTTGTCTTCTCTAGAAAAAAGAGTCGTTTCGGGGAAGTGTAGTTTCAGGGAAGCAGGAATGAGGGAAAAGAAGAATGAGAGAAAGAAAGGAAACATAAGGGAGTGAGGTACTGAGTGGGCCCCCACTTTGGAATAAGCTGATTGTTTTGTATCACAGGGTATTTTCAGGGAAGCTGTGTGAAGCTACCGTGTGTGTCCCATGGCAGGGGAGGGAAAGGAATAAAAGTTTATCCACTAGATTCTATTGGTCTTGGTCAAAGTTCAGGCTCCAGGGCCTTAACTTACCAACAGTTCCTGTTGTATATGCTTGGGGACACAGCAGAACCCGCTGGACAGCAGAGAAGTCCTAGGGTAGAAGGAAAGATACTATCAGGTCATATACGAGAGTGACACAAAGGACTAGAGGCAGCCATGGAGGGAGTCCCTCTGGCCCAGCAGACCAGGCTCCACCATGAGATGATCTTCTGCCACAAAGGTGACAAGTGACCCTAGCAACCTCCTCTCTGTGGCCTACAAGAATGCAGTTGAATCCAAGGCATCATCCTGGGGGACCGTCAGTAACAACGAGCAGCTAACTGCCTGGTCTCAAATGGGAATGGTGATACCTACTCCCTGATGAAGACTCACTTTAAGGACACCTCTCCTACACTACTCGAGATCTGATCGATCCCATCTTTATGTCCACACTATTCTTCACACGAGTATACACATATTTAATAAAATTATTTATTCGGAGTTTTTCTTCTCCTAGAAAGGATTTCTATGAGATTGAGTGATGTTGATTCATTAATTCAAGTTTACTGAGTACCTACTATGTGCTGGGCACTATTTTAAGGGCTAGGGATAGAATAGTGATAGGTACAGTGGCACCTGGGTGGCTCAATTGGTTAAGTGGTTAAGTGTCTGCCTTCAGCTCAGGTCATGATACTTGGGTCCTGGGATCAAACCCTGCATTGGGCTCCCTGCTCCATAGGGGGCCTGTTTCTCCCTCTCCCTCTGCCTGCCTCTCCCTCTGCTTGAGCTCTGTGTCTAATAAATAAATAAAATCTTAAAAAAAAAAAGAATAGTGATAGGTACAAATCTCAGACTTTTTGAAGCTTACCTTTTAGTGCGTGTGTGAGCCTAATAAAGAAATGTGAGCCTAATAAAGAAATAAGTAAAATATATATTGTGTTAGGTAGTGATAAATGCTTTGGGTGAACAGAAAGCAGGAAAGTTAGATAGGAAGAGTGGGGGTGGGAGTGAGGCTTGTGCATTAACCAGGGTGGCCAGGGAAGACTTCATGGAGTAAGTAACGTTATAGCAAGAGTAGGTATGGATATTTGGGGGGTGGGGGGCCGAGTTGCAGAGATAGAGAAAATCAAGTGCACAGGCATTAAGTCATGCTAGATGTTTTCCAAGAAGGCCAGAGAGACCAGGGTGACCAGAGCAGAGTAAGGGAGAGGCAGATGAGAGAGAAGAGAGTAGATGAGGTCAGAGAATTAATATGGAGCCAAATACCTTTGGACATTGAAGTATCTTTAGCTTTTACTTAGGGAGGGATGGGGTAGCAGTAGGGCTTTAAGTACAGAAGTGAGCTGACTTCCATTTCTACAGGATCACTGGCTGACAGTAGATTTAAAAGGGATAAGAGCTGAAACTTGGGAGTTAGGAGGCTACTGGTATAACTCAGGTGAGCAGTGTTTATGGTTTGGACCAAGATGGCAGCAGAAGAGGTGATGAGAGATGGTGTGATTCTGGTTTAAAGATGGAGCTGACACGATTTATTATGGATAAGGAAGGACATCTGAGGAGATTAGAAATCAATCATTAGGAAGATGCTTCCAGGTTTTTGGCCTGAGCCAAGATGACAGGAGAAAAAAAATTAGAGGAAAGATTAGTAGTTTGGATAGGAAAGGGCTCTTAGACATCCAAGTGGAGTTGCCGAATTGATAGTGAATTTAGGAGACTGAAGTTTAAGGAGGAGTTCATGGTTAGAGATATGAATAGGGAGCAATCAGTATGACATTGAAGGCCATGGGACTGGATAAGATCACCAAGTGATTATATGTAGATAGAAAAGTGAAGGGCACAAAAGACCAACTCCAAGGCCACTCCACTCTAAGGGGTTAGGAAGGTGAAAAGGACCAAAAAGTATACTCAGCATACCTGGCCATGAAGTAGGAGGAAAACCAGAAGAATGTGGTTTCTGGAAGCCAAGACAAGGAGGTGTTTCAAGAGGCAGGAACTGAACAACTTGGCCAAATGTTGCTGACAGCGGTATTGAGAACTGACCTTTGGTAAGCAGCAAGGAGATCATCGGTGAGCTTGAGCAGTTCAGGGCAGTAGAGAGAGGCAAATGCTCAAATGGAAGTTCAGAAGAGAATGGAGGAGAGAGAAACTGTAAGGAATAACCACAGGCAATTCTTTTGAGTTTTACTTTAAAGGGAAGGGGTGAAAAGAGGGTGGTGGTCGGTGGGGAAGGGAGAATAAAGAAGCGTGTGTTAAGGGACTGTTTATATGCCTCTTGGAAGTGTCCACTACAGCCTACTGGCAGAACCAGGCAGAAAAGGAATGATTGTGAGAAAAATGAACAAAATACCCCCAGAACCAGGTCTGCATGGGCCACTGAACTGACCCACATGGCTGACTGTATCAATGAGGAAATGTACTGTGGGAGTGAAGATGCCTGGGCTAGGCCTTATACACCTAACACCTTAAAGGTTTCAGATTCAAAAAGTAGGAATAATAACCTGTCAAATAGCAGAGTGGAGGTTCTCTATTGATCCATGTGAAGCGAAAATGTGGCCCGGTGGCATTTTCTGAGACGTTCCTTTAGAGTGCCAGTTTTATAGAATGCTGAGTTGCTATCATCATCATCATCAGTCCCCATTATCATTAGCAAATAGCACCTAAGTGCCTAATTTCATCCACCACCTCATAGATTAAAATAGAGGGCCTTGTTCCCTGGGGGTAACTGGTGTGGTGATGAGCAGTAGCAAAAGAGGCCAGAAAGTCAGGGATGGGGAAAAGGCAGGGATGGGGTAGAGGCAGACTCTTGCCAAACCATCCCGCCCCAGTTCCTGATTTTCACCCTGCCTCTCCAAGCGCGGGACTGCATGGCCCTTTCTCTGCTACTTCTTCCTCCTTTGCTCCTTGAGCCCCCTACTTCTTCTTTTGCTGTTCTCTCTCAATGCAGGGGTGGTTCTGAAGATCGGCCCCGACCCCTACCTGCCTTCCCAACACATGTAGGCGCCCAGGAAGCGGACTGAGACCCCTGAAACTCCAATGGGGGCAGGAACCGGCGTTCTGAGCATGTGCGAGGAAGCCGGCAGGCTAGGGCGGATTTGGGGGGCCTGCCCCAGGTCGCTGTCCTACGCGCGGAGCTAGAGCGCGGGGAGCGCAGGACCGGCCGGCACTCCCGGGAGCCGAGCTCCTGCGCCTGGGGCGCAGCGGCTGCGCCCTACCCTCCGGGCGTGGGCGAGCTGGCCGCGTGTGCCTCCCTGCTTGACGCGTGGGCGAGCCAATCAGGACGAGCGGCCCAGGCTGCCATGTGACGGGCTAGGCGGCTCCTTTCCCCAGCGCGGCCAGAGGGAGGAGAGAACCGGGGCTCGCCGCGAGCCTTCGAGAGCAGCGGTCGCGGAGGCGGCGGCGGCACAGGCTCGGGCCAGCCGCGCGCGCATCCCCCGGCGCCCTGCGCGGCGGAAAGCTCGGCGGGCCACGGGAGCCCACGATTGGAGTGGACAAAGCAAGATGGCAGGGATCTTAGCCTGGTTCTGGAACGAGAGGTTTTGGCTCCCACACAATGTCACCTGGGCGGACCTGAAGAACACGGATGAAGCCACCTTCCCGCAGGCTGAGGACCTCTATCTCGCCTTCCCCCTGGCCTTCTGCATCTTCATGGTGCGGCTCATCTTCGAGAGGTAAGAAGGGCTCGAGCGCTCCTCCCCTCCCCCTACACACACACACACACACACACTCTCTCTCTCTCTCTCTCCCTCTCTCTCTCTCTTTCTCTCTCTCACACACACACAGGCACACGAACCCGGGCGCGCACATTCGCGCGCACACGCACACTCGCGTGCTCTGTGGCGCACGCACCCGCGCCCGCAGCGCTCGCGCTCGCTTCTCCCAACCTTTGTGTTCGGCGAGGGGTTGCTGACCCCTCAGCCCGGCTGCCGTTCGGGGAGCCTGGGAGGATCTAGCTAGCCTACGGATTTCCTCCGGGGCGCCTGGGAGGGGCCGCGGAGCGTTGGGGTCGCCCCCCGCACCCCTCCTTGGCCCGCCTCTCTCCCCGCCGCCGGCGCCGGCGAACAAAGGTGAGCGCCGGCCGGCCTCGGGACGCGGCGCACTCCGCGGGGCTGGCCTCTCTCCGCTCCGCGGGCTGCCGCGCTGCCGGGCAGGGCTTCCCCGCCGAGGCTCGTCGCCACCCACCTGACAGCCTGGAACGTTGCGGACGCGCGGCCGGGAGGGCGGAGGGACCGTGCACACTTCCAGTCCTTTCACTCCGGCACGCGGATTGTCGGGGCTGTGCTTCAGAAGAATTCGCCAGGGACTCCTGGGCTTCTGGCCGCTGTTTCTTTTCTATCAGTGACACTGAGTATCAGGCTCACGGTCCGGGGAGATACATGACAATAGTTTTTAGGCTTCCAGCACTCTAGGTCATTAGCGGTTTTCTTAAAAGAGGATATGGCAGGACGCGTGCAGAGCGGGCAACATGGTGATGTTAAATAGATAGATGCTTCCTATGAATAACCGTACACTTTTGTACCAGAGGCACTTAAAACATTTTAAAGAACTGTTATTTATTGTTTGTATAATTTCCGGATTTGGTTCGTAGCTCCATTGTGTCATGAACAAACTTGTGTTACTCTCATTGAATCAGTCTTAGTCACAAAACTCGATTTTGCGTGCTGTGCACTGCCCGGGAGCTATTGAAACAAAACCAGGACAGCAGCACATAATTCTTTTCCTCAACTGAAAACCTCGCCTCTCCTCCCTCTCCTCACCCAGCCCCCCATTCATCGGTAAAGGCTGAATTTCTGAGACCACAGAGTTTAGACTCCATTTCTCAGGTCCACTCCACCTCTCTTCCCCTGCCCCCAACTCACCCTTGGTTTTGTTTCTTAAGCTTTTGCTGTTATTTTGTTTGCTGTTTCTGTTTGTCTAAAACCGCTATTGAGAATGGCAGAATTTGCCTTTTGTGTCATTTGTTTCTGGAAATGGCAACAGAAAAAGCTTCATGGGAACAAAAAATATCTTGTTTAAGGAAGGTGTATTTTTCAACGGTCAATACTGGTGCTTCTGAACGAAGTCAGCTGTTCACATGCAGAGATTGAAATGCACAAAGGAACAGATTTTAAGACCTATTTTAAAATGATTGAAATCCAGCACAGATACCTCATTGATCCTATCTAGCACGGAGACTTACTGTGAAAAAGTGGGTGTGTTTGCAGGTTAGAGTTGCTTCTAGAGCAAATGTTTACTTACGGAAAATAGGAGCTCATGTCTAACTTTGCAATCTCTCCAAAAACAGCCTCTCAGAATCAGCAGGTTGTTCCGTGTTGATCCTTAGTAGGGGCTCCACACACAGTTGCCTTAGGACGTCTGATCAGTTCTGCCTGGGATCACTTGTAGTCAGCAAATGCATTTGAAAAAGGTGTGTAGTCTTATGTTTTGGATAACAAAAGCGTGTCAGCTAATGACCTATATGCAGAAAGCTGATTTCAAGCTATTCATTAGGTTGAAAAAAAGTAAATTTAGCTTTGTACTTAGACTTTCTCTGCCGTAAAAAACTTAAAAACGGATGTAATTCCAATTGAAAACTGGAAGTTTGTTATTCCTCTTCCTGAACATTTTCTTTCTTCCTTTGCACAATCCCATGACTTGACTTAGAGTTTATACAAAAGGGTCAGCTGCTTTCAACTATCAGTCACAGCAAATGTCCTCATATTGCTAGGTAGAGAGTTTTCCAGTTTCTTTCAGGCCATTGATTCAAGTGGAAGTGAATTTAATGGCCTGTATGGGAACTGAAAGTTTGTGATTAATGTTCAGAATAGTAATCCAGTATGGCCCATATACCACACGATGCTGCTGACTTTTGAAACGGTGTCTACTTTGTTTCTTCTTATATAGTAGTGACAGCTCTGTCTTTAACCATTCAGACTCTCAAGCCTCTGAAAATTCAAGTGTGTAGTTGGAACCAAAATTACAAGTTCTGCATGTTTCTCCTCCTCTCACACCTAAATAACACATTCTGGCATCCAACCTGTGGCCTTCAATTCAGCCTCCATCAAGGGCCTGAACTTGAATCAGCTGATATTGTTATTATTGATACAACTCACTTTCAGTACCCTTCTAACATGTGCTTAAATCTTTCTTTTGCAGTATTCTGTAATGTATAGCATGACCTAAAGAAGCCTGTTATGAGTCCCTTTGTAAAATAAAATGCTTTTGTCATAGAAATAATTTCCTCCAGATTCTCTTCCTTTTTCTTAAATTTATTTTTCATTTTTGGGGTGCCTGGCCGGCTCACTTGGAGGAGCATGCAACTCTTGATCTTGGGGTCATTTGAGCCCCACCTTGGGTGTAGAGATTACTTAAATAAATAAATATTTAAAAAATCTATTTTACTTTCTAGGATTCTTTTTATGCTTCTGTTGTCATTTATTTCAAAGCTAAGAACGTATCTGTGAAATATCTCATTATCCAAGATCTTTATTTCCATTAAATAGGGTCTGTAATGCCCTTGTTGAGGCCCAAATTGTGAATTTGAATACCTTCTCCTTAGTCTTATGTTTTTCTCTTTATAAAGAGAATACTAAAGAGTGGACTGAATTGAGCTCTGCTCCATTGAACAGGCTATTTTTTTGTTTGCACTCTACTGTTGGGGTGCTGACAGTGGAGGCATTGGTGGCCAGAATGATGCCGTGTTATAGTACCATATGGGCAACAATATGGATGCCCAGCATGGTTGGTTAAAAATGGAGCAGCCTAAATTCAGTGATTTTTGGCTGAGTCTCTGAATAGCCCTAAGCTTGGTGGTTTTTAGCATAACCTTTATACTGTACTTAACTCTGGGTAGAACCGAAAGGGCCACTATAGATATTACTTGATTGACAAAGTAAAATATCTGTTGTTAAAACAAAACTTCATGGTTTCTCCTAGAATGAAAATTGTAGGGTATACTGTTATGTAGTTAGCTTGATGACAAGGAACAAAATATTATTTATTATTTTACAATTTTGAAGAATTTTAATTTCAGTATAGTCAACATACAGTGTTATATTAGTTTCAGGTGTGCAATATAGTGATTCAACAATTCTATGCGTTAGTGCTCGTAACGATCAAAATATTTAATAATGTCGCATTATCATGTTTGATGATTTTTTTTATTTAACACTTGTTTAGTCTTAATAAGCCATTCTATGGAATTATGATAAATAGTTTCTTTCAATTCACTTTTTAAGATGTATTGCTGTAGGGGTGCCTGGGTGGCTTAGTCAGTTAAGCCTCTGACTTCATCTCAGGTCATGGTCTCAGGGTCCTGGGATTAGGCCCTGTGTGAAGCTCTGTCCGTGCTCAGCAGGGGTCTGCTTCTCCCTCTCCCTCTCCCTTTGCCCCTCCCCCCGCTCATGTGCTTTCTTTCTCAAATAAAATCTTTAAAAAAATGTGTTGCTATAGTATTCATAAATGTGGGATTAAGTTCTGCTGAATTTCTTTTTGGGAATAAAAATTCCTGGAGTTATTGCTGAAACAGGTAATGTTAATACATTTTCTTCCATGTGGTTTTAGGAGAGAGATGCAGGAAGTATCGATTGAAAATCAGAACATTCAAATTCTAGTCAAACTTACCTCAACCTGGGGCAGCCACCTAATTTCTCTCTATTTTCTCATCTATGCAGTGAAGCAGATGGCCTTTGTAATCTAAGATTGCTTTCAGCCCCTCAATTATCTGATTCCTGTAGGTAGTCTATATATTTCAAGTTTGCTAATTATTATCTCATGAAACTTTGAGCAGGTTAAATGTCATTTTTTGCAGGTAGAAATAAGTCATCTAAGAATAAAGAGTTTTTTTTTCATACAAATATTTTAGCTGGTTGTTTTGTTTCTTGTATTTTTCAATTGTGATTTGAATTAGAAGAATCGTTTGGGCTATTATCATTTGTGCTCCAAAAAGCTACAGTGTTTCAGAATAGTCAACAGAGATGATTCTGCAGAGAAAGCTGTTGCTCTCTTTCCTCAGACCCTGTTTAGATAGACCCTAGAATTGACCTGGCACCTCTTGTGATGACTAGATGTGAAATGAGAAACTCATTCCTGTCAGGTTGTCTCTCAGAGTGCCAAGCTATGTGAGAAGTGTCATTTTTCAGGAGGCTGACACCAGTCTTGCTTGGCTCATTCAAATGACCTGCTGCCCTCAGACCTTCAAGGAACAATAGTGTCTCAGTAGTGTCAAAGGGAAGGTCTGTCCACTGGGCTTTTTCTTATGGATTTACTTAGTATCTTGGCCTTGCTAGCCGCCTTGGGTGAGGCCCTGAGAAGAGGGGGGAGGGGAAGGAAGGGAGGGAAAATGAATGAGAATGTATTCCTGATGGTTAGAGGGGAGAGGAGAGGTATGAGTGAACGTCTGCCATGAAAAAGCTGAGTGTAAGGTGGGTTTGATTTCTGAAGGATATTCCTGTAATGTACCTTGTAATGAAGAGACTGATGTCATCTGATGTATTTTGAAAGAATTTGCGACTGACTGAATGTTTCTGTCCCCTCAGAATTCGTAAGTTGCCATCCTAAACACCAAGGTAATGCTATTAGGAGGTGGGGACTTTGGGAGGGTGGAGCCTTTGTGAACAGGATTCGTGCCCTTATAAAAAAGGCCTCAGAGAGCTCCCTGCCTCTTCTGCCAGCCACGTGAGGGCACAGTGGAAAGATGGCTGTCTGTGAACCTGGAAGGTCGTTCTCACCAGACACCGGATCGACTGGTGCCTTGATCTTGGATTCCCCAGTCTCCGGAACTGTGACAAATAAATTTCTGTTGTTTATAAGCCACCCAGCCTATAATATTTTGTTATAACAGCCTGAATGGACCAAGACAGAGTATTTGATAACCATTTGCATATGGGAACGGTTTTTCTCATGCAGTCTGTCTTGGATATCTCACTCTATAAATATATCTGTTCCACTTGTTAAATGTGGTGTGAGTCAGATTAAAACTATGGATACCTGCTTTTCCAGACTGGTGTTAGAAGCAAGAGTTGGGGTCAGAGACAATAGGTTGCTCCTACCGTTTCTGACTGGTAAAGGAAAGTTGGATTACAATGGATGCTCTGTTGGAAAACAACCTAAAACCAGAGGGATGGTATTCTTTGCAGAGCGTTAGCACAGCTTTCTCATCTGGCAAAATAAAAGGTTGGCATTTACAGCGTGCAATAGTTTAGCTATTTGTAGTAGATTGATGTATGGATAAAAGGCATCACGTTACTCTTAATGGCTAGTGCCTTAGAATGGTGAGGAGGGCAGGTGAGATAACTTTAAATTATCACAAATGATTTCATGTCATCAGGGATTAATGACATTAGCACTTGGAGTTCGCTTATGACTCTTGAAAGTATCTGAATTCTTCATGGATGGGGTTGGGTTTTTTTTTCGGTTGGATTCTAGTTTGTAAGTGATTTCTCTTCGGTGGTGGAGGAAGGCAGGTGTCAGTGGAAAGGAAATGGGGTTTAAGGTGAATTTCTTCTATCAGCAGACCTGTCCCATGGCTTATATAAGAGATCACTGTCCTCAGGCTCTAGTCACTTGTTTCACTTACCCCGTCACACTTTGTTGGTGAGCTTGTGAATCTGGGCCCATTGGGCACATAGAAGATTCTAAATATTTATTACATGTGCTTAAATTACTTCTTCTATCACTAGGCCAAATTAGATTTTCTAAAGCCTTTGGTCATCTATTTCTTACAAAGTCATGACTCTCAAAATTTTATTGTTTTTTTCCTCCCTCCCATCTTCATTTGATCAGTTCATTTCTTAGACACTTTTGAGTCAGGATATTGGGGTTTCACATTTTGTTTGCCAGTGACTAGTTGTATCATTTCATGTTTCTAGGCAGTTTTTTTTTTTTTTAATAAAAATAAGTAAACAAGATTGCTTCTTGTAGCACAAGGATCCTTCTATACTAGTGATTCCCTGAGAACCCTTATTCCTAACTAAGATTTTATCCTTTTGTCTTTGCCCCTCCCCCCTAAAAAAATTTCACCAACTCTTTTGTTGTTACTCTTACCTGCTATTGTAATCTTCATTGACTTCATATACCTAGGCTTTGGCTTGACCGAACACAAGTGGTCATTCTCACAATGTCTTTTTGGGGTGGCTCATGAGTACTGCTCTGGACGATTGAATGCCAAGGTACACAGTCCAAAGCCTGTGACTTCATGCTCACCATTTTTTTCCCTTATGTTTGACGATTGTGAATGACTGCAGTTTTTAATGAATAACTTTTTAATTTTAATTTTGAAAGTAATAATAGCAACAATGTGCTTCTTTTTTTTTTTTTTAAAGATTTTATTTATTTATTCGACAGAGATAGAGACAGCCAGCGAGAGAGGGAACACAAGCAGGAGGAGTGGGAGAGGAAGAAGCAGGCTCCTAGCGGAGGAGCCTGATGTGGGGCTCGATCCCATAGCGCCGGGATCACACCCTGAGCCAAAGGCAGACGCTTAACTGCTGTGCCACCCAGGCACCCCAACAATGTGTTTCTTAATATGAGTTTATCACTTTACATCATCTACTTCATTTAATCCTCTCCTAAGCCCTGTGAGGTAGACATTAATTTTCTCAATATTTTACAGATGACACTAAGGATTGAGAATTTAGGAGATGTACCTAGCTTCACACGGCTTAAAAATAGCAAAATAGGCATTTGGAACCAGATTTTTTGATCTCCTAGTAATTTTGGTGATCTGTTTTAAAGTAAACATCATGAGATGATGTTGTTGATCTACCGTAATTCCTTTAACCAGTCTCTATATTGTTGTTGGACATTTAGGCTGTTTCCAGTTTGTGTATATAAATCTTTCAACTTCTGGTGACTTCCTAAGGGATGTTTCCTAGAAGTGGCATTTCTGAGCCCCAAACGGTAAATATTTTAGTGTTCTTGATAGACACAAATTATCAGATTAGTGTCCAGAAAGATTATATCCATTTGTACTTTCTTATCAACATGCAAATTATTATCATTTGAAGAAATTTTTGCTTTGCAAGTTGAAAAAAAGTTACTGCTGTATATTTTGTTATTCATGATGAACTTACTTCAAATATTTACTAGTCATTTATATTTCACTTTCCGTGAATTCATGTATGTTTTCCTGTTGGGATAAACCTTCCAACTTTTTTGGTAGGAAAGTGGTGGCCTTTGAATTATTTTTTTTTTAATGCAGAATGGTCTTGTTTTAGTCTGTTTCTTGGGTCCTGTGTTTACACTTTTTGTTTCTTTCTGCTTTCAGCCTCTCCTCTATAACCTGAGTCATCATCATCAGGCAGGAAGCCTCTCAGATTCCACACAGTGGAAGGGATGCAGTCAAGAGGATGAAATAGTATAATATCCTGACTTTATTATGGAGGATGAGGCAGAGAGAAAGGGCTGGGAGGAAGTTTGAGGGATTAAGACTGAATGGGTTTTTATGAAGGAAAACTCAGAGATAGAGCCTAAATTCTTGCGTTGTTTCTCTGAATGTTCAGTTAAAAGTGACTTATTAGACACTAATCATTAGGGAAATAGACATGAAAACCACAGTGAGATACCACCTCACACTCATTAGGATGGCTGCAAGGAAGGAAGGAAAAAGAAGGAAGGAAGGAAAGAGAAAGAAAGAAAGAAAAATAAAGAAAGAAAAGGTAAGAAAGAAGGCAGGCAGAAACAAACAAGTATTGGTGAGGATGTGGAGAAATTGGAACCCTGGGCTTTGGTGGTGGGAATATAAAGGGTACAGCCACTGTAGAAAAGAATAAGGAATATCTTCAAAAAATTAAAAATAGAATTGTCATATAATCAGCAATTCCACTTCTGGTATATGCCCAAAAGAATTGAAAGCAGTCTCCAAAAGGTATTTGCACACTTAACATTCTTAGCAACATTGTTCACAATGGCCAAAAAGTGGAAGCAACCCCCTGTCCCTTGACAGATGAATGGATAAATGAACTGTGGTGTGTACATTCAATACAGTATCATTCAGCCTTGAAAAGGGAGGGATTCTGAGACAGACTAAAGCGTGGACGAACCTTGCGGACAGTATGCTCAGTCGAATAAGCCAGTTACGAAAAGACAAACACCGTGTGATCACACTCATATGAGGTACCTGCGGTAGCCAGAGTCAGAGACAGAAAGCAGAATGTTTGCCAGGGCTGAGGAGAGGCAGCGATGGCGAGTTAGTGTTTCATGGGTATAGAGTTTCATTTTTGTAAGATGAAAAGAGCTCTGGAAGTAGATTAGATTGGTGGGGTGGTTGCTCCATGTGCATGTACTCAATGTGACGGTACACTTAAAAATGGTTAGGATGGTAAATTTCATGTTATGTGTACTTTACCACAACTAAAAAGAACAGAAAAATAAAGAAGATTCACGGACTTAAAAAAAGTCACTTCCTAGAAATAATTGGTTTCATGTTCTAGGCTTGACGATTTTCTGGTTAGGAACAAACAACCCAGTCCTCTTGATCTCAGTTTCATCAAGCACTATTTTGTTTCAGTGTTTGTTTTCTTTTAAAATGCATGAGCCCTTTGTGGACTAGGAGAGCCCTTCTCACCAGAATCACCATAGTTTGGGGAGAGGTGATTACTATTTAATAATAGTAAGTTGGCAGGTACAGAAGAGAATACAGTGTCTTTAGAGAAGCACAGTTTCAGAGGATCCAGCTCTGGGATTAAAGTAAAGGCATCCTAGAGAGTTCACAATCCATTTAAAACAAATCAGGATGATAGGATAAAATTCTAGTAAGGCAGGTGGCCTAGGCCACAGATATATCCAGTGGAAGCTTTTCTGGGGAAGAAGATCAGACCTGACCCTCTTCTTTGTCTTTCAGTTTAAATTGACATCCGTTTTATAAGCAAATAATTTAAATATTTGAAAATCGGAACATGATTTTACTCAAATGCTGCATACTATAGGGTAATCAATAGTAAGCATAGGCAGGTACATATATTATTGAAAAGTAGTTTCCAAAGTTTATGCTAATGTTTGGTCATTGTACAAAACACTGCTTCCTATAATTCATCTATGAGAATATTTGGGGCATTTTTTTTTTTTAAGGAGAACTTTCTTTTTCTCACCACTAGCCTTCAAAATGGACTTCTCCTGAACCACTCCTGCTTCTGATTCCTACTTTTGCTTTTATTACCTCAGAAATGGATTGTGAGGTGATTTTTGGCAGGGGTGGGGTTAGAGATACACAAATGCTTTTTCATTACAGGAAGGATGTGTTCCTTTACTAGGTAAGCCTGTTCACGCGGTGACCTAGGAATAACATTTGTTTGTGACTTGCCAGCATCTGCATAAATGTCACATCTTATCTTTGAGGTTTTCAGGTTACAAAGCTCCTGTTGCCATCCTGAAGCTGTGATTGGGATTCTGTCCCCCCCCTTCCTTTGTCTTCTTCTTTCTCTCTCCCCTTCCATTCTTCCTTTAAAAACACAAGATGGTCCTGAGAGCAGAGGAGAAGCATGGTGGTAAGAGTGGGGGTGGGGATGGAGAAAACCATCGAAAGTCTTGTCTAGGGACACGCTGGCAAGTACCAGAGTAAAAGCTGCCAGCCAAGTGGCTCTGTAGATCTTGTCTTCATAGATCACCATTACAAAGCAAAATAAAGTGACTTGGTGGTTTAAGCAGAGTGGCAGTTTTGGACACAATAGCTTGAGTGAAGGGAAATTGAGAACCAAGCATTCCAAGCTTAGGCATTATGGGCATTAAGAGAATATAAGGACTTTATTGCCAGTGGGTGTGTGTATCTTGGAGTGTGTGGGTAGATTCAAATTGTTACTGTTTTATACATTTATTGCAATTAATTACAAATGTTCTTTCTTAATTCTGAGAATTAAAAGGAAAATGGATGGGATATCACAAAGATTATGGAACTTGGGTTAAAACCCAAACAAACACTGCTCCTTATCAGCTATATAGTAGTGGACAGCATATTCTCTGATATCTGATGTCTTTACTTGCAAAATGGGGAATACGCCTACTTTGTGATATTGGAAAACTATCTGTGAAAATCTTTTTAAAGGGGTCTCAGTAAAAACTGGTTCTTAAAAATACACATTGTATAAAAAATAATATCGTAGTACAGTATTTAGTACTTGAGAAGTAATGTTCTGTAATGTGATTTAGTGTGTTAAGTGTGTGTGGGGGGGGGCGGAGGTTGAGGGGTGGAGAGAGGGTGCAGTTTGTGGGGCAGAAGGACCTGTTTATATATTTGATCCTGAAGCTGGAGGATTTACTTGTTCTGTTGAAGAGTAAATATTTAGGGTTTTAGGCAGGCATCGAAGTCCTAATCCCTTCAGCACTATGCCTATTTAGGGAGGAGAATGCTTCTTAGCCTTTTCTTCTCAACTGTTAATATCGATGTGGTTTTAGGCCAGAGATTTGCTTGTATGTGGTGGCAGAAAACTATTTCTAATGGTGGGATTTTGGACCAGTGATGGGCAGCTTTGTACCACGTGGAGCCTGAAGCTTTCTCAGGGGGGCATTGCCTTTGGAGAGGGCCCAGGACGATGGTCTTTCTCTAGCTAGAGTTTTCTCAGGAAGCTGCCTTTCAGTGGAGGGATGTCTTATGCAAGTATCCCAATCTCTCTCTCACTGCCCCATCTGGCCCTGACGGTCTTTTTTTATTGCACATAGACTCAAGGGAAAATTGATTGGGTATTCAGTTACTGGCAATGGCAAATATCAAATTGGCCATTTTTATTGATTTAAGGACCTGGGCTGAATTCCAGGCATGCTACCTACAGCTGCAGACCTAGGAGCAAATTACTGAATCTCTTCACGTTCAGTTTCTGACTCAGAGGGTTGTTGCAAGGATTAAATGAGATAATGCATTCATTGTGTTTAGACCAATGCCTAGTTTATGGAAGTAGTTCCTCCTGGTTCTTCAGGTTTATTCGAGGTGTGCACACGTGCCCCCTCCCCCCATTGCTTTCTGAGTGATTTTTGGAGCCCTGATTTCCGGAAATGAGGCTTTATCATTAGCTTTCTGAAAACCTTTACTGGCATTACCTTTGTGTCAGGTACATGTACGATAGACCCCTTCTTGCTTTTTACTGGTTGGGTTTTACGTTCCCTGTTACCTCCTCCGCTCTCCCTCTGTCCCTGTCTCTCTTTCTTCCCGTCTAAGGAAAATTCTGAACCCTCCAGTTGTAGTCGGCAGAAAACAACCCTTCGCAGTTTAGCCTCGTCCACCTCACACTCATGTAATGCACTTTGCTGAGATTGTATATTTAGATGGCTCAGAAATATTTTTTTCTATTAAGAGCCTCCAAGAAAAAGGAAAGCCTTGAGACTGAATATTTATCAATTTCTTTCAGAATTACAAGCCTCGTGGATTGTCTTTGATCCTTACTAAAAAAATCCAGTCTAGCATCCCTGGGATCATGTTTATGAAAATGCAGACATTCAAAATTGGCTGAAAATAACAAATATATGTATTTTTTTCTGTAAGAGAAACAAAGCACCCCAAATTTGAACTTGCACTGGTGTGACTACGGCTAACCTTGCCTGACCAAATTAGTTTAGAAGGCAGTGGCAGGTGCTTTCTACTATAGGCACTTTTTGGGCTCTGAACAGCTTAAAAATAATTTGTAAATAGTTTGCTGTGTAAATAATTTGACAAGCCTGTTTTTTAAGGCATTGATAGAAGGTGTCTTAGGGTGATCAAATATGACATTTGTTTTGGGTTGTCTTTTAAATGAGGAAGTAAGGCAAAGATGAAACCGCAGCACTGTAGAGTGAGAAATGACCCAAAACTGCTTCTCTTTTAATTCAGTAGTAGTTTAATAGAGTCAAAGGAAAAGAAATTGAAAAGTCATTCACTTAAAAATATATGAGTCTGTTGTGTGTCACACACAGGTGGTGTACCAAAGTGGGAGACCAGGTGCATGCAGTAAGAGGGTACATTACCTTTAGATTTAAAAAAGAACAATAAAATTGTCTAAAAGTTGGTCTGCTTTTTATTAGCACCATGTGAAGCCAGTTCTAAACACAGAATGGTAGAGTGTAAAAAGTACCCCTCCACAGGGTGCTTGCGTGGCTCAGTTGGTTAAGTGCCCCACTCATGGTTTCGGCTCAGGTCATGATCTCAGGGCTGTGGATCAAGCCCCATGTTGGGCTCTGCACTCAGCATAGTCTGCTGAAGATTCGCTCCCTTTCCCTCTTCCTCTGCTCCTCACCCTACTTGTGCTCTCTCTCTAAAATAAATACATAAAATCTTAAAAACAACAACAACAACAAAAAAACCAACAACCCCGGGACGCCTGGGTGGCTCAGTCGGTTAAGCGTCTGCCTTCGACTCAGATCATGATCCTACGGTCATGGGATCGATTCCGGCGTTAAGCTCCTTGCTCTCCCTCTGCCTGCAGCTCCGCCTGCTTGTGCTGTTTCTCTTTCTCTCTCTGACAAATAAATACATAAAATTTTTAAAAAACAAAATAGCCCTCCTCACTGGGGCACCCTGTCCTACCACTGGCCCTTCCCCCAGCATTTTGGAACACCACTGCCAGATGCTGTTTTAGGGCACAGATGTTCTGAAAACCACACTCTGAGAAATACTGGCAGAGCTAAGAATCTTCCCCTTCCATTTTATATTTTAGGATTCTGAAGCTTGTAGAGATGAAGAGCCTTGTCCTGGCCACCCTCCTTGGTCCTGGCAGGGCCTGGCTGCTCTGCACTCCCACAGTGCCATTGTCCAGTGATCCGCTGATTTCAGTTTATCTGGGGCTGTCCCAGGAAACACCTCAGTCCAGGAAAAACTGGAACAGTTGTTCACCTCACCTGGTTGTTAAACCTGTGCGGGTCTGGTCATCAGCCAGGGTTGTTTTCACAGTAAAAATGGCTACTCTGTCTCTCCCTCAGGGTGAGTAAGGGGGTGGTGGAAAGAAGCTTCTCTGGTGACTGCGAGGTACTGCCTGCCCACTGTCAGTTACCACATTTCATGGCCTTTTTCTTCCAGGTGATTGAAGGGCGCCCCTTTAAGTGTGGGTTGGAGCTGCAGAGGGCAGAGCTCCGTGTGCAGACACCGAGGCCAGCTCTTGGTGTGATGTTTCCCCTGAGCACATTTCTCTTCTATCACTGAGCTCATACGCACCATTCTGTTTTCCTCCCCCTTCCACCCAGACTTAAATGGCTGCCTGCAGGATTGTAAAGGGACTGGGGAAGAGAGCAAAAATAGATGTACTAGTGGTGGTTTTTAACCAGCGGTTATTTCTAAGGAGCATTCAGGCAGTCAAGTGGTTTTCTGTGTATGTACTTTATGTTCATGGTTTTGTGGAGTCTTACACTGTGTAATGCTCACTTTTGCTAGTGTTAGG
Source organism: Ursus americanus (assembly GCF_024610735.1). Taxonomy (NCBI): domain Eukaryota; kingdom Metazoa; phylum Chordata; class Mammalia; order Carnivora; family Ursidae; genus Ursus; species Ursus americanus. Next base: position 46,887,639 of record NC_142127.1, read on the forward strand.
TACCTGTGGTATATTTGAAATCACTGGGCTCCTGAAATAAATATTGCAGTGAACTATATCTTAAGAGTTGAACAATGGAAGTGTTAAGAAATGTCAGTGCTCAGACATTGCTTTGCTCAGATGAAGGCTTTAGCCTGGGTCTCTGGGCAGGCAGACGGCTTGCAGGGGCAGTTCCTGTGCCTGCCCCAGTCTGCCGTGCCAGATGCAGAGTCAAGCCGTGTAAGAGCGGGCAGACGACACCTGGGCACCAATTTAAGACCACAGCCTATCACTCCTTTCAACTGTTAGCTCCTTTTTGCTTAGCACTTCCATACCTTCTGTTTACCCCTCCCTCTTGCTCAGACCCTCCCCTGGGTTCAAATCTAAGGTAGCCTGGGTAAACGGAATTTCTTGACTGGTTGGCCTCCTTACCTCTTGGTCCTGAGCTCTGGAGTTACCAGCTGTTCTGTTATTCCTCATATTTCCCATGGCAATAGCCAAGTCTGGGCCAAATCCATTTAAAGGGATAGTTGACAAGTGCTATCAGCTCACACTTTCCTATTTCATTTTTTTTTGGGGTTAAAAAATACACAATAAATAATATGGAATAAATGTTCTTTTTGTTTTCAAAAATAACTTCATGGTTTTAGACATTTTTTCTGATAAAAAAAAAGAGAGAGAAAGAAATAGAACTGGTTAAGTTCCACAATTGTAGAACAGTGGATTATTATTTAGCAAGAGATGAAGATGATAAACATCTTCCATTAAAAGCAGAACCAAACCTGGTTAGCCTTTCTCTCCATCAATCTCCATTCTATTTTCTAGCCAGTGTCTAATTCTTTACTCAAGGGTCGAATCTAAGGAATGTCAGTTCTTTCAAATTGTGTAAAGCTTTTCTGAATTGGGTGCATTTAGCTACTAGAAATTCTTATGCCCTATTTTAAAAGCCAACCTAAAAGAGCCAGGAAGGGGCTCTGAATGGGAACTGCTGAAGTACAGAGTATAGGATGATACATTTTGGGAGTTGACACAGATTATACTTAATACTTGCAGGTGAAACTAACCATAGTCTTTTTGGCTCTGAGGCTCATTGTTTAGATTTGTGGAGGGAGTGAGACCTAGAGAGAAAGGGGGAAAGAGAGACAGAAAAAACACACTCTGCCATGTGTATATAACAAAAGGGAGCCTAGAACCCTGACTTTGGCTTAAAATTCTGTCTTGGTGAAACCCTAGTTCAGCAAATAACCGTTAGTAAACCCAGCTCTCAAATGTACCATCATCACTTGCTTAACAAACATTCATATGGTGTTCTTAGAAAAGTGCTTTATTTTTCCTGAAACAAACTTTTTATTCTTTGCAGTGTGAAGATAAGAGACAACTCTAATTCCTAGTCTATGCATCAAAACCCAATATTCAACTGAAGGTCGTTGGTTCTTTATGAAGGAACTTTGGTGCTTGCCAGCACATATGGAACCATCTTTCTGTTAAGTTTGTGCACATGCTTGGATAAATGTGTGTGTTTATGTACAAAGTCTGATTAGTATTTGGTTATAAAATTGAATAAATTAAAGAATTATTTGCAAAGGAAAGAGAGACCACGTGAAGAAGTGAGAGAGAGAACCATAGTCAAAACACACCTTTTCTTTCCCACCTTACGTAGTTGGTGAGAATGTTTTATGAGGCTATCCATTAACAAAGGGACAAAAATATGGTATCTTTACATCCTTTTTTAAAGAACAAGTTAAGGATGTTAGCAGGGGATAGGCAAACGTGTTGAAATGCTTCTGTATCCTGTTCCTTGAATGTGGAAGATTTGAGAAGATTTGTAGTTTGAGACAAGGAAATCAGAGCTACCATATACTTGGGATTTGAAAAAGCCATGTATTTTGAATACTGAGTAATTATGATCTAGAGATACTGTATTTGTTTTGAAAATACTTTTTTTTTTTAAGAGAGTGAGAGGAGGAAGGGCAGAGGGAAAGAATCTTAAACAGGCTCCACGCCCAGTGTGCAACCTTGAGATCATGACTTGAGCTGAAATCAATAGTCGGATGCTTAACTGACTGAGCCACCCAGGTGCCCTGAAAATAATATCTTTAAGACTTGCTCCGTTTGTATTTTTAAAATTATACTCACCCTAAAAACATGTCCCTTCTAATCTACATTTTTCTTAGCTAAGTCCATCTTTGGTTATATTTTCTGTTCCATTTGTTCATTTCTTTTCTTCAGGAATACAAATTATAATATGTTAGAATTCTTTAGCCTGCCCTTCATATCCACCTCTTCTCTATAATCATTTTAATATTTTTTTCTATGTGGTTCTATTAATTTCCCTCTAGCCAAATAACAGTTATCTCTTCGATTTATGTTTATCCTGTTTATTCTGTTGCTTTTCATGTTGTTTAATCTTTTCTTAATCTTTACCTTCTCTTCTATTTCCATTTGCAATTTTTTTTGTAGTTTTGTAATCACTTTTATGAACCCTAGTATCTCTTCTTTGACTTTTTTTTTGAGATGCGATCACGTGACTTGCAATTTCTTTACAATTTTTGTTTGACGACCTCCTATATTCCTGTGGGTAATTCTTTTTCATTTGCTTTTTGCTTCTTATTATTTTGTGATTTTTATGCCTAGGTTGTTCTAGGTCCTACTCATGCCCTTTAGTCAAAAACACAGAAAATATTGGATCATTTTTTGTTTATTTTTATAAAGGGGGGTACCGTAAAATCAGCTTGTTAAAATTTCTTACTGTTTTTGGACTTACAGCATAATTGAATGGTTTTCTTTAAAAATAATATGGGGGCATCTGGGTGGCTCAGTCCGTTCAGTGGCTGGCTCTTGGTTTTGGCTCAGGTCATGATCTTGGGGTTGTGAGATCCAGCCCTGCATTGGGCTCTGTACTCAGTGGGGAGTCTGGTTGGGATTCTTTCCTCTTCTCCCTCTGCCCCTCCTCCACCCCCTCTCACTTGCTCTCTCAAAAAATAAATAAATCTTTAAAAGAAATAAAAATAATATGTTTCATTGATGAAACCTTCGATATTTTGTGATTACCATTTCATATGAGTCTGAAATGTTCAAATGGCACTGCAGTTATGTACAAATTTCTAGAGCCTTTTTGAACTCTGTGGTATAACAATATTTTTTCCTAATTATGCATGCTAGGGATAATGGGGTTTTCACACTAGTTTTAAACGGGACTTCTGAGTTTTTCCTCCCATGTTCTGGAAATGTAAAACACAATGTACAGTGAATCTCTTGGTGCAGTATTACCTTAGCGGTAACTATTTGTTAATTTCTAATGTATTAATTTTAATTTGTGGATTTTTAAATATTTCCATGTCTAACATGATTAATTATGCTACAAAACAACTAGTATTTGAAACATTTGAAAATATAAAACCTCTTATTCCATTTTAAAAATTATTTAAAAAAATCTTTGTCCATAATTTCATAAGAAAACTCCCATTGCAGAAAAAAAGCAAAAATTTTCCATTTTCACTATTTTCTCAATTCACTTTCTTCCCTAGGTGTGACTAGTATTAGCACTTGATAGGTATGTTTTTTCAGAACCTTTTCAGTAAATTTACCTACCTATCTACACACATACACACATGGAAATATAAAGTTTGTTTAACACATGGATGATATACTTTAAGCCCTGTTCTGAAACTTTTTTTTCCACTTAACATTATATCTTGAAGATTTTCCATGGTTGGTGGATGTAGTGCCACTTTATTCTTTTTAACATAATTGCACGGTATCCCATTGTTTGGACGTTTCATGGCTCATTTAACTGTTTTTCTGTGAATGCTGTTAGAAACAATGCTACAACATCATTCTTGTACAGAGTTATTTTTACGCAAATGTATTTCTATAAGTTAACATAGAAGTAGAATTTCTAGGTCAGATGATGTACAAAGTTAAAATTTTAATAAACGCTGCCAAAACCTTTTGAGAAAAATTATGTCAGTTTACCAGTCCCCCCTCCCCAACTCTGAATGAGAAAACCTCTCCATCCCGATGTAACTTGCTGCCAGTGTGAAGTAATTTTGACAAACTGCCCTGTAAAGAAAATAGCTGTTTTAACATGATGGCATATCCAAAGAACAGCAGGTTGGGACTCTGGCTGGGAAGGAAATTTAATAGTACCTGCCGTGAAGACATTTTCACTTTATTTTCTTTAACCAGAGAAATGGGACTAATGAGCATAAGATACGATGAGAAATTCACTCGAGTTTGTAATTTTGAACTTTGTGGCATCTGTGGCAACCATTTTTTTAACAAACCTTCATCTCCTATATTTACACCGTTTCCAACTCGTTGCCTTTAGCTTAGTTAGCTCACAAGAATGGTGAGTGTTTTGCTACATTCTTTACAACAAATAAAAGGCAGTTACTGGTATATTGAATGTTATTATCTTGTGCAAGAAATCATGAAGGAGGGAGATCTCTTGTATGAAGTTTCCTAATAATTTATTATCTGAGTAGTTACCTTAAGATTCATCTCCTCTGACAGAAAAACTTTCAATCAACAAATAACAAGTAAACATTCAACAAGTAAGCTAAGAGTCTAGAACTCAAGGGAAGATTTAATCACTAGAACTTGGTTATATTCTTCAGTGTATCTGACTGTCCATAGCATCCTACCTCCTAGGTACCATGTTATATCATTGTACCTTTTTGTTTAGGGAAGGGGTATGTTCTTACACCTGTAGAACGGCAGTTGTTAAAATTTCTTGACTTAATATAATATTCAAATATACAAAAAGCTAAAAAAAAAAAAGTAATGCTATGAACATTCTTATTCTCACCACCTGAAATTCAGTGATTAACATTTTATAGTATTTTTTCTTTTTTTTTCTTTTTCTCTGCACACACAAAGTAAATTGCAGGTTTTATGACACATCACCCTTAAGTACTTTTTTTTTTTTAAGGTTTTATTTATTTATTTGACAGAGAGAGAGACAGCCAGTGAGAGAGGGAACACAAGCAGGGGGAGTGGGAGAGGAAGAAGCAGGCTCCCAGGGGAGGAGCCCTATGTGGGGCTCGATCCCAGAACTCTGGGATCACGCCCTGAGCCGAAGGCAGAAGCTTAAGGACTGAGCCACCCAGGCACCCCCACCCTTAAGTACTTGAACATGCTTCTTTTGTCTAAGAATAAAGACATTCCAGGGTCGCTTTTTAAAAAGTAACTCTTTGAAAATGAATTTTACATTGTGGAATTTATGTATTTTTTTTTCTTTTTGAAATGTATAGCTTCAAAGCTGTAGAAAAGTTATTATGGATTTGGCTAAATTATAAAGTAAAGGAAGACCATAAATTTAGATTCAATGACTAAACTTAATGAATGTATAAAAAATGAGGCTAGAAGTGATACTTTATTGAAAAGTGTATAGGTGATCATATGCAATATTTTGCTTGGTATTTCATGGAAGTTGTGTCCAAGGGTTTGAGCTGGGAAACCATAAGTTTATATGAAGTAGCTAAGTAGTTATTCGTGAGTAATATTTCTTGGCTTTAAAAAAAAATCAAGGTAAAGCACATAATGATTTATAAATCAAGTTGCTAGACTTATTTACATCAAGCAAACATTTCTCAAGATTACTGGTTCCTGCCCCTGGTGTCGTGTTTACAGTTCTGTGGGTCATGTTTGGTCTTGAAGCACAGTGGCTTCACGTCTCTACATCAGACAATCAGGGTGTAGTTACCCCCCCCCAGAATGCACGTTCAGACTCATCATTGCTCTTGGCTAAGTGAGCCAAAGGCATTGAGTTGGAAAGGATTTGAATATATACGTTTGTTAAATAAAGGTCACAGTAGATGGCACAAGGTTAAGATTAGAAACTAAAATAAGTTTGTATTTTATAATTATTATTATTCCTGTTTCTCAGGTACAGAAAGAAAGTAGCAGTAGAACTTAGCTCATCTCTCCCAAACTGATTCTTGGACAGAAGAAGGACTCTCAGCTTCCAGCCGTTGCATTAACTGTGCTCCTCTCTAGACTCTTCTTTTTAAAGATTTTATTTATTTATTTAGAGAGAGAAAGAGAGAGCATGAACGAGAGAGCAGGGGGAGGGTCAGAAGCAGAGGGGGAGAGAGGATCTCAAGCAGACTCCATACTGAGCGAGGAGCCTGACGTGGGGCTCCATCTCACAACCCTGAGATCATGATCTGAGCCGAAGTCAAGAGTTGGAGGTTTAAGTGACTGAGCCACCCAGGTGCCCCAGAGAACTTTTTTTTTCTTATCATCCTATTATCATCACCTTGCCCTATATAATTCTTGGGCAGGAAACTGATAGGGAAAAAGTCAATACATGCTTATTTTGGAAGAACTGTCAAATGGTAAAATAGGGTATCCAGTGAAAACTAAAATTCCCTCCTCAGAGATGACCACTTGCATTTATTTTCTGGAAAATTTTCTGTGTGTATCCAAACATCTGTATCTTTCTCTAAATGATATTTAATACAAACTATATATACTCTTTTGTACCTTTTCACTTAAGTGATTGTGTGGATTTTTAACACACACACACACACACATATATGTATATATATAACATATATAATACAATATATTTGTCATAATTTATTTAACCTGTCCCCTATCATTGTGTCTTTAGGTCATTTCCAGTCATATGCTATTACAAGTATTGCCACAATGGCTATTTTTGTACATATGTATTTGTTTACATGTGAATTGCTTAAGGATGAACTGTTAGTTTGCAGTTGCTGGATTATTTTGAATTTTGATCTGTATTGTCAAGTTCTCCTAGGCAGTTGCATCTGTTCATATCCCTACTAATTTAGGAAAATTTCTAATGCAGCGTGTGACTGAATTTTCCAATGTTTGCCAGTTGACTATGTAAGAGATGGTATCATTTTGATTTATCGTTATTTTTAAGTAAAATTCAATACATTTTCATATGTTTAAAGCTGTTTGTTTTTAGTTTTCTATGAATTATGTGATGTTTTTGTGTTTGGGAGGAGTGTTTGTTGATTTATACAGGCTTTCTATGCAAAAATAAATGAGCTGTCTTTCATGTATATTGTAAATATTATATTTTTAATATGTCTTTTGACCTTAATTATGATTTTTTTTCGGGGCTGAAGAGTTTAGTTTTTATGGGGATTGTAATCACTACTTTCCCTCTAGAGTACTTTGCCTTGAGCTAGTCAGTTTGCCCAGGAAACAGCCCTCCTCCTCCTGCCTGAAGGCTGTGAGCCTGCTGCCCACATTTTAGGAGCTGAGCAGTGAAATGGAACTGAAGGTTCTACTTGGTTTGCAGATTTTCGCTTCGTCCAGTTTTGGTCACTGTGCTTATAGGTTCTACTTAGTTTGCAGATTTTCGCTTCGTCCAGTTTTGGTCACTGTGCTTAATGTCCCAAAGGTCAGGTCCTCCGGGACTTAACCTCTCCAGTAGTCAACCACCCCTCCTCTGCTGAGGCTGGGGAGAACGGTCACCTTGCAATGAGGTCTAAATCTGGAGGTTGACCTGTTCCTTATATAGACTTTGGATGTACAATGTAGATGTGTCTTTTCACATACACACACACACACACACACGTATATATAACTTTTTCTTGTAAATTTTATTTTCTCACATACGACAAATGTGAAGCCTAGGAGAATTTGGTTCCTAGGAGGATCTACTTCTTCCCATCTTCTGAGAAGGGTACAGTGTAAACACTGTCAAATGCAATAGAAAGTTGTACTGCAGGAGTATGTGTGACAGGCAGCTGGTGTGCTGATTACCTTTACCCGAGACTGCCATGTTAACTGCTCACTGAGGTCTTCACTAGTGGGCCTGCCCAGAGCCTCTTGCGTTTGAATTCTACCATCACTTACTGGAACTGTGACTCCGGGTAAGTTAAGGAATCTCTCTGATTCTGTGAGATGGAGATCATACTAACCTTTCACATAGTGAGGATTGGAGATAATTGCAGTAAAATGCTTAAGCAAATCCTTGGCTCATAGTAGGGACTCAGCCAATGGGTTCTTTAAATTTGTGAGAGAAGTAGATGTGGATGAGTCTTTCAGAGTGTTTTAATCCACAGGGGCATTGGATTGCTCATTCAGATATGCTAGTAGAATAAAAGTTTTTATGGGAATCTTCCCAGTGTCTTTGCCCTAGAGTACACAATCGAGTCTCAGTTGTCTGTGTTAATGGGAGGAAGAAATGATGTGAGTTAACAACAGTAGATAATATCTTAAGCCTTTAAACATGACTGAGAATTCATTTGACCATTACCTTTGTCAAATACAATATAGAATTTCATAGCTGGAAGAGAACTTGGAGATTACAAAATCCTTTAACTTCACAGATGAGAAAATAGATCTGGAGGGATAATGACTCACTCAAGATCACACGGTGGTGTGAGCTTAGGGGCAGAGTTAGAATCGGAAGACATATGTTAACTCTTAGTTCTGTGATTTCATTTTTATGATTGTATTTGCTTAGGTCCATATCCACAGCCTCCGATGTACCTGAGAAACTGATGTCTGGGACCTCAGTCAAGTGTAGGTGAAGGATGCATAAGCTTGGAGGTATAGAAACACTGTTGAACTTTTGCTTTCTCTCTTGAGTGTTTTCAGAGCACAGCTTCAACTGTGTGATACTGGGGTGTGGGCCAGTACATTGAGGGTGAGAAATAGGACTGGAGCAAGAGTAGATGTTTAAGTCAGAGTAAAGGGGAAAGAGGGAAGCCTCAGATAAGCTAGAGTTGGTGGGGGACAGAAGTACTTGTCTGCGAGTCCCGGGTACAGTGTGGATTCCATGTCAAAAAGACAGGCAGGAATAAGAACTAAAATATCCTGGGCAAAAGCAAGAGGTGAAAAGCCAGGCTCCCTGGTGGCAAGTGGCAGAGAGCAGATAGGAAAGAAACATCTGTTCAGCAGAAGCTGGGCACTAACCTGAGCCCCACACTGAGAGGGTCTGCAGTGGGGCTCCTGTCCTGGAAAGCGCGTGGTTTGAAAGGGGCAGTTACACGCCATCAACAGTGAGTCGACTGTGTGTACTCGAGCAACTCTTTTGTCTTTGCTCAAAAGGTTTTTATGTACTAGTCAGATGGGGTCAGCTGTAGCTGGTGGGGTTTCTTGGTGTCAACATCGAATGGAGTGAATAAAGCAATTTCTGGGCAATTCCTGACTCGTCATTAGCTAGGGTCTGAAGCTGGCCTTTAGGATATTACACGGCTCTCTAGCTCCTATAGCTTTGCTCTGTAATCCTACAGACGCATTTTGCTTTTGACTTCAGTGTCAAGAAATAAGTGCTTCATCTGTTATATAAATTAAGTAGGAATAACACTGAAATCATGGCCGGGCTGAAAGACCAGTTGTTTCCCCAAATATTGGTTTACTATTGACCTAATAAGCCATTCATATGTAAATGTGAACATCTATTATCTTGGGTCTTGATGAATTTGAAATAGTACCACCATGAATATATTTGATTTAGAAGTAAGTTTGGGTTTAAAAGTTATTTCTCTTTAGGGAACAACAAGTTAAGCTTAGGTTGAATAGGCCTAGAGAAATCATTAAAAGCATTTTTTCAAAGACACTCAAAAATTCTGAGACAGAGGCCTCAAAAATTCAATAAATATGAATAATTTTGATTTGTAGAATCCGTAGATGGAGCATACAGCGTTGAAATAAATTATGGCATTTAAACTTGAATCATAGTATTTTAGGGAGAAAATTAAATGAGGTTTCAAGTTTGGACTTAGGGAATCTTTTGTTGGGTTTATATTGACTTAATTGAGATGAATTAAAATGAATGTTAATATCCCATTTGCTCACTGGATTTAAGTAATTAGTTATGGGGGATTAGATCAATGGACTTGGAAGTCACCAGGACAAAAGGCACCGAAAGACAAATGAGTAAGTCTGTGCACTTGTTGAATCATTAGCCCAGTGCACTTAGATGCTGTATTACCCTCACCTAGTTCAGGAATGTTGGGTTCCCAGAAAATACACAGTACAAGTTGTGCCTTCAGTTTTCTTTTGTGCGATGAGTCATATTCTGAGTGGTCTACCTTCTGTTCCACTGTAGTGCATAATTCATGCAAAAAATCTGATTTCAGCTGTGTCAACTTCAAAGGGTTGCAATCGGGTATAAATCTGAAAGGATTTGTTCAGAGAAGAGTTTCTGTTTTTCATTATACAACTGGAGATTCAGACTATCTTTGATCAATTTAGTGGCAAGGAGCTGAAGTCAGCTTTTCAATTTGCCAGCCTTATTTAATTAAGCCTTTTGTTTTCCTTGAATCTCAAGAAGCTCTCTGGGAATGAAGGCTGTGTAAATTTGACATAACTATCTGGTTATCTTTATAAGAGCTAGTCTTTAAATTCAAATAAATATCAAAGTGTGTGATGATTGGAATAATTGCTAACAAAAATATTCATTTATTATGAAGTTTTTTGATGGTTTAATCTATTGTAAGCTCCACCGTAGCCCAAGAGATGGTAGGATTGTGTCTGTTGCATAAACACTCTACATATGATGGTTTGGACACCATTTGAAGTCTGAAAGCAGGGGTACAGAAAAGCAGTGATAGGTTAAAGAAAAAACCCCATTCCCTTGAACAGGAGTGGTGACTGTGGTGTTGTCCTAACAGGAGCAGTGATGCTGTGAGGATCCGTAATTACAGCTAACATTTATTACAGCCATGCTATTGCCAGGCACTGTTGCTAGAACCTTCCATGGATTATCTCATTTAATCTTCACATAAACTCCGTAAAGTAGGGACTACTTTTACCTCTTTTTTATGGATGTGGAAATGAGGCTTCTGAAGGTTCAGTAATTTGTCCACGATCACACAGCTAATGTTTCTTTTATGGAGGCTGCTTACAAGCACTGTGCTTGGCGTGAACAGTGAAGGCTCTGTACATGTACCGGTTGGCTGATCTTGGACGGGTTGCTAGTTACTCAGAGTTCTTTGAGCTTTGACTTCTTCAAAATGTTAGGGAGAGTGGAGAATGTGCCTCACAGGGTTTTTGTGGCAGCTGAATTACATAACGTATCTGGAGGTGCTTTGTAAGCTAAAAATTATTATCTGATAAAAATTATTATCCAAAATAAGGTATTGTGATGAAGAAGAAAGCCTAAGCCCTTTGAAAAGGAAGACTTTGATTTTTTTTCCCCCACTGAGAAAACAGATTTCTTTCTGTGTTGGTTCAGAGTTAGCACTGGATATGAGTCTTCCTCCTTCCTTCGTGAAACATGTGAAGGCCCTATCCTTGCGTGGTAGAGAGGCAAGGATCAAAAGATGAAATTCTTTTTTTTTTTTAAAGACTTTATTTTTTTATATATTTGAGAGAGAGAGAGAGAGAGTGAGCGAGCACATGAGCAGGGGGAGGGGCAGAGAGAGAAGCAGACTCCCTGCTGAGCAGGGAGCCCCATGGTGGAGGCTCGATCCCATCCCAGGCCCCTGGGGTCATGACATGAGCCAAAGGCAGACGCTTAACCAATGAGCCATTCAGGTGCCCCCAAAAGATGAAATTCTTAACCAGCCATTCTAACATTTATGAGCATGAGGAGCTCCCTGAGCCTTACCAATATAATTGGTTATAGTCAACTTAGAGAAAGGAAGATAAGACTTGTTTCTAAATTTATGGACTTCTAGAACTTTACTGGGTATCAGAGTCACCTGGAGGGCTGTGAAAACAAATGGCTGGAATTTCTCATTTATTTTTCATTTTTTAAGAAGGTTTTATTTATGTATTAGAGCAAGCACAGGTGGGAGTGGGGGAGGGGTAGAGGGATAGGGAGAAACAGGGTCCCCGCAGAGCAGGGAGCCTGATGTGGGGCTCTATGCGGGGCTGGATCCCAGGACCCTGAGATGATGACCTGACCCAAAGGCAGACACTTCACTGACTGAGCCACCCAGGTGCCCCTGGAATTTCTCATTTTGTAGGTCAGCATTAGAATTTAATTCTAATAGGTTCCCTGGTAATGCTGATGCTGCTGGTCCAGGGACCACACTTGAGAACCACTGGACTAGAATTATCTCCGTGCATTCAAAATATTGTAACACTATGTTCAAAGCTAAAAGTTAGGCCCTGCGTATTAAAAGCACAGTCAGAAAATTCTGCATGTCATTTAACACAACAGAAGTGCTGCTGTTTTTAGTACTAGGCTTTTCACAAATCTTAAGTAGAGAAGAAAACAATTCTCCATTTTAACCACACCAGGGAGGTGATCGGTTCCTTTGCAGACACGTAATCATAGATCGTCCTGAGTTGAGCACTCTATCTTAACAGCTGAAGTTCTTAACTATTTGATGATGGTGTTTGGGGGGAGAACTTACAGTCACCTCTTTTCGAGACAGGTATGTGTGGGTTTTTTTCTGCAGAGAAGAACAGGGGCTTCACTGTGTTTTCACCCAAAGTTTCTCTCGTTGGAGGCATTCAGCATATAAGGCCTGATGCGTTGGTGTTTTTAGCCGTATGAAGAGTCATCAGAAGGTGCCTCGGCTCTGGCTAAAGGGATGTGAGGAGAGGGCTGTATTCTACGGATACATCCTTGAGGGCTGCAGTAGTGCTTCAAGATCCCTCACAGTGAAGTAGAGTGCATGTTCTTCATGAAAAGAAACAAGTGAGCAGCTAGGTACATTTGAAGTCAGAAAAGACAGCAGAGAAAGTGGTAGGCAGGCTTTCATTAGGTGGTTTCTTTTTCAGCTGTTTGCCTCATACTACAGTGCTGGCTTTTGAAATTGGAGGAAATTAAAATATTCTTTGGTGCCGTTTAAAAATCTTAACCCATAGGGGCGCTTGCGTAGCTCTGTTGGTGAAGCGTCTGACTCTTGATTTCAGCTCAGGTCGTGATCTCGAGGTCGTGATATTGAGCCCCGTGTCTGAGATTGAGCCCCGTGTCGGGCTCTGTGCTGGACATGGAACCTGCTTGGGATTCTGTCTCTCCCTCTGCCCCTCTCCACACTCTCTCGCGCTCTCTCTCAAAAAAACAAAACAAAACAAAACAGCAACCACAAAAACTTAACCCATAAGCATGAAACACAAACACAAAAAAATAACACACTGCCTGGCTTCATAAAAATTTAATTTCATTTTTTGAGCAGTTTTACATTTACAAAAAAGTGAATGGGAAGTACAGAGAATCCTCATATACCTCCTCATCTCTGCCCCTGACCCTCTGCAGTTTTCCTTCTGATGAACATCTTAGAGTACTTTTGTTACAACTGATGAGCCAATGTCAATACATTATTTTAACTGATAAGCCAATGTCAATACATTATTTTAACTAAAGTCCGTGGTCTTTATTAGTGTTCACTCTTTGTTTCATCCATTCTATGCATTTTGATAAATGTATAATAACATATATCCCTCATTACAGTATCATTCAGAATTGTTTCATTGCCTTAAAAATTCTGTGCTCCACCTGTTCACCCCTCCTTTCCCCTGAATCCCTAGAACCACTGATCTGTCTTCTGTTTGCCTTTTTCAGAATGTCATATAGGTGGAAATCATACAGTATGTAGCCATCTTTCACTTAGCAATATGTATTCAAGGTTTCTCTATGCCCCCCCCCCCGTAAGCTTTTAAATACTTCTTCTTTGGAAGTAATTTTAAGACAAGAAAAGTGAGAACAGTGCAAAGAACACCTGTATACTTACCCAAGTTCAGCGATGAATTTTTCCATTTGCTTCATCTCTTGTTCTTTCTTCACATATACACATAGTGTTTATGTTTTTTCTAACCCAGTCACCTCCTGAGAAGAAGGACAGTTTTGACACAGAGTATAGTTATCAAAACAAACAAACAAAAAAAAAAAGTGCCCATCTCTATCAAGTCTACTGTCTGTATTCGGTCTATGAATTGATCCCATTCTGTCCTTAATGTATGTAACAATCTTTTTTTCTCTAGTACAGTATCCAGTCTAGGATGATGTACTGATTTTATTTACTTTTCCCAGCTTTTTTGAGATATAATTGATGTACGAATTGTGTAAGTTCATGATATGCATTGTGACAATTTGATATATGTATAGATTGTGAAATGATTACACAGTGTTGGTTAACACATTCACCTCCATGCTTTCTTGTGGCTTAGTAGTTCATTTCTTTTACCTTTGAATAATATTCCATTGTCTGGAATTACCACAGTTTATATATCCGTTTACATATTGAAGAATATCTTGGTTTCTTCCAAGTTTTGGCAATTATGAATAAAGCTGCTGTATAAGCATTCTTGTGTAATTTTTTGTGTAGATGTAAATTTTCACCTCCTTTGGGCAAATACCAAGGAGCATGATTGCTGGAGTATATGACAGGAGCATGTCTCGTTTTTATAAGAAACTGCCAGAATGTCTTCCCAATGGCTGTACCATTTTGTATTCCCACCAGCAGTCAATGACAGTTTCTGTCTACATACTCACTCAAATTTTGTGTTGTTAGCATTTTGGATTTTAGCCATTCTAAAAGATGAGTAGTAGTGTCTCATTGTTTGAATTTCCAATTCCTTCATGACATATGATGTGGAGCATCTTTTCATATGCTTATTTGACATCTTTTGGTGAGGAGTCTGTTTAGATCTTTTGCACATTCTTTGATTGGGTTGTTTTCTTTTGTTGAGATATTAAGAGTTCGTTGTATAGCTTGGATACCAGTCCTTTATCAGATACGTGTTTTGCAAAGATTTTCTCTCTGTTTGTGGCTTGTCATTTCATTCTCTTAACAATGTTTTTTTTTGCAGAGCAGAGGTTTTTAATTTTAATGAAGTGCAACTTACCAATTTTGTCTTCTGGATTGTACTTTTAATCTTATATCTAAAAAGTCATTGCTGAATTAAATGTCACCTAGATTTTCTCCTATGTTATCTTCTGGGAGTTTTATAGGTTTTGCCTTTTACATTTAGGTCCGTGATCCATTTTGAGTTAATTTTTGTTAAAGGTGTAAGGTCTGTGTTCATTTTTTCCCCCCTTGCATATGGATGTCCTGTTGCAGCACCATTTGTTTGAAAGACTATCCTTTCTTTATTGTATTGCCTTTGCTTCTTTGTCAAAGATCAGTTCACTGTTTTCGTGTGGGCTTCTTTCTAGGCTCTTGACTGCCTTGTTTTCTTTTTTTCTTTTTTTTTTTTTTAAAGATTTTATTTATTTATTTGACAGAGATAGAGACAGCTAGCGAGAGAGGAAACACAAGCAGGGGGAGTGGGAGAGGAAGAAGCAGGCTCATAGCGGAGGAGCCTGATGTGGGGCTCGATCCCAGAACGCCGGGATCACGCCCTGAGCCAAAGGCAGACGCTTAACCGCTGTGCCACCCAGGCGCCCCGACTGCCTTGTTTTCTAACTGCAGATTTGTAGTAGTTGCCCTGGGCCTCTCCTGGTGAGTCTTCCTGTAGTGCAGGTCAGTATTTGTGCCCATAACTGCTGAGGCCCTGCTTGTTTGTGTAGTTAGCATTTCACTCCTCCAAGCATTCCTTGTGATGCAGTGAAAGGAAAGACCAGCATTTCACTTCTCCTTGTCTTTATCCACTTATTTGTCACTAGCTTTCTTTGCTAAAGTCAGATCTGTTCTTGTAAATGAATTCAATACGTTTCACGCAGTCCTCTTAATGATTTTTATAGTATGGTTTCCAGAAATGAACTGCATCATAAGAGTGAGGGATGTCTATCTGGATAAAGTACTTTTTGTCTGTTGCCTCATTTGTGAAATGGAACTAATACTCCTCTTACATAGAGCAGAGTTTTTGTTTTTTTTTTAAATCGAATCACAAAAAGTATGTAAAAACACATGAAGGGGGAGGGCAGTGATGATCCATAGGTTCCTACACGGTTCAGTTTTTTCACTTTTCTTTGTCTTCATTTTACACTTTCTCCTAAAACAGCCAGTCTGTTCCCCTAGTTTTTAGTTATACCGGAGAACTTTGCATTGAAAACCCTCATCTGTGTGTTGTAGACAATTGATGAATTTCCGTTGCAGAAGTTTCCACCCTCTTGTGTAATCATCCATAATGTCTCCTCCTCCTTTTCCCTCCTTCCCCTTGCTCTCCTCTCTCTCCTCCCTATCACCTTAAGAACCTGACTGGTGAAAAGGAGGTGAGGGGCCTGTAAGGCTGTAATTTTATAGTGAGAATGTTTAGGTACAAAATACTGTTTGGAAGGACATGTATTGGGTATAAGCCCCCAAAACATTATTTCATCATTATAATGTAAGATGCAGTGATAGACATGATCTGCTTAATACTGTTGCTAATCTTGATAAGTCTAATAAAACTTTAAGCAGCTTATCTATGTGCTATACAGCCTTATGCTTGCTTTAGGCTTGATTACTCAAAATCTACGTTTAGCTGCTTCTGAAAATATATTTTTTCTCAAGCTTCTTACATTATTTTTCTCTTCCCCAGCATTAGTCTCTAAACCACCTAAGCTATAGTGAGAAGCCCATACCATTCATAAAGTCTATGAAATTTTCTGTGTACATAGGGCATTACTAATAAATGTTTGCATTGGTGTTGTCTATCTTAGATGGTAAGTTAATGAAGAGCAGGGGTATGATGATATATTTTATAAATCATTGACAAACATAGCTTAATACTGTGGAAATGGTTTCACAAGTAATGAGGGAATAGTCTCTGTAAATCAATAAGGTAATATAGAGAGATTAAAGATTAGGAGAGGCAAGAATAAGAGTTTGGTTGAAATTAATATAGCCATTCTGGTTTTCTTTTGCTTATAGTATACATGATATATGTTTTCATCCTTTACTTTTAATCTGTCTAGGTCTTTATATTTAAAATTTAAAATTTATACCTTAAATTTCTTATAGGCAAGAAAATTGCCTTAGTTGGTTCTTTTTATTTTGAAAAATTCTGACCATCTCTGTCTTTACATGGGTGTTTTAGATAATTTACATTTAATATAATAATTGATGTGATTGGATTTAGATATACCATTTATTGCTTTCTGTATGTCTCTTCTGCTCTTTATTCCTCTTTCCCTTCCTTCCCGTCTTCTCTTGGATAATTTGAATCTATCTTTTTAGTATTCCATTTTTATTTGTCTATTGTTTTTTTGGCTCTATCTCTTTGGAAAAAATTTTTTGGTGGATGCCTGAGGGTTACTCTCTCTCTCTCTCTCTCTCTCTCTCTCTCTCTCTCTATATATATATATATATATATATATTTAGGTATATATATACACACATATATATGTACATACATGTATATATACCTAACCTACATATATTTATAGCTATACCTAAACCATCACAGTCTACTTGGAGTTAATATTGAACTACTTAAAGTAAAATATAGAAAACTTACAGTCATGTAGCTGCCTTTATCCTCCCCACTCACCTTTATGTTATAGTCATGATATGTGTTACACCTGTATATATTGAAAATCCCACCAAACAACAGTATAATTTTTACTTCCAACAATCATACACACATTAAAGAATTTTGGGGAAATAGCCATTTATATTTACCCTGATATTTATTATTTCTGTTGTTTTTTAGCTGGTGAAAACCCTAGTTTCTTTCTTGGTGTCATTTCTGTTCAGCCCGAAGCCCTTCCTTTAGCATTTCTTTTAGAGCAGATCTGCCAAAAATGAATTGTTAGTTTTGCTTTGTCTAAAAATGTCATTATTTAGCTTTCTTTCTTTTATGATTTTATTATTTTAAAAGATTTTATTTATTTCAGAGAGAGAGAGCATGCACAAGCATGAGCAGGGGAGGGGCAGAGGGAGAAGCAGACTCCCTGCTGAGCAAGGAGCTCCATGTAGGACTCGATCCCAGGACCCTGGGATCATGACTGGAGCCAGAAACACCCAATTGACGGAGCCACCCAGGCGCCCCTCATGATTTTATTTTTAAGTTATCTCTGCACCCAGTGTGGGACTTGAATTCACAACCCCAAGATCAAGAGTCGTGTGCTCCACTGATTCAGCTAGCCAGGAGCCCCCGTTGAGCTTCCTGAAATATTATTAATGGATGTAGAATTCTTGCTTGGCAGTTTTCTTTTTCAGCACTTTAAAGATGTTCCATGGCCTTCTGGCCTCTCTCATTTCTGATTAGAAATCTTCAGTCATTCTAAATCATTGTCTTCCTGTATAAATGTGTAATTTTTCTCCAGTTGCTGCAATTTTTTCTCTATCTCTGCTTTTAAGCAGTTATTTGTGATGTGTCTAAGGGTGATTATCTTTGAGTTTATTCAGTTTAGAGTATATAAGCTTCTTGCATTTGTAAATTTATGTCTTTTAATATTTGGGAAGTTTGGGACATTATTTCTTCAAATAGTTTCTCCACCAAGCTTTTTCTCCATTTTTCTATAGAACTGTGGTGACATGAATACTAGGAGTTTTAATATTTTTCCCTTAGGTCCCTGAGTCTCTGCTTTTTCTCTGAAAAATTTCTTTTCTTTTTTCTTCTTTGTCTTCATTTCACTGACTCCTCAAGCTCACTCACGTCTTCTGATCTCTTCATTCCTCTTTTGAGCCATTCAGTGAATTTTTACTTCAGGTACTTTTTTTATTTCTATAATTTCCAGGTGGGTTTTTCCCCCCCCTAGTTTCCAGTTCTCTGCTGAGAACTTCTGTTTTTCCAATCATTCTATATCCTCATGGAGGATATTATGATAGCTGTCCTCTGGGTCATCATCTCAGGGTTAAATCTGATTGTTTTTTCCCTTGGGAACTGGTCATGTTCACCTAGTTCTTTGTATGTGGGATAATATTGGATTGTAGCCCAGACATTGTGTATTTTATGCTATGTAGATTCTGGGTCCTATTCTAATCTTCTGAACGATGTTGTTTTTTGTTTGTTTTTTATAGGCAGTGAACCCAGTTAAATTCAAACTGCATTTCTGTCTCACCTTCTATGGGTGGTGACTCTAATCTCAGTTTAGTTTTCAAAGCCTTTGCTCTGCCACTTGTGGTCTGTCTCATGAATGCACAGCTCAGGGTAAGGCCAGGAATTGTGCAAATTTTTGTGTAGAATTAGGGAATTCCCTTCTCTATCTTCTTTCTCTCCATGATTCCCTTCATACTTTGACCTGCAAGGGTGCTTTTTCCAAGTTCCTCTGATGGGAAAGGAGTTTCATTTGGAGTTTTCTCTGTTCACACTGCACTGCTGTGGGACTCTGTGACTTGGTCCTGCTCCAGGACAAAGCCGCCAGAATAAAATAATAATGATAAAAACCTGGGAAATTTACCCCCTTTAAGGTCACGTCTCTAAGTTTTGACTCTCTTTCACCATTCGCCTTTTTTCTTTACTTTTCAGAGTCCTCGACCAGATGCTTTTTGTGTTGTATCCTGAGTTTTTATTTATAAAGAGCAAGAGAGAGAGGCTGTAGTGTGCTTAGTCCCCCCATAGAGGAACCAGAACTCTTCTGTTTTGTTTCTGCCTCACAAAGAATCTCTAACCTCAGAGGGGAGAATGCCTGATGATACCGAACCTGTCGCTGATATAGTTTCCAAAAGAGCTGGCAAAGAAGATCTGTATTGTGCGAATGAATGACAGTTTGGCATCAAGCTGACTTTAAGTAGTAATTTCCTTCCTTTCACTATTTTGTAAGATGCAAGATGTCTTAATACTTTGTAGAGACAGGTAACATTTTCTGAGAGGAAAAACTTAAGTCCAAGAGGAACTGGGAGATGTGGAAGCACAAAGAGCCAGTGAGGCGTGTGAAGAGCCGTGTAGTGTGTGGGTGGCTGCTAGTCGCGTGAAGGTTGGGGCTCGTGACCTGACTCCAGCTAATTGCCACTATCACCTTATTTTCCCAAGTGACTGTTTGAAAGAAAGCAGAGTTGACACATGTATCAAAGAAGATTATAAGGAGGAAAAGAAGATTAGGTCAAAAGTATTTAAAATTAAGGTGTGAGTCTGCCTTCCTTGAAATAGGACTTTAAGCCCACGTGTGGCTGTATTTCAGCAAGAGGGTAGTCTTTCAGTGTTTGTTTACTTTAAACTTACATTAGAGTGACTATCCTGGCTTCTTTATCCTTGACTTTAGAATGTGGCAAAAGCAACTCCTATAATTCTGTCACTTATATTAGTATGTTTCCTATACTCTATTTGTTCTTTTTTAATCCTGGGATTTTTTTTTTTACGGTGAATGTGATAAATGCTTGTTATAAATATTTCAAACAGTAAGAAAGTATACAAAGTAAAAAAGCAAAAACTGACTCCCAGGCTAAGTATTCTTAATAGTGTTTCAGGAATTTTCTAGTTTGTTTTCTTTTTTTCTTTTTTCTTTTTTTTAAAGATTTTTGTTTTTAAGTAATCTCTATACCCAACATAGGGATCGAACTTACAACCCCAAGATCAGGAGGAGTCACATGTTCCACTGACTGAGCCAGCCAGGTGCCCCTTCTGGTTTCTTTTATTGGGAAGGGGATACAGTTGAAATTGTTCCGTGTTAAAAAAACTTTTGTCCTGTCACTTAAGATAACTTTAAGCCTAAGCATTTTCATCGTTTTTGCACATAATTTAAAAACTCTTCCTAAATTTAATTTTAAAAATTCTGTACCTAAAAGGTGTAAATTATGTATTTCGAAGGCTGTACACTGAATGTTAAAATTTCCTCTTATCCGTCTTCTCATTTTCACTCCCTGGTGGGAGTCAGGAGTAATACTATTCCTTCTTATGTGGTTCACAAATGTTTTATGCATAAAATATATATGCAGTATTTTATAAAGGAGCTTATACTTTACTTTTTGTCCTTTTTCTGAATATGTAGATATTTTTAGAACATAAATATTTCTCCATTTGTTGGAAACTCCTTGGGAACATAATTTTTCATGACTGCAAAATTTCTGTTCTGTTGAAATTAGGTGTTTTGGTTGCATTCTGCTTTCCTTATAGTACTTTTAAAATAAAAGAATAGAGTTGTTTGTTTGTTTGTTTTTTTTACAAGGATACTTATTTTTAAAAATTTTAAAATCGGAATATAGTTTGCACACAGTGTTACATGAGTTTCAGGCGTACAACAGAGTGATTGCACAAGTCTACACGTTATGCTGTGTTCACTCTCGGTGTAGCTGCCATCTGCCGCCATACATTTCTGTCACAATACCATTGAGGAAGAGTTTGTTTTTAATCAACCCCAACAGCCTCTCTGATCCATCTTCGAAACATCTGATCGCTGCTAGCCATTTTAATAAGATAACGTGTGAAAACACCTGGCCTGGCCCTTGGAATGAGGTCATTAGTTATTTTTACTCTTCATTCCCTTCTTCCTTTACTCTTCAGCTCCTCGGCGACCAGCACAGGGCTGCTGCAGGGAACCCGTGAGAGGCATCAATTCTAGGTGAATGCCGGTAACCAGTATGTATTACGGTCTGACCATGAGCAGAGTGCTTGGTATTAAGGGACTGTTGTCATTGAGGTAAGGCTGCTGCATCTGACAAGACACCCGTGATAAGTACTTACACCTCACAGTGTAAATGCAGAGGAGAGTCGGTTAATATAATGCGGAAGAAAACCACAACTGTTTTTGGGGTAAAAGAAAGTCCAGTGGTTTGTCTCTGACAACCAGCTGGTGGTGGGACGGCTCAAACCTCGGTGACTCCTACGTTGGCCTGCTCCGCCCCTACCCCTAGCCACAGCGGCATCATCTCTGCAATGAGAATATTATTAGTTCTTTTCCAGGGTTTTGCGAGGAATCCATGAGAACTCTGTGAATGTTTTCCATCATCCTCTACCCTTCATCACTTTTCCGTGGTGACATTTCGGCCTTTGTAATTTGTTACCTATTGTTTGGTCTTCCAATCCTTTCTGGCTGGGAGGTCAGCTCCCAAGAAGGGAGAGAGAGGTCTGTCTTGTTTTCCAGTAGATTCTATAGGGGAGAAACACTTTTCTCTTCTTCCTTTCCAGATTCTTTGACTAGCCTAATAATTACATTGACAAAAGGTAGATGAACAGGAGAAAAGCACATGTGATTTTGTATTTATGGGAGCTCATAAAAATAGGAGACTCGAAGGGACTCAGGCCGGCAGCTTTTCGTACCTTTTAGGCAAAGAAACAATACATTTGTGAAGAATTGGCAAGACAGAGGGGTTTGGGCTGGGGGTAGTAAATTGGTGAAGAAGTAACAAGATTAGTTTATACAACCTTGTCTGCCCTAAATTCTCTCTCATGACAAGGACACGTCTCTTCTTCCTGGGACAGGGAGGGTACCTTTCATGTGGGAGATGTAGTGCCTGTTTCAGGGGGACAGAGGAGGTCAGAGTGTCCTCCTTGCACTGGCTGCTTCTTACGTAACTTTAATTCAGCATAATTAACACGTCAGAATGAGATAGTACGGGGTACTATATTCTGTCCCCCTCCAACTCCCAGTATTTACCCTTGTGCTTTTTGTAGAGGTCAGTGGTGAAGAGCCTGAACTCTGGACTCCAGCTGCCTCCACCCCCATGTTTTTAGCTCTTTGACCCTGGGCTTATTACTAAGCCTCTCCATCCCTCAGTTTCCTCATCTGTAAAATGAAGACAAAAACAGTGTCTGTCCCTTTGGATTATTATGCAGATCAAATATGTTAACATTTAAATTAGAACATGCACCGACATAGTGTAAATGCACATAAATGCGTGTTAAACAAAAAGTAACAGTTTCTCGATCTCTGTTGTGTGAGAGAATGGGTGGGCCTTTGTCAGGGATCTCTGGGAAGGTGTGTTGGCAGACGCCGAGTCCCCCTGGAATATCGTCACCCTGTGCTTGGGTCAGTCACTGCTCTGGCTCGTGGTGTTTCATGAGGAAGACTGAACTCTCATGGTAAAATGTGCTTGGTTGGAACACACTAACCAAGAAATACAGCTTTTTACTTGTTATAGTTTGACTCTCAAATTTCTGAATTTTATTTAGGCCAAGTCAACTCTAGTGATTGCTGGAACGTACAACGTACCCCTTCTACTCTAACCCTCTCTATTTGCCGTCAAAGTGTTTTGTTTCAAGACAAGACAGTAGATCAGCTGGGTTTTCAGTATTTCAGTGTTACCCCAACAAAGATCAGAAAGGTGAGGCAGAAGTGTAAAAATGCAGTCTACTTTTCCGCTTTCAAGCTTACCCGTCCGCTGGGCTCCGTCTGTGTTCAGGGTCTGTGTATAGAGGCAAAAGCACATCTGTGAAAACCATACAACAAAGATAAAACAAAACAAAAAGCAGAACAAAACAAAAACCTTGCAAGAGGGCAAAAGGCCAGTCCTTCCTCATAGGTCTTGAATCTGGTTGCAGCCTCTGAAGGTATTTTTGTGTTTTGAACATAATGTCAAGAGCTCTGAAATTTGAAATTGAGAAAATTGAAAAAGCATTTCTTTCCCCAAAGTAATTGCAACTAATAGGTGCCTATTGCTTTGTTGTTCCCAGTGTGTTTTCACATATAGTATCTTAATCTGCCCCATGATTCTTTCAGGGGAGCATTATTGTCATTTTGACTTTATAGTAACCTTATTTATTTGTATTCACCTACTATAAAAATTCAATAGGTATGATAGGGTATTTGGCAAAACATTAGTCCATTCCTGCCCTGTCCCCCAACCACCTATTTTGTGCTCCTGAGGTCGCCCCTGTTCATCTGTATCCTTCCATTGGTGTGCTTTGCCTTGACAAACATACACATCCTTCCTCCCATCTCCAAGGCTCTTTGTGAAAGCTAGTACCACATTTGATATTCAAAACTGTGCTGTTTTCACTCACTGCGTATTGTAAAGATTGTCCCATGTTGCAGCACAGAGACCTGCCACATTCTTTATACCAGTTGCTCAGTAGTCCACTTACTGAAGAAATCTCCCACTAGAGAACACCCAGATTGTTTTCATTCTCTTGCTCTGAAAAAGTGGTGCTGTGGATAATCTTGCACATAGATCATTTGACACACGTGCAATGGTATTAGTATAATCGTTTTAAAAAATTATTTAGTCGACAGCAGACTTGAAAGCCATAATGTTCTTTGCAGAACAGCACCATAAAATGGTAAGATATTACATAAAATAAGAAGATTTGTGCTGTAGTAGAGATTATCTTATCGTAGACTCATACAGTGAAATGGTTTAAGATGAAAATGGTAAGAAAAGGGTGCCTGGCTGGCTCAGACAGTAGAACATACAACTCTTGATCTCAAGGTCACGAGTTCAAACCCCACTTTGGGCATGGAGCCTACTTAAAAAAAATGGTAAGGGGCGCCTGGGTGGCTGAGTTGGTTAAGCATCTGACTCAATTTCAGCTCTGGTCATGATCTCAGGGTCCTGAGATCGAGCCCTGCGTTGGGCTCTGCACTGAGCATGGGGTCTGCTTGTCTCTCTCTCTCTGTTCCTCCCTCCACTTGCGTGCATACTCTGTCTCTCTCAAATCAATCAATCAAATCTTTAAAAAATGGAAAGAATGCCCTTGATTCTAAGAGAGGGGGCCTTGTGTGTTGGGTCCACACGATTGCCAGCACTGGAACACCAACTCCATAGCATGTGTTGAATTGATAGTGGGTGCATCTCTTTATTTCTCTGCCTCTTGCCTGCCTGCTCGCATGGTTTCTGTGGGAGTCCCATAACATATATAAAAACATTTCTTTGAAAACTTGAAAATACTGCATATGAGATGTTATTTGTTAGAATACTTAGTTATATCGTGTTTCTTAATTATTTCTAGTAGCAGCTCTAGATGTTGGAGGAATCCAGCAAACGTGATCAGAAAACATGTTTCACATTGGAATTTTCTAGATTAGCTGGAGCTTTCCATTTAAATTCTAAAAGGAAAACTTTACTTTCAGCTTCATTGCTACTGAGTGGATGGTGATGGACCCGATCTAATATTTTTCTGACATTTTGGAGCCATTATTATTGACATTGATTAATGTTCATTCAGAGGTGAGATCTTTAAAACTCTTAAGGCATCTTCCTAGTCTAAGAATCCAGGAACATATGTGCGCATGTATGTAGGTGTGGGTGTGTGTGTTGACCTAAGTGCTGCTATCTATAGTTTTCTTTTTGTCTGGTAGGCTGAGAGCTGTTAATTCGTGCCAGCAATACACCTGCCTCTACAGGTCTTCTATCCAGTCTGCTATTTCTAATCCAGTGTAGGCAGAGAAATCAGACCTGGATATTTCATAATTGTGGCTAACGTAAAACTAAACTGCTATGAATCACAGTCTGAAGGGTACATGGGTAGCCTGGGAAAGCTTTCTCTGAAGAGAGCCAGTTAGAATGCTCTTTTAGAGAAAAGAAGGTTTGGCAGACAGAGAGGCTATTCTAAGTATGAAGATGGTGACTGAGTTGTATGTTAGAAGCAGTTTTGTCTAGTCATAGTAGAAGTCATTAACTTGGAGTTAACAATTCAACAAACATTGATGGAATACTTTTTATGTACTCATGCTTTATGTAGGGCAGTTAGCAAACCATGAACAAATAAAATGTGTCAGGTGCCAATAAGTACCATAAAAATAAATAAAGAAGGACGTAAAGAAGGAAAAGAAAAAAAGAAAAGAAAGGAGGACAGATACATAAATACATACATAGGGGATTGGGAGTACTACAGATGAACTTTTATACGGGTAGTCAGAAGAAGGACTGTCTAATAAGGTGACCTTTGAGCAGAGACCTAAAGGAGGTGGGAGCGGAGGTGCGGGGCAAAAGCAAGTGCAAAGGCCCTGAGGCAGTACCTCTTTGAGCAATCCACAAAAAGGAGGGGGTCAGTGTGGCTGTGTCAGGTGAGCCGTTTGGAGAGTAGGAAGAGGTGTGTGTGGTGGCAGCTGAGTGTCTAGGGCCCCTCACAGGGGTCTGTGAGACCACTGGCTTTTGTTCTCAGTGACATGGGAAGCCATTGCTAGGTTCTGAGCAGGAGTTTTGAGTAGCAATGACATGAGCTTCCTGACTGGCCTCATTAAGGGAGCTTAGATACAGGGAAAGCAGTTAGGAGGGACACATGTGAAACCAACAGATGAGGTGGCTTTGAAATATCAGACTCTTAAGGATGCCTGGGTAAGTGGAGGAGATAGTTAGGGAGGCCCTTATGAATAATGATGGTAAAGGGCAAGGGATCTTAAATGGAAGGTTCCTGGTGTCCCGCCTCCTAACACACTCTGGGCAATTCCCAGTGTTCTGGCCTGTGTCTTCATGTCCCCATTGCTTCCCTACCAGAGATTAACCTCCAGACAAAAACATTTAAATTTGATTTGCAGACTCCAATTTTATAAACATCACAATTCTGAAAATAATCCTATTGCTTAAAACATTTGCCAGTATTTAAATCCCTTTTCTAAGGTTATCAATAACTTCCTTACTGAATGTAGTGGCATTTTTTTTTTTTTTTAATTTCTAACCCCCCTCCCTCCAGCTCTCTTCCTCAGAACTGCTCTTCTGACTGCCATGATTTCGCAGCTTTTCATGTCATCCTGATGCTGGTTTCATTCTCTTTTTTCCCTCCTGACCCTTGATGTGTGTGCCCACCAAAGTCATGTCCTCCACCCTTTGCCGTTCTTCTTCTTTTTTTTTTTTTTTTAAAGGTTTTATTTATTTGACAGAGATAGCCAGCGAGAGAGGGAACACAAGCAGGGGGAGTGGAAGAGGAAGAAGCAGGCTCATAGCGGAGGAGCCTGATGTGGGGCTCGATCCCATAACGCCGGGATCACGCCCTGAGCCGAAGGCAGGCGCTTAACCGCTGTGCCACCCAGGCGCCCCTGCTGTTCTTCTTTTTAAGCACTCTTTTGGTGAGTTAATGACTTCTTTAGTTTTAACCTTCCTTTGGCAGGGGTCACAAAGTCCCTCCTCCAGCTCTGACTTGTCAGCTCTGTGTTGGACTATATTTTATTAAAACTGGCTTCCCGTCCCCATGACTCTTATTGGTGCTTTTCTTCTTCTTGTCTCAAAATAGAGCCCATCCTGACACATTTTTCTGTTCCATTTCTTTTCCAATCTGTTTTCAAATCTTATAGATCCTTTTTTTGGAATGTCTTTCAGGTTTATATTTTCTTCTCTCATGATAGACACTCTACAGCCCCAGCCTTACCGTCTTACTCATGGTTTCCAACCACAGCCCGTGAGTGGCTAATTTTGCTTCCAGCTTCCCTGAACTTGAGTCTTTCTGGCATAATAGTCATAATTCATTTAACAAATATTTACTGAATGTTTATTATATGCCAGGCACTGTTGGAGGTGCTAGGGATATAAAACAAGAAATAGTCCTGCCCTCAGGAGCTTACCTTCAAGGGTGTGGAGGAGACAGTAAGCCAAGTATGTAGAGAAATACATATGTTTGGTGGTGCGTGGTGCTAAGGGGAGAGAAATAGGCAGAGGAGGGTCAGGGTAAAGATTGGGAAGAGGTTTGTGGTTTAAAATGAGGTGGTAAGGAATGGCTCACCGAGAAGGTGACTTATTTTACATTTATTTTTTAAATCAAGGTAGAATAGATTTAATGTAAAATTTTACCGTTTGAGCTGATTTTGAGTGTACAATTCAGTGGTGTTAAGTATATTCACACTATCACTGCTATCCGTCTCCAGAACGTTTTCATCTCCCCATACTGAAACAACTTTCCGTTCACCCCCTCCCCTCCAGCCCCTGGTAACCACCATTCTGCTTTCTTCTATATAAAATTGATGATTTACATGGAGTCATACATATTTGCCTTTTTCTGCCTGGCTTATTTCACTTAGCACAATGTGTTCAAGGTTCGTTCATGCTGTAGCATATGTCAGAATTTTGTCAGCTCTTTAAGGCTAAGTAATATGTTGTATGTATATAACACATTTTGTTTATCCATTTACGTAGTGATGGACCTTTGGCTGTTACTAACTTTCGACTCTTATGAATAATGTTGCTATGAACTTGGGTGTACAGATGTATCTTTGAGTCCCTGCTTTCAGTGATTTGGGGTATATACTTAGAAGTGGATTTGCTGGATCGTATGGTAATTTTATTTTTAATTTCTTGAGGAACTGCCATCTTATTTTCCACAGTGGCTGCACCATTTTACATTCCCAAGAGGCTAACTTTTGAGTGAAGACATAGGGAGGGAAGGGAGCAAGCCAGGAGGATATCTGAGGAGAACATCCTGGGTGGAGGCATGGCTGCCATGTGCAAAGCTTGGTAGGGAGGCCAGCGTGACTGAAAATGAGGGAAGGTGAAAGAAGGAGAAACTGAGGTCACAGATGGAACAGGTGTCCAAATTATATAGTGCCTTGTAGGGCCAAGTAAGGACTTTGATTTTACCCTCAGTGATGTGGAAAGCCCTCAGAAAATTGTATCATATTAATTTTTCTTAAATCCCACTATCATCATGGCCAGACACTATCTTAAAAATCAGTAAGGCTTCCCAAACACTTAACATTCTGTCCAAATTGCTCTAATTCCCCCTGTGCAGCCATGTATCCGATAGCTTCCCGTAAGCTTGTGCATGTGTGCGCTCAGGCTTATGTCCTGCCTTCTGCCAGATGTGTTCAGTTGTGCCTTGTGTGGCTCACGTGCTTCCTTCCGTGTGGAATTTCCTCGCTGTCTTCTCCTCTAGTTCCATCGCATCATGTTTCCACTGTGAGCTTTTCGTCACTCAGGTGCTGGTTGTGCTTATAGTCACTGTTGTCACTTAGTACCAAGTTATTTTTGTGTGGTATTTTGGTCTCCAATTAGGTAACTCTATCAAGGGTCATTTATTATAGTGCTTTAGGTCTCCTGTAGTAAGACGATAGTGATGAGCAATTATTATTTATATATGTAAACCCTCCCCCATCCAGACAAGGATAAGCTGGGGCAGCTATGTCGTACTTGTACAATAAATGCTTGTGGGTAGGTTGATTTTCTACTTGCCGGCGAACATATGGTGGTAGTTTATGTAGATGATAAAATTAAATAGGTGTCAGTCATGCCTGTGTCATTTGGTATCTAAGTTAGTATTTTATTTTATTTATTTTTCTAAGGGGGGAGGGGCAGAGGGAGAGGAAGAGAGAGAATCTCAAGCAGACTCCATGCCCAGCAGGGAGCCCAATGCAGGACTCAGCAGTCTCACAACCCTGAGATCATGACCTGAGCCGAAATCAAGAGTCGATTGCTTAACCTACTGAGCCACCCAGGGGCCCCTAAATTAGGATTTTAAAGCTAAAATCTAAAGGACTATCTTTTTAAAATTAAATTATTTAAAATTTTATTTTAGTTCCAGTGTGGTACTGTCTTTATATTTGTTGTACCATTTTTAAAAAAAAAATCAGCTTGCCATCATGGAAACTGAAACCTGCCAATTAAGCACTTATCCAATTATTAGAGCTTCAGAGAAAAAGAGTGGATTAGGAATTCCTCATTTTAATTTTATGAGTTACTTAAAAAATTAACAACAATTTGCAAAGTTTTAAAGCATTTAAGACAAGAACATTCATTTAAAAGTCACATCTCATACACACAGAAACTGATTTCTACTCAGTGTGAGTTTTCTACTAGCTCATGTCCGTTCATGCTTTCTAACTGTACAGCCGGGACCAACTTTGGACCCTGGGTATATGCCATTATTTTGTGTTACAGTATATGGCCTGGAAATGATTTGGTCAGTTGTTATCATGAGCAAGTCCTTCTGTAGCAATATAATTATATAGTAAGTATCTAGCAGGCACCACTGAGAATAAAAAATTGTGAACATTTTGTCACTTAAGGTCATCTCTTTTTCATAAAGGAAGTAGAACACCATAGATAAAATTCATCTTCATCTTTGGTCTCAGACCCTCTCCCATCCTTCAGTTCACTGCTATCATAAATTTAGTACCTCTTCTCCTACTCTGTTTCTTATACTCTTGCATATTAAAGTGTGTATTCATAAATTAAATTCAGTATTACTAGTATTTTTAAAATTTATCTAAATGTTATCATAATTATCTCCAGAGAAACAGAACCAATAGGATATCTATAAAAAGATATTTATAAAAAGATCTCTATCTATCAATCTATCTGTTCATCTGTCTATCTAAAGAGATTTATCATAAGGAATTGGCTCATGCGATTTTGGAGCCTAGGAATTCCCAAGATCTGCAGTTGGGAAGCTGGAGACCCAGGAGAGCTGATGATATAAGTTCCAGCCTGAGTTTGAGTCCAGAGGCAGGAGAAGACCCATGTCCCAGCGCAAAGACAGAGTGAAAATCTATATAAGTGATATCATTGTGTAACCTGCTTTGCTTAGGCATTCTTTGATAGGAAACTAAGTTATTTGTTGTAGCTACTATATAGTAATTCTGTTTTGCAAATATAGTCTTTTACTTCATTTACTAATTGATGAATGAATAAATGTTTTTTTTACATCTCTTTGAGCATGTAGTAAGGACTCATTTTAAGGCATACTACCCCTTGGCTATTGGCCATTACTTACAGAGTACCTCACACCTGAGTGGTCCACATCAGGGTATAACAGATGGGGAGCGACAGTCCCAGTCGTTGAGGGAGGTGGCAGGACCACAAGACCCAGTGGCTGCCTTTGGAAAGCTCTGAATCCAGCTGATGAGTCAGACTTGCCACATTCGTGGAATAGACTTCACACGATAATTTGCTCCCACTTTTGCTCCTTCTGATGCTATTCACCAGCTGATTCTTTTTGTCTTAGTTCAAACTCTTCAAAAAAAGATCTGACTGGAAAGCCAAAAATAGAGTAACTTTCACAAGGAATAAAGCATTTTTCCATTTAAAGCAGATTTGAGCCAATTTGAATGCTAACTTTTCCTTTTGTTAAATTTTAGTGGCTAAAAAATTAGTCTCATTTCATTATTGACATTCTTGTTTCCAATTATCTATATGACATAGGTTATTTTTTTTATTTCCATCTTTTTTTATTTTATCCTTTGATTATGGAATATTGTCACATAGTGATTTTTTTAGATTCAATTAGCCAACATATAGTACGTCATTAGTTTCAGATGTAGTGTTCAACAATTCATCAGTTATGACCTAGGTTATAAGAATATATATATTTTCCCAATGGATTAATTTTCAAATTATTAGTTTTGAAATAATTTCAGACTTGTAGAAAAATTGCCAAGTGGAACAAAGAACTCCTTTATACTCAGATTCCCCAGTTGTTAATATTTTACTGGATTTACTCCATTGTCTTTCTCTCTCCTTCTCTCTCTCTCTCTGAAAGAGAGATCATTAGTCTTTCTCTTAACCTTATAAGAACAAGCTGCTGACCTGATGTCCTTTCCCCTCCAAGCTTTTTCAGTGTGTGTTTCCTCCAAACGGGGATGATCTACACACCCAGCACACGGCACTCCAGATGAGGAAGCCAGCTCGGGTACAACCCTGCCATTCAGTTCGCAGTGCCAGTGTTATGAACCCAACAATGGCTCTTTTCCTTTCTGGTCCAAGATCCTGTCCAGGAATCTGTATTGTCTGTTAATTCTCATGGCTCTTTAGACTCCTTCAGTCTGGAAAATTTCCTCAGTCTTTCCTTCTCTTTTGTACCCTTGAGAGTTTTAAAAACTGCAAGCCTTTAATATTGTAGGATTAGGATCTTTCTGATACTTCCTCCTGATTAAACTCAGTTAATGCGTTGGGGTGGAATGCCACAAAAAGTCTGCTGGGGTCCTCCCAGGGCATCACGCCAAAGGCACAAGATGCTGCCCTGTCCTGCCACTGGTGACGTGACCCATAATCACCCGATCATGTTGGTGCATGCCAGATTCTTTGCAGATTAAATTTACTTTTTTTCTTTGTAATTGATCAGCATTTTGTGGGAACGTTTCCCAAAATTTTGCCAACGTCTTGTTTTTCATCAGATCTCCACCGGTCAGTATCCATTGACAATCCCGCATGAATCAGCCACCTCGATGACAGCTGCCAAATGGTGCTTGCTATTTCTGTGATTCTTTCTACATTATTAACTGGCATTCTGCTCCAAGAAAGATCTTTCCCTTCCCCTTCCTCCCTCCCTTCCTCTTTCCCTCTCTCTCTTCTTTCCTCCTTCCACCTTCCTTCCGTGAGAGAGTTCTTCTGTATTCATAACTATTAGAGATGTCAAATTTGATATTCCTGATGCTGTGCTTTAAGCACTCTGGAGAATAGGTACCAGGTAGATTTAACACATATGTAATAAATGAGCTGACATAGAGGTTGTGCCCTCTATTCTTAGACAGTTGCCTGTTTAAAATTGTATCACTAAGCCTGAAGGCACTTAGTTCTTGGTTTTCCTGTTTGCTCGCGTCCATCTTTTCTGATTGACTCTAAGCTACTGTGTCCCAAGTATATGGTAGCAAAAAGAATACGACCTGTGCCTGAGAAAACACAAGAGCTGATAAATCCTTTCTCAATAACTGATGGCTTTGGGAAACCTTGATTTACAATAAGATTGTGACATCAATTAGAATAAATTCATAACTTCAGGGCACATAGTGTAGCAACTGTGGGAGAATCAGCAAAGTCTGTGTAAGATAGCAGTCTCCTGAATTAAAGCGGTTGGTTTGTGCTAAGTTAACATGGACAAATAATATATAAAAGGTCAGATTTCCTGCATCCTCAGGCCAGCACATTTTCTCAAGTCAAATTCACTTTCTCCCTGGACAAGGCATGGACACTTCCAATCTGGCTCTGAACCACCTCCCGTCCTTTTAAGCTTTTATTCTGCCTCTTAAGTATCATCCACATACCCTTTAGATAACTTAGGGTCTCAGATCAGGTTACTGTTAAGTGTTTTTAGATTTAGGGACCATTTTGCTTCTTTAGGTGACTTTATATGTCTCTTATCTATCTTGGGTTGATTTCAGGGTTTTTTTCTTCAGATGGTAATTAAACTGGCTAAAAAAGAGTTCAGAATAACTCACTCCTGGTAGAGTCTTCTTCTTTAAAGACTGATTTTATACCCTTAGTTGGTTTCTGAAAGCCTGCCTACTGGTTGACCAAATGCTCTCTATTATTGATCACAAATTCAAACATTTTAAAGCAATTTCACCTCAAATGGTATTTCCTAAACTACTTCTTATGAAACAGCAAAATCATGGAAAGCAACAACCATTTTTTCTCCCTTTATTGTAAAATCACCTAAAAACCACCTTTAATTCCATCCCATTAAGATAACTTGTTCATTTTTTAACACATTCATATATTATAGAACTTATTTTCCACTTCTTTTCCCACATTTATTCCGGTCTACATATTGGAAAATAATACATCTATGAACCAGGTAACATTTAGAGAGAACAGTAATGCCCAAAGAACTGTGTTCACTCCTTTTCCATGCTTGCTTATATAGTTTATCACTATTTGTTGTTAAATCAATAATCACTGTATATATTTTCATCAGTGTATAAGTATTATTCTATAAAAACAAGAACTATGATTACATTTCCTTCCTTGTTTAGCTTTTTCCCTTTTTCCCTGAGGTTTATGATTTTAAAATTTATATTGCTTACTTTTTCTGCCATCAGTATGGCCAACTTTTATTAAGGGATTAAAGCGCCAAATAATTTCTAAGTGGTTTACTTGCATTGATTAATCTAATCCTCACAACAGTGTATGATATGGGAATTATTACAGGTGCATCTGAGGACTAGAGATAAGCTAAGTAAATTGTCCAAAGTCATACAAGTGCTAACGGGTGGAGGAGAGATTTGAACATAGGCCACATGGATATGGAAGCCATGCTCTTAGTCACTCTGCTGCTCTCTCTTTCCACAGATTCAGCCAGAGTACTAAATTTCTCAAGGTTCCTTTGCTCTTCTTGCCTTTCTCCATCCTCCTGTCCCAGTCTGGACTAACTGATTTTTCTAGATGTGCTACACAGCTACTTTCTTTAGATTTTTTTTTTTAGATGTTAATTATTGAGTCTTTATTTCTCTTCTGGTTGGATCCACTATTTCCTGGATCCTATACCTTCCTCTTTCATGGTTTCTATCTATATTTTGCTATCACATCAATAAACAACTTTGTACAAAAGGATGTTTAAAAAGTAAATGGGATCTTCTGTTTCTTCCTTTTATTTCCCTTTTCAAAAATATATATATATATTTTTATTTTTAAGTGATCTCATACCCAATGCGGAGCTTAAACTTATAACTCTAAGAGCAAGAGTTGTATGCTCCCCTGACGGAGGCAGCCAGATGCCCCTTTCCTATTATTTGCCATGTAAATCTCTCATTGAGTGGATAGTTTGACTAATTGAAAGTTTCTGAGCTGAAAATCATTTTCCTTTGAAATTTTGAGTGCATTGCTTTGTCTTTTTGTTTACATTGTGGTTGATGAGAAGTCTTCTGCCAGTCTGCTTCTGCATCCTTTGTGTGTCTTACTGCTGTTCTGACGTTTTGCTTGGACAAGAGTTGGTTTTCCATCATGCTGAGCATTTGTGGGTCCTGTCAGTCTGAGGACTTAGAAATTTTACCTTGCTGCAACTTCTGGTATTATTTCTTTGAAAATGTCTTTCTTTGGTAGTCCTTGTTCTTTTTTCTAGAAATAAAACTCTTTCTAGTTTGCTGGAGTTTGTCAATTAATCCTCAGTTTTTCTTATTTTTTCTTTCATATTTAAAGTTTTATTTTATTGGAGTATAATCTGCCTACAGCAAAAGGCACTCCTTTTATTGTACAGTTCCATAAGTTTTGACAAATTCACACAGTAGTATAACCACTATCCCAATCAAGATACAGTCTCCACATTAGCCAAAAGGTGGAAGCAACCCATGTGTCCCTTGATGGATGAGTAGATAAACAAAAATGTGGTATATATATCTACATCTATCTATCTATTGTAGAACAATGGAATATTATTTAGCCATAAAAAGGAAGGAAATTATTTTTTCTTCTTTCTTTCCAAGTTTCCATTTAAATTCTAGTTAGTTAACATACAGTGTAATATTAGTTTCAGGAGTAGTATTTAGTGACTCAACATTTACATACAATACTCAGTGCCCTTCATAAGTGTCCTCCTTAATCCCTGTCACCTATTTAACCCACCCCCCTGCCCACCTCCCCTCTGGAACCCTCATGTGTGTTCTCTATGGTTACGAGTCTGATTCTTGGTTTGCCTGTTTTTTTTTTTCTTCTCCCCTATGTTCATTTGTTTTGTTTCCTAAATTCTGCATATGAGTGAAATCATGTGATATTTGTCTTTCTCTGACTGACTTATTTTGCTTAGCATAATACCCTCTAGCTCCATTCATGTTGTTGCAAATGGCAAGATTTCATTATTTTTGATGGCTGAGTAACATTCCATTGTATATATACACCACATCTTCTTTATCCATTTGTCCGTTGATGGACATTTGAGCTCTTTTCATAATTTGGCTATTGTTGATAATGCTGCCGTAAACATCGGGGTGCATGTATCCCATCAAATTAGTATTATTGTATCCTTTGTGTAAATACCTAGTAGTGCAATTGCTAGATCATAGGATAGTTCTATTTTTAACTTTTTGAGGGACCTCCATACTGTTTTCCAGAGTGGCCGCACCAGTTTGCATTCCCACCCATAGTGCAAGAACGTTCCTCTTTGCATCCTCACCAACACCTGTTATTTCTTGTAAGGAAAGACATTCTAATATAAACTACAACATGGATGAAATTTTAGGATGTTTTCCTAAGTGAAATAAACCAGTCAAAAAGGACAAATACTGTATGATTGCACTTATATGAGGTACCTCAAGTAGTCAAATTCATAGAAGCAGAAAGTAGAATGGTACCAGGGAGGAGAGGGGAGAATGGAGAGTTACTGTTTTGAATGGGTGCAGAGTTTCAGTTTTGTAGTTCTGTAGTTGGATGGTAGTGATGGCTGTTTAATGATGTGAATGACTTAATGCCACCGAACTTTACACTTTAAAAATGGTTAAATGGTAAAATTTTTGTTATGTGTATTTTATTTAAAAAAAAATGAAAAGACCCAGGACAGTCTTACTCTCACTCTCTCACCCCCAATTCCTTCTTTTGTAATTTAAAAATTACTTCATCTTTTTGGTCTACATTCTGGAATATTTCTTTGACTTTTCCCCCCAAATCTATTGGTTTCTTATAAAATTTCAGCAATCATAATATTTTAAATTTAAAAGTATTTTCAGGGGCGCCTGGGTGGCACAGCGGTTAAGCGTCTGCCTTCGGCTCAGGGCGTGATCCCGGCGTTATGGGATCGAGCCCCACATCAGGCTCCTCCGCTGTGAGCCTGCTTCTTCCTCTCCCACTCCCCCTGCTTGTGTTCCCTCTCTCGCTGACTGTCTCTATCTCTGTTGAATAAATAAATAAAATCTTTAAAAAAAAATAAATAAAAGTATTTTCATATTTTCCAATTGTTTTCAAAGGACCTTGCTTATATATTATGCATAGCATGACTTCTTGATTTCTGTGAGAGTACTACTTAAAATCTTTTATGGTTCTCTTTTATTTTCTTCTTCTTCTAGGAGGTCAGTTTTTTTGGTTTGTATTTTTCTCTCTCTTTTATCTTGCAGTCTTTCCTCAAATGTTTCCTTCTCTCTGGTTGTCCACATATATGAGATGGGCACAATGAAGGTAATCGGCAGCTGTGTGTATAAGAGTGAAGTCTGTTGACTTTCGAAAATAAACTTTTAATTTGAGAGTAGTTTTAGATTTACAGAAAAATTGTAAAGATAGTACAGAGAATTCCCATATATCCCAGTGACTGTTTCCTCTTTTCTTCCCCCCTTGCGTTTTCTTTCTGTGCCCACTTTTCACTTTGCCTGGGTTGGGAGGATCCTTCTTTGCCTCGATGGGTTTCTTGGGCCCTTCTCCTTGGCCTCATGGGGTCTCCTGGGGCTGTCATGGTGGGTGTCTTCCTGGATTAGACTTTCCTTTTGTCCTTCGGAACTAATTTGAAGCTGCCAGTATCCGCCTTGCCCTTGGAGTTGGTGGGGCTGACAAGGAGGCCGTGGTGCCTGCCTGTAGCAAGGGTCTGCTTCAGCAGGTCCTTGAGCCAGATAATGTCCCCCATATGGTACTTCTGCAGGATGGAAACTTTGATGGCCATCACCGAGGTGCTCTGGTGACAGACTGTCAACTGTATTTGGAATTCACCATTGTTTCCACTGGCACTCTTTTTTAATTAAGGAAACAACTTAGAATGACTACATTGCACAATTTATTTTTAAGTCAGAAAATTTTTTATTTGAGCTACATGCCTGTCATTTAGCAAAATAGAGCATACATTAGTTCATATCCCTGCATTTTCTCTTCTTTCAAATGTTCTTTTATGTGAATAAATAATTATTGCTCTTAGTTTCTAACTCATTGATTCTGAATATAAGCTTTGGGCTGGCATTCTCAATGCGTTTTCTAACATTGGAGAGAAATACTTCAGCCTTGTTTTAAAAAATTCTGATTAAAAAGTTTTGTTTTAATTTTAAGTTCTAAAAGAATGCATTTGACTTATAGTATGTGGGTATATATAAGGACATGTGCATATTGTTACTCTGTCAACGTGTTATGCTTCATGGTGCTCTCATTGGTGGAAGGCAGGGCTCAGTAACTAAAAAAGCTAGAGATGGAGCAACCTACTTAAAGGCTCCTTCGGAGTCAGGCAGTCTGATTTCTAGTCCCAGATCTGCCATGTATTGTTGAGCACTAATAGTAAACATCAAGAAATGTCAAGAGTTGTGTTAGACAGCTGTGGGCTGGAACTCACAGGTGGTGTAGTCCCTGCCTTAATCTTGTATTTAAATCTCTCCACAATACCTGTGACCAGATAAATTTTTGTTGAACACTTCCAGTGATGAGTGTTCTGGTTACCCAGTTACCTATTGCTGTGTAATGAACCACATCAGAACTTAGTGGCTTCACACAAAAGTTTATCATTATTTCTCATGGTCCTGGGCTTGAAGGGCTCTGCCGGGTGGTTCTTGGTTGTGATTCCTCGTACAGTTGGAATTAGTAGGAGGCTGAAGCTGGAGATAGCTGAAGGCTTCTTTGAGTCACACATTTGACACCTGGGCTGGGAAAGCTGGCAGCTGTGAGCTGTTGAGGCAACTCTCCCTGTGGTTTCCAGATGGTTAGCTAGGGCACTGTCACAGCATGATAGTCGTGTAATAGGTAGGCGTTGCACTGGGTAGTTGGCTTACCCTGCGGCTATTCTGTAAGAAGGAGACAGTCTGTTAAGCCTTGGGCCCAGACACTGGCATGTCCTCCCTTTTGATGAGTCCCATTGACTGAAGCATCTCAGTGCCTCCCGTACCTGCGCAGTGGGACCACACACCCACATCTCTTGAAGGGAGGAGAACCAGAGACTTTGTGGCCATCTTTAATCCACCCACCACAATGAGAAATTCATTACCTGGTGAGAAGTATATTTGTGGAGCGCTCAAGGTGTTTAAGCAAGATGACATCTGCTTCTCATATGAGAAGTTATGGAGGTTACAAGGTGATTTAGGCCTGTCGAATTACTCTGTACTCTTCCTTAGAAGCCTATTTCTTAATAAACACCCCCTA
Source organism: Ursus americanus (assembly GCF_024610735.1). Classification (NCBI taxonomy): domain Eukaryota; kingdom Metazoa; phylum Chordata; class Mammalia; order Carnivora; family Ursidae; genus Ursus; species Ursus americanus. Next base: position 46,925,927 of record NC_142127.1, read on the forward strand.
GCTTGGTTAGGCCCAAAGGGACCAAGAATGTGTACTTTTCTCTAGGAACCTCCTTTTCCCCAGATTCTCCCATCCTCTTCACCCACCTCCTCCAGATGACATCCAAACTTCAAATTAGCTGCCTTGGTGATACCGCTGATTCCTTAAATTATAGCACTGTAGATTCATATACAGGTAAAGTATAGCCCTTGCCCTTAAACAACTAGAATCGAGGATAAAATAAAGTGCATTAAAGTGGTATGTAAGTGCTGTGATCAGTTAAGTAGAGTGCATAGGGTGGGGGGCAGTATTGCTAGGCAGGAGTTAGGAAAAGTTTCAGGGAGAAGTGAAACTTTTAGCCAGTTTTAAAAGATAACAAGAGTAAAAATAGTAATAGTACCACATTAATTGAGCATTATGTGCCAAACCATTCTAAGAATTTTACGTGTATTAACTCATCGAATGCTCCCATTGACTCTGTAAGTTAAGCATTACATCATCCTCACTTTACAGTAAGGGAAGCTGAGGAAGCGAGGGTAAGTCACTTCCCTGAGGCCACCCAGCTGGTAAGTGGCAGGAATTTGGCCCTAGCCATTCTAGCCCCAAGGGAGTAGCAGATGGGGATGACAGGCTTTCCAGGAAAGGGTTCATGTTGGAATAGCTGGGGTGCAGTGTGAGGACTCCAGACACTGCTCTTAGCTGCCTGATCTTTTTCCTATCTCTCTAACCAGCCCCCTTCCCCTGCCAAGTATACTTAAGGCAGCTTCCATGCCTTTAAAAATGCTGCTAAAACTACCAGAAATGTCTTCACTTTTCTTAATGCTTTTTATACCCCTTCTCTTGAGGCCCTGTTTGAGGCCTTTCTTTTTTTTTTTTTTTTTAATGATTTTTTATTATGTTAGTCACCATACAGTACATCCCCGGTTTCTGATGGAGGCCTTTCTTTTTTATGGGGTATTTCTGAAGACTTCAGCCATTTCCCTCCGTTTTCCCTTTGTTCCCTCCATCAGACACGTCATTATTGTGTCCCTACCATGTTCCAGCCCTGGGCATGCAGACCATGAGCAAGAGCAGGAAATACATTCTAGACCATCTACTCATTATACCAAAGAAAGAGAGATTATAATGTTCCGAAGTGTTATGAAGGGGCAACATGAGGTGAGAAAGCTTAATGGTCAAGAAATTTATGATCTTTATTACACTGGGATCCATTTACATTTTATCAATAATGAACACATGTATTTGTGCTTGCACTCTCATATTTGCACACTTGTGAGCCCAGGTACTTGCATCCAGGTGCATTCATTGCTGCCTTTTAAATTTTTTTCCACCAATAGTAGAATGCTTTATATTTTGGGGGTTATTTATACAATGGAATACTGTAAAGTATAGGGGAGAGAAGATTTTTCCTTCTTCAAGGTTCTTTGGCTAGCCATGTAATTAAATTGACATAAGACAGATTCACAGGGGAAAACAAATCTAATTTTGTATATGGGAACCCCAAAGATATGAGGCTCCCTCCCAGGCAGTTGTGGCTTATATGCCATCCTGAGCTAAGGAGAAGTGGGGAGGGGTCTGGAACTTCAAAGGGGAGGAAGGCAATTCACAGAAAGCTGGGAAGAGCAAATGCTTGGTAAAAAAGTATTTGCCATGCCATGCAGATAAGTCTTCTGATGCAAACAGTTATCACTGGTAATAGCTCTCTTTCTGGTACAGGTCTCCTATCTAAATTCTTTTAGGAAGGGCGCACGAGTGGCCCAGTTGTTAAGCATCTGCCTTCAGCTCAGGTCTTGATCCCAGAGTCCTGGGATCGAGTCCTGCATTAGGCTCCCTGCTCCGTGGGGAGCCTGCTTTTTCCCTCTCCCATTCTCTTTATGTTCCCTTTCTTGCTATCTCTCTCTCTGTCAAATAAATAATAAATAAAATCTTTTTAAAAAATAAATTCTTTTGGCATTTTTGGGGAGGTAAAAGACTCTTCTTGAGTCTGTTGGGCCTTGATTGTCTTCAGGTGGAAATAATCCATATGCCAAAGTAGCACATTCTGGAGTGGCCTGCCGTGCGACCCATCAACAGCATTGAAAATGAATGTACTCTAGTACAAACCACATGGCTAAATAGCACAAAAATATATAGTTTTCGTATGTTTTCTCACGGTGCTTTCAAGGATCAGTAGGCAGTATCTGTATGTAGTGCTTTCCCCGATTTCCAATTCCACATTGTTCAAGTCTAGAGAGTCAGCCCCACCTTAGGACTTCTGAAATTCCCAGCTCCTCTTTGTGGTGAGGGCTCTAATGTTTGGGCCAGAACACCATGCTCAAGCCTGGTTGGTGCAGAGGAAATCCCATGGCTGGGCCCTGCAAGAGGCAAATGGCAGCCACCCCTTACCCAATGAGGTGGCACTGGGGAGAGTCAGGGATAAAGCTCTGTGGATGAGTCATGCAGCATGGGGCCAAACCTGGACCAGAAGGCTGTTAGACACAATTGCTGGGGTTTTTGTGTTTGATCTCCCCGGTCTGGTTGTTTTTAGAGGAAGTAAATTCTGTTGCTCTGGGGATTTCCAGGTTGGCAAAGGGCCAGCAGAGAGGGGCTGCAGGAATCAAAGGCACTGGGTTAACAAGGGTGAGTCCCTGCGGAGGTGCCTGGCTCACTGTCTGTGGACCGGTCTCCATGGTCCTGGCTTTTTGTTTCTGCTGCCCCTGCTGCTGTTAAGCAGTGTATTTTGCTGGAGGTACTTGCATACCCGCAGTTTGCACCTGAGATTTGCCGTTATCTCCTCCATTTCTTGGGTGGTTGGGTACTGGGTCTTTGCAAACAGTGTCTACAACACTTGTTGCTATTACCTTTTGTAGATGGCAGTTTCCTGATTCTCTACTGTCTTTTGGAAAGGAATAACTTCAGAATACCCCTGGGAAACAGTAGAACTTAACCATATGTTATGTATTCCTGGCTTTGTTTCCCCCCCATGATAACCTCTTAAGGGGATGATTTCTGAAATGTCAAGTAAAAAACTTGAAGACATTCATCTGTGTTTTTTTCTATAACCTTGAAGGATAGGTTTCAGTTTATAGTTGTTCTCTGTGGCTTCTCGTTGATATTTGGAAAATTGTTTTGGATATTTAGAGTCACTTAAAATTAATAAGCTTTTCTACTTCTGTAATTGAAAGTCCAGGGACTTTTAGAGCATTCTTTCACATTGATAGAAAAAAAAAAAAAACCCAACAAAATTCATGGCAGGGGATGAAAACCGTATTTGTGAGGGGGGGAAATAGTCATTGTGTGCCGCGTGCGGAGTTTTTATAGCTCTCTGGACAGACTGCTCCCTCTTGCTGCATCAACAAAAATGTCTGAGCTTCCTAGTCTGATCTGTTAGAGTAATGTTAATAAGCCGTAGTTTAGCCATTCCTCCTAAAACTTCTTTATATTAGAACAGGTAAGAATTTGTTCCAACCTTGCTAGTGAGAAGAAAAAAATTTTTTCACATTTCTCTCCATGTTTTTGTGTGACTCAGTAAAAGTTAAGAACACCTGTTCCTTGGTGATGTGTCAGGGTTGAGACATTTTCTTGGAATGTGGGTTCCATGAAGAGCCTGTTGCCTCCAAAGAGTTTGATTCCTGTGGAGTCCTGATAGCATTCTGGGTGGAAATCACTCTGTATGCTTTCTGAAGGGGCTCTGGCAAAGCTGGAGCTGCTGCTGTCAGCCCTCGCTCCAGAAGACCCGGAGAAACAGCCGCAGCCCTGAGGCAGCTCTTTTCGGCCTTCCTGTGTAGGCAGCAGCTTTCTACCCTGTAATTTTGTGATCTGTTCCTTAAGAAACGCAGCATGAACTCCCTTGGGTGTGGGAATGCTCTGAGTTTAAGGCTTGTCTCTGCCACTTGCCAGTTGTCACCACCTTGAGCAAATTAGCCTTTCTGGGCCCACTTTTTCTCACTTGGAAAATGAAGCTAGTAGCAGTTAATATTTTACCTCATGATTAGTGTAAAGATGATCGACGTGCAGAATCCAGTGTGATGTATGACTTGTAGTAAGTGGTTCCACTCTGCAGTCATTTCTTCCTTCCCTTCCTTTGCAGAGGATGAGCCCTGACTTCAGACACAACCTGGAGGACATCCCACCTGAGCTAGCTGGGTGCAGTGGGTACTTTGGCAAGGTTTTTAACCTCTCTGAGCTGCAGTTTTCCAGTCTGAAAAATGGAGAAAGGTATACCAAGCACCACCAACAGTGGTGTTGAGAGGCTTTTGACATGAATGGGGATGACCTAGCCTAAGAACCTGGTAACTGACCCACAAACCATCTTTCTTAGTAACTCACCTTCTCCATTAGCCTTCGTTCCTTCTCTGTCTTCTCTCTCTCCCTGTTTCCTAATCCCTGCCCCTGTTTACCCTTTTCTTTTTGCTTTTGGTGCCTTGGAACTTTGGCAGTGAAGTGGAGCTAGACCAGCAGTTGAGGAGGGAGTAAGGCAGTAGTTTGTTTGTTTGTTTTTTTATAATAATATTTTTTTTATTATATTATGTTAGTCACCATACAGTACATCCCTGGTTTTTGATGTAAAGTTCGATGCTTCATTAGTTGCGTATAACACCCAGTGCACCATGCAATATGTGCCCTCCTTACTACTCATCACCAGCCTATCCCATTCTCCCACCCCCTCCCCTCTGAAGCCCTCAGTTTGTTTCCTAGAGTCCACAGTCTCTTGTGCTTCATTCCCCCTTCTGATTACCCCCCCCTTTCTTTATCCCTTTCTTCCTCCTCCTACTGGAGGAGATAATGCTAAGTGAAATAAGTCAAGCAGAGAAAGACAATTATCATATGGTTTCTCTCATCTGTGGAACATAAGAACTAGGACGATTGGTATGAGGCAGTAGTTTGATTAGAGATCAGCTTGCCACCGATCCCAGCTCTGCATTCCCTTACTCCTTGTATGAAGAGCTAGGCCTAAAACACAAAGTAGAAAGCAGTTATTCTCAAGGGCTGTATCTAAGAGCAATGGAGAAGGAAAAGGATAGCAACTTACAGTTACAACAATAACACTGGTCATTTTCAGTTTGACCACGTCCTTAGAGGAGTTTGGAAAAAATGTAAATGTTTTTCTTTTTTTTTTTTTTAAAGATTTTTATTTATTTATTCGACAGAGATAGAGACAGCCAGCGAGAGAGGGAACACAAGCAGGGGGAGTGGGAGAGGAAGAAGCAGGCTCATAGCGGAGGAGCCTGATGTGGGGCTAAATCCCATAAAGCCGGGATCACACCCTGAGCTGAAGGCAGACGCTTAACCGCTGTGCCACCCAGGCGCCCCTAAATGTTTTTCTAAAAGCTTTTTGACATTTTAGTTACTAACAGTCATAGTCTGTCAGGCCAGTTTTATAAACCAGTATTTGCTCCCTCTGGCCTTAAAAATTTCCCAAGCAGTATATCCAGGCAGGTACTCCTGGAAAGACGGACCCGTTCCCTTGTACTATCTGCCTTTCTTGGGATGTCTCCTTTCCTTTTTCCACTGCTGCCAAAGGTTCTGAGATATTCTTCACCTCTGATATGGCTTGTTTTTCCTATATTTAACTGGATAAAACCATAAGTAATAGCTTTCTCCTTTGTTGATTATAGAAAGTTCAGGATTGGGCTAAAGGAAAAAGGCATAGGGAAGATACATACCCTTCAGTCCTGGGGGACTACACACACATACACACAGACACACACATGCACACAGACACACACTACGTAGTCTTACTTATTTTAACCTGAGAATATGGTATGCAATTACAAATTAAAGTGACTTTGGGGAAACGTATTTATTTATTTGGCAAGAGTTGATTACTTTGCCAAATGTGCTCTTCACAACCACCGAAACAGATGTTATTGAATGGAAGACAAGAATCTGCCTCTTGGCTCAGTAATACTTTTTTTTTTTTTTTAAGGAAGTAACTCTTTAATTGAAGAGAAACAGTAGATAGTAGAAAGTAAAAATGAGTCTGTTTCTAGTAGAAATCAGTTCAGCTAATAAGAAGAATGAGAAGAGAAAATGAGAACCTTGTAGAACAGTTATAGAACCAGAGGGCCCTGGGGGATCATCCAGTACCTTAGTTTCACAGCTGAAGAAACTGAGTCATAGTGAAGTAAATGAGTTGGCCAAAATATCTGGACTGACTTTGCAGCATTATCAGAACCAGACTGAAGCACACCGGAGTCCAGTTCTGACTCCCTCCGTCCCTGCGCATGGACTCCAGGAATGAAGGTGTGTCTGCCCACGTAGGCATGTGTGGTGGAAAAGTAATTTAAACTTCTTTGTGATTGATTTCTGACATCAGAAGCTGGAAAATAAGAATACAATGAAAATTTAGTATTTCAGACATTTTCCTTGAATAACCTTTAAAATTATTATTGCCATGAACATGAATTCATTTGATTATTTTACTGAATAGTTCAGTCATCTGTACTTAAGTATTGCAGGAGAGTGTAAATCCATAATTTTGTAATTGAGAAAGGACAATTATATATTTTTGACATTTATATTTTTAACACACAAAAGCACAGTTTTATTGCCTAAGTTAATAATGTCTGTTCAAGCCCAGGATATAAACTAATAAAGTAATTTTTGATTTTCTCTTTAATGTAATTTTTAATAATTGAACCATATGGTCACTGCAGGGAAAACTTTCTAATATGAACATTCTTTTTAAATTTACAGATGATGTGGCACCTGGGTGGCTCAGTTGGTTAAGTGTCTGACTCTTGATTTCGGCTCAGGTCATGATCTCAGAGTCCTGAGATCGAGCCCTGTGTAGGGGTCCACACTCAGCGCAGAGTCTGCTTACAATTCTCTCCCTCTCCCTCTGCCCTCCCCCACCTCACCCCCCCAGCTCTCACACACATTATCTCCTAAATAAATAAATGAATAAATAATAAATTTACAGATGACCTTGCTTTACCATCTTTCAAAACATTGGAATTCTAATCACCAAGGGGAGGGGAGTTGATGTGGAAAGTGGGAACCACTCAAAGTTCATGTTCACGTAAACATGTCAGTAAAATAATGACTCTCTTGTTTTCCCAGATTCCTGGTTCTCATGCTTTTGTCTTAGGAGGAAAGTAATTGGCCTTGTTCAAAGTATGGCTTGACAAGCAATTTTAAGAAACAGACTTTGAACATGACTAGCAGCAGAAGGAATGCAGTATTGTAGAAGTCAGGATCAGGAGGTTCCCACTTGCTTGTGAAATTGGGCTACTATTTTTAAGAGTACAAGTTGTGCCAAGAAGAGACTCTGTAATGAGGCAATTTTGTTGGAGAAGTTGTACCATAGCTGACATTACTCTCTAGCTTTCAGGGATCTTATCCCTGGTGACTTTTTTTGGAGAAACTCCAGCTCGTGGAGATGTCTGTCTCTTGCAATTTAAAATAACGGAAAAGAAATAAAAAATCACACTCATTTTGTTGGATAATCTTCAAGTGGAGCTGGAACTTTATCTAGTGCATGTTTTTATTGACTGCTTATGCTATATTTTGAAATTTTAAGGAATGGGCCAAGTCTTCTGTTTTCAGTAGTTGAGACTCCCTTGCAGGTGTAGTTTCCAGAATATTCACAATCACCCACATTTTCTTTGACGAGAGGTTTACCAGGTGATAACGGGGTTGTGAGGCCTGGTCCATGGGACGAATATAGATCTGAGATGTCATAACATTTTACTTGTGAGTTAAAGAACCAGGCTGACCCATCTTAGAATAAAGTCAGAATGGAAAAGCATTCTAGAGATCATTCAGGAGCGGTATCTAGCTTCTGCTTGAATGTGGTTAACATCAGGCAGCTAAATAATAGTAGTAACATTATATATATACAATATACTATAAAATATTATATAATAAACAATATTGTTATTTTAATGTCAATAATAATTAACCGCACTAGCAGCTATAATGTTTTTGAGCGGCTATGTGCCAGTTCATGTACCATGTACATTATTTCATTTAATCCTCTAACAGCTGTATGATACGGCAACTATGTAACAATTATAGGCACAGATTCTGGAGTAAGACCGTTGAATGAATCTGAGCTCCATATTTGTTTGCCATGTGACCTTGGGAAGTTACTTAATCTCTGTACCTCAGTTTCCTCATTTGTAAAATGAGGATAGTTTTGAGGATTAAATGAATTTGTTTGTGTACGAGCTTAGAAGAGTATGTGGCCCAGAGCTATTGTGGCAACTGTTCCTATTTTAGAAATGAAGAAACTGAGATTAAGTTGTTATTTGATGTGTGAGCTTAGACTGGAAGAGGCTGGGACTCAAAGCCAAGTCGCCCACCTGTAAAGCCCATACCTGTTCTTCACCTTTAAACGTACTGTTTCTCCTGTGTTATGGCAGCCCATTTCATTTATAAGCAATTCTCATGGACTGAATTCTGGTTTCTTTTAGCTTTGCACTCATGATCTCAGGACTATCAAAATATAGTAGTTTGTCCTAAAAGATGAGGAAGAGAGAAAGGGCAAGCTTGGGATTGTTCTGCCCCTCATTACTGTTAACTGATGGGCTTAATATTTGATGGGTGTTGTTTGGACTCTGGAAATTTTATGAAAGGAGGAACACTTAGTTTGGAGGTTTCTCCTATAAGCCCAAAGGAACCACAACTGGGGCTCTTGTTTAATTCTTTGCCTGGTTAAGGTCAAGTTCAGGAGGATGCTTGCCAAGGTTAGGAGCATACTGAGAAATACATGGGATGGGAGTGGAAGCAAAGTGCTAGTGATAGTTTTAAGGAGGATGTTGAGACCTTTAATACCTCATGTTTTGGCTCTTGGGGCAAAAATAGCCTCATTCTCCATGGAAAGGAAAAGACATGGGTGTCTTTTTTTGCTGTTAAAGTTCTTGCAAAATTTTCCATTGGACCTGGAATTAATTTAAGAAACCCTTACTAATAAACTGCAGAGATTGTGTGAGCATGAGCGATCACTCCCTTCTTGATTATCTGTTGGAAGACAACCTTTAAAGTTTTGGGGGGAAAGTGTTCTTTCTGCTTTTTATTTGGTATATATGAAATAGTGTTGGCATAAATTCCTTTTAGACTAAAGAAAAAATTAAGATGCATGTCCTTTTTTTTTTTTTTTTTAAGATTTATTTATTTATTTGAGAGAGAGAGAGAAAGCGCACAAGTGTGGGGAGGGCCGGGGGGGGGGCGGAGAGAATCCTGAAGCAGACTGCCCGCTGAGTGCAGAGCCCAACATGGGGCTTGATCCCAGGACACCAAGATCATGACCTGAGCCAAAATCAGGAGTCGGCCACCTAACCAACTGAGCCACCCGGGCGTCCCAAGATGCATGTTTGTGATGCATTGAAGTGGCATGTCCCTGTAGGACAGCAGTACTGAAGAGATTATAATTATGAATACTTCAGTGGATGATTTTTTGTGCTGTAAAAACACATAACTATTTTAAAGGACATTAAAAGATGCATCATAGTTTAGTCATTGTTCATTTCTTTTCAGTTGGAAATCTAGTTTTGGGCCCAAATCTGAGAATTGGGCTTTATTTTCTCATCTCTGTGCTGTGAGGCAGAGCTGCCTCTACCACATAGTCTAATCGTCTCATGTCCGGTTGTTTGGCCATGTGGTACAATGGAGTCCTGGAGGATGGGGAGTGCTGCTTTTGGTTCCCCTTCTTAATACCGTAGGGCTCAGGGTCTCATGACATTGTGGTTGAATTAATTATTGTAGTAAGATCATCATTAAAAACCTTCCTCTAAGAATGTAAGAGCAGCTTTGTCTGTGTGTGAGAACTAATTGTTGTGATCTTTGGGATTTCTGATCATTTCATAGTGAATGCCTCAAAGACTTACTACACACTTTGCGGGAAAACTCTATGTATGTATTTGTCTCGTTCTCTTCCTGCCTCTTGCCTCCCCCCTCCTCCCGCTCCTTATCCTTTCCTGCTCTTTGGTGACTGGCATGTCCCAGGGCTCAAATCTGGGTACCCATAGTGTTCAATAAGTATTTTTAACTGATTAAAGAATAATTTTATGTACATCATAAATATGGGGAAATGTTTTGGTGTTGGTGGATATTCACTAGAATGCTGGCCTTGGTAGCATTTTTCAAATAGTCTTAGTGACCATACATCTTAAATTACAGAGTCTTGGCAATATTGTGCCATATAGAGAAAAATATGTTGGGAGGTAGGGAGATTTCTTTTCAAAGGGATATTGTCTTAATTTTAAAATAAGAAATAGATATTTATGGTACACCTTCAATTACATACTGTGGTTACATCTTGGAAAGCCTTTTAAAACCTTTTCCTTCTGCTACATGAGTACAATTTGTTTATAAAAGCATTAAAATATTTTCTATTTCCTATAGATATTTTCAATTTCATTTTCTATTATTACTAAATTAGGTTTGACAGAATTGGTTCAAGCTCAACTCTTCAGGGAAATAAATTTGATCTGATAGACAAAATTTAAGAATGGCAAAGCTATACAGGCATAACATTGGAAAGCAGCAGAGGAGATCCAGATAGTTTCCAAGCTGGAATCTAAGGACCAGCCTAGATGCTAATAGTGCCTGATAGAATGGTCATTCGTAAGCTAAATGTTCTAATGTAACAGTCAAGTGGGGCAGAAGGGAAGCAAACTTTTACCTATTCCCCATTGATTTGGTTCAAAATTGGGCAGTATTTTTCTCTTTTCTAACAGAGATAGATTTATCCTCCGTAGGCCTGATAGATTTATCACAAGGATCCCATGAGATAAAGAGTACAATAGTGGCTTTGAAGAGCAGACAAGCACCAGGTGCAGGAAGAGGAGGAGGAGGTGGTGGGGGAGGAAGAGATGATGATGATGATAGTAACAGAGCTTTGAGAGACAGTTCCAGCAAATTACTAGTGGGACTTCTTGGGTGCATTTGAACTGAGGCACTGCCAGACATTTCTTGGGTTCTCACTAAGTCAGAGGTGAAAGATGAGATGTTGTCATGTTAAGCTAATAAATGACATTCGTAAGGCCAGAAGTTGAAAAGAATTCTGCCTGCAGCTTGGGAGCTCCCCCACTGAAGGTTTCCAAGGTCTGGTAGCCAAGACATCACTCATCTCTGACAGGAACAATGGAAAGATCTAAATTAAAAATGGAATAGCCTTCAGAAACCTTTAGGCCCTAAGGGGCTTCACTGAGCATAATTTTCTTTGAACGGAAATAGTTTATAATTTCTTAGAAGCAATTTTTCAAAGGTAAAAAGAAATTAGGCATATAGAGGTTGGTCCTCCCTTTCCAGCTCTTTCAACAAAAGCCAGTTTTGGTAAGTGTGTTATTTCTAAGGTTTCTGTGCCAGGCAGTGATTGATTTGAGAACACAGTTGGAGAATTTATTGTGAGAATGATTGTGTGTGTGTGTGTGTGTGTGTGTGTGTGTGTGTGTGTGTGTGTGTGTGACTACCTAGTTTGGAGTCTTGTTGACAAATTGAAAATTTTGTAGCTATGTGTTCTGACATAGCCTTGTTTTTGGTACTGAAAAGGAGCCACAAACCTATGGCAATTATGACTCTGGATTTTGAGATCTGTGTAACAGGCACAGGTAGCCAAAAGCTGGATGGATGAGCAGATTTTTGTGGAGTGTTCAAGACAGCCCGTCTACTTTATCTGGGGCAAAGTATTGGCTACTTTGAAATTTATAAAGTATCTTTTAAAGCAGGTGTCATTTCGAACTGCACATTTAAAAATTTTTCCTTTCTGTTACTGTGAGTCTAATCCCTTCTGAGCAAACATTTTCCTGTCACTTAAAAAATAATAATTTTCTTAGTATGCTGAAAGTGTCAGCACTCAGTAGCAGTGAGGAAGTTGTTTTCTGCAGTAATCTAAGTGAGATTTTGAATGAAGTGGGAGAAAATGGTAGCAGTGAGAGACCAAGCGCTTTTGTGTATTTTCTAACTACATGAATGAATAGATTAAACTCAACTACATCTCAGTAAATATTCAAGTGTTTATTATATGCCAAGAGTAATAGTGGCTGTATTAGAAATGCTTTTGCCTATAAAGTAATAATGCCTAAGACATTGGCTAAATGAAAAAGTCATTTGATGATCTTCTGTAACAAGAGGCACAGTAGGTCCAGGGCTCTGGACCTGGATTAAGGTTGGATTAATAGCTTGACAAAGCCAGTGGAAACTCAGGCCCTTTCTGCCATTCTGCTCGGCCACTGTCAATGTTTGGTTTTTGTCTTTAAGCTTATCACCCCTCGATCCCATTATGGTTGCCACTGCTCCAAACACTACCTTTTACAACAAGGAAGGAAGAGGAGGAAAGAGGCTGATGGACCAATAAACTTCTTTTATCAGGGAGGAAACTTTTTCAGTCCCTTCCGCATCCCCAGTAGCTGCCAGGGAAATAGAAAGCAGGTATTTGGAGAAGAAGAATCTGATTTTCATGATTATCTGAGATCAGTCAGAATTCATGGGTAGTCTTTTCAAATAAAAGAGGTGTTTTGTTTGCAAGGAAGGAAGGGTGGTTGTGGGGTGGGGGTATCCAATGTGTACGTGGTGGCATGTGCCAGGCTTTCAGAGAAGAGAACAAGTGAGTCAGGGTCATCAAGAATCTCACTACCTGATGCTGGGGAGAAAATAAGTGACCAAATAGGCATTCCAAGTGACCTGTGGAATATGAATAGTGTCAAAGGAGTGTAAATGCTGGGGCGCCTGGGTGGCACAGCGGTTAAGCGTCTGCCTTCGGCTCAGGGCGTGATCCTGGCGTTCTGGGATCGAGCCCCACATCAGGCTCCTCCCTTAGGAGCCTGCTTCTTCCTCTCCCACTCCCCCTGCTTGTGTTCCCTCTCTCGCTGGCTGTCTCTATCTCTTCAAAAAAATAAATAAAATCTTAAAAAAAAAAAAAGGAGTGTAAATGCAATACTGTTGCAAGAAGGTTTGGCGAGAGATGGAGAGGTTCAAGAAAATCTTGGGAAAAGATAAAGTTTGAAATGGTCACTGAAGTTTTCAAGCTGGTGTAGATGGGCAGCCAGTGGCCTTCAGACCTACAAAATCAAAAACCTAGGGTTTGTATAGCAGGTGTATGAGGAGAGTAACCAGTGCTAATGGTGGCAAGTGTTTGAAGCCCACACGTGCCATGGTGATGGCTATATTAGACAGTAGCAGACAAATGAAAGAGTGATGTCATGTGTTCTGGATGCCTGTCTGTTAAATGCCAGGTGCAGTGCTAGGTGTTTCTCCAAATAGACTATCTTTTTGGGTGGATGTGCTCATGTTTCTCTCCTTCGTGTTCTGCTCGTCCAAGGGCCATTCCCAACAGCATTTAAAATTGAACTTTGGAGGCACCTGGGTGGCTCAGTTGGTTAATCGTCTAACCTTTGGTTTCGGTTCAGGTCATGATCTCATGGGTCGTGAGATCGAGCCTCATATTGGGGCTCCATGCTCAGTAGGGAGTCTGCTTGAAGATTCTTTCCCTCTGCCCCTCCCCCCACTCATGTTCACATGCACGTGCATGCTCTCTCTCTCTCTCAAATAATCTTTAAAATATATCTTTAAATACATCTTTAATCTCAAATCTTTAAAAAAATAAAATAAAATTGAACTTTGAACTCACGTGTTTTTGAGGTATATTGTTTGTAATCGGTAGGTATCGGTAGTATTTTTTAAGTTAAAGGAAGTCCCGAAGCACCTCAAATCACAGGTCCAGCTTTCTTCATGGGATGTGAAAATATCCTGCAGCTTAATGAGCTGTGGTAGGCTTATAATGCTGGCGTTTTACATTAGCTTCGTTTTGAATGATGTTTAATAAACCATACCAAGTTATTTTTGGTACAGTTAGAGCAGTCATCGAGTTAATTTTTCTGTATGGAAAGAAATTAATGAAAAGCAGTGGGGATTGTGAAACAAATGGAGCAGTCTCAGTCTTCCCTGAAGTGTCCATCCAAGTTGCCCAGTGCTGCCCCATACCGCGGCCAAGCAGGCAGGACTGCAGACTGAGGTGGAGAAAGAACTGAGAGGCCCAAGTGACCTCTAAAAGAATGCAGAAGGAAGAAAAAACCCTGTGTAATAGAAAGATAAAAAACAGTATTATTGATATAACACTCAAGGGATTGGATTGACCATAAGCCCAGTGAGTGAAGGGGCTGCCAAAAACTCGATGTTAACGTGGCTCCTGATTGTTGACATTTGATTTAGAAGAGAAAGATGATACTTTTATTTAGTTACTACAAGATTTTATGTATGTATACTATAGGTATATAAAAGCTATCTTTTATGCACTTCTCTGTAAAAAGGATTTATTTTAACATAGTTGCAATGCCATTATCATACCCAACAAAATTAATTGTAACATGTTTTTATACACTATTAGCAAAATATTTTACCATATTATTTACATGTATATTATATAAATTAACTATATCTACGTCTCTGTCTATGTAGACTTTTATCTGTAGAAAAGAAGGTTCAGAACTTGACCTGATTGGAATGTTGTAGGATTGTCATGTTTGAGCCGAAGGCAGACGCTTAACCGCTGTGCCACCCAGGCGCCCCAGCATTTACACTCCTTTGACACTATTCATATTCCACAGGTCACTTGGAATGCCTATTTGATCACTTATTTTCTCCCCACCATCAGGTAGGAAGAAAGTTTGAGATTTGTTGTCTTTATTCATCTTGGTAGGAATAATCGTTATGGGGGGACACTTGGGCTCATTTCTAAGGAATAATTTTCCGCGAGCACTGCCCATAGGTGAAATGGGCTGCTTTTAGGTGCAAGAGAATTCCTTCATCCCTTAAGACCAGTCTGTTCAAGTCTAAGCTAAGGCAGTGGTCTCAGGCTTCAGCATGCATCAGAATTACCTGGAGGGCCTGTTAAAACCCAGACTGCTAGACCCTACCGTCAGAGTTGTTGATTTGGTAGGGCTGGAGTGGGGCCCCATAATTTGCATTTTTAACGATCTCTCAGGTGATCCTGATGCTGCTAGTCTGGGGACCACAGTTTGAGAAGCACTGGGCTAAAACACGCCTATCAAACTAGGAATCATTTGTGCATAGGAATCATTTGGGGATTTTTGTTAAAACACAAAAATCTGATTCATTGCGTCTGGGGTTGGGCCTGGGATTCTACATTTTTAACGTTTCCCAGGCGACACCAATGACTGGTGCATGGTGCTTAAGTAACAGGGCTAAAGAGCTCATCAGGAATGATGAGGCCTGAGGAAATTTAAACATCCAGGGGGCAGTTATACCAGAGGATGTCACTCTGAGCTCCCCTGAAATAATTTTATTTTGTAAATCCCCAAAGGAAACAATGAAAAAGTTGACTTTTTTTTTTTAAAGATTTTATTTATTTATTTGACAGAGATAGAGACAGACAGCGAGAGAGGGAACACAAGCAGGGGGACTGGGAGAGGAAGAAGCAGGCTCATAGTGGAGGAGCCTGATGTGGGGCTCGATCCCATAACGCCAGGATCACGCCCTGAGCCGAAGGCAGACGCTTAACCGCTGTGCCACCCAGGCGCCCCGAAAAAGTTGACTTTTGCTTAAAAGTTTGTTTTTTTTTTTCATGGTAAAATACACTTTTATTACAATTATCGTACCATAGTTACTAACATTTTATGACCCTTCTTTGCAGGTCTTTAAATAAGAACTCATTTAACTCACTCTATAAGCTTTTGCCCCTCAGGAAAATACGTCATTGATTGAATCTACTACCGAGCTTTAAATGGAAATGACCTTCATGTTCTTTTATTTAATTGAGCTCTGATGTTTACTTGCAGATTTGGTTATTTCTCATTAATGCTCCCATCAAAGAATTTTGAAGGTTTAATACCATTATGCTCACTCACTGGGCTGTCTCATGATGCCACTGGGGTTGTGGTCATAGAAGGCTTATAGTACATCAAGAGATTACTAATCTTTTTAAAAAATAACAAGGATCTGTATCCATTGCTTGCATAATACAAGGTTGCATTAAGAAAATGGGAACGTCTCTCCGAGAAATGCTTGTTTCCTAATCAAGAGCTGAGTGCATATTTTATCCTGTTTTCTCCTGTTTACTCCACATGAGTAAGCTGTGTTTTGCCTTTGCTGCCTTCAGAGTTGTCTCTCCACCTCTTATTTCAGCTTTGTTTCTCATCTTGGGAGCTTACGTTGCTTTTTAGGTTTGGGTTTTCTGGCAGTAAGAGGATACTCTCATAGAATCACACGCGGGTCTTAGACCAACTGAAATTACAAGATGAAGATCGCAAAAAAGAAAAGCAGATGAGTAATAGCTCTTTAACCGTTTGAGGTGTGTTTTTCTCATACAAAGGGAATGAATCCAGCATTTGCCCACCTATGTGCCAGGCACTTTTACATTAACGTTTTATTTAATTCTTAAACAAGTCGTGTGGTCCAGGTGGTATAATTTCATCAAGGAAAACTGGCTCAGGGAGGTGAAATAATTGTCCTCTTATCTCACAGCTAGTTAAGTGGTCAAATCAGGATAGCCTACCTCCAGAGCTGCTTAGCTTCTTTCTATAGGAGGAGGCTTCTGAAAATAAACAGCATACTCTTTGGAACGCAGAAGTTTCCACATCATGTGCAAGTGGTGTGACAGCAGAGGGATTGGAGTAGGAGAGCAAGAAATGTCCTAGCCAGTCAGCATCTCTTTAGTTTCTTGCCCAGTGGCCACCAACAGACCTTGTATCAGCTGTGCTAAAAAATCCAATGGCGATGATGTCCAGTTGGCAGGAGCGTCCCCAGACTGGAGATTTTGAGCATGTGAAGAACACTCTGTGCTGAAAATTGAGCCATCATCTCTCAGCTATAAACCCACCCTTCTCATTTTATTTATGGTGTTGGGACTGAGGCTCTAAAAACCGCATTTCTCCTTTGCCAGCTTTCTCCCTATAATTTCTGCCAATACGCTGGAGGGAGGCGGCATGGCTGGAGGAGGGAGACCAGACATGCTTATCCTGTTTACCTCCTTTCCTGAAAGTGTCACCTCAGCAGCCGTTCTTCCCCCAGGAGAGATGGTTCGTTTCCAGCGATTGATTGTGGCTTCTGACTTTCCTCGGCATTCCCAGAAGCAGCTGCATCATGCCCCCACCAGGACATCATCCCCAGCTGGGAACTGCCCCTTCCTGAGGGATCTGGGTCAAGCCTGCGGGGTCACCATCGCCAACCTGTACCCTCTGTTCCCACACCCCTAGGGCTGCTGGCTGCTGTTCCTTCCTCTGTGACATCTCAGGGTTGCCTTTGTGTCTTTTAGGACTCCTATACCGATATAACTAGTTCCTTAGAGTAGACTTTCTCTATTAAAATAACCTGTGGTTTCTGTCTTCCTGACTCGATCCTCACAGATCCGCACTCTCTTAGGGGGAATGTCTAAACTACCGCGGGTGTGGCATGAACACACACTGCCTGAAACACACACTGTCCGTTGCTGACCTAAGGTAGGCGGACAGAAGTCACAGAAGAACTTGAGGGATTTGCAAACAGATGTGTTACGTTCACTTTTTCCTAGCACAATTCCATCCTGGGATAGCATGGTGAGTATGAGAAAAGAACAGGAAACGGTGGCCACCTGAGAGGAGCTGACCCTGGGTTTGGGAATGACACTCTCTGGGTCTCAGATTTCTTACCTCTAAATCTTAGGTAATACTAATTACAAGGTCAAATGAAGTTAAGAGAATTAAGAGTAATTGTTAAAAAAAAAAAAAAGGCCTTGAATTAAACTGTTACGACGATCCAGTACTGTAATGCCTCATTAGACTTGGTCTTTGTGTGAAGGAGTTCGCTGAAACCATAGGAGTCTGTACGTGACAATGGGCAGGGGCTCTGGGAGGTGATGGAGACCAGTCCCTGAGTACCTGCTCCATCGTGGCACTGTGCTCAGTGTGTTTGTTACATAGGCTACCGTTCAGCTTTTACCATTTTATAGTAGACTGATTTTGCTGATGTCGAGTCATCCCTCTCCCTCCCTCCCTCTTTCTTGCTTTCTATCTTTCTTTCTTTTTAGATTTCTAGTACACACACACACACACACACACACACACGGGGTGGGAGGGCAGAGGGAGAGAGTCTCAAGCAGGCTCCCTGGTGACCGCACAGCCTGACACACGGCTTGATCTCACGACCCTAAGATCACCACCTGAGCCGAAACCAAGAGTCAGACGCTTACCCGGTGTAGCCACCAGGCACCCCGAGAGTCAGTTTTCTTAATCATTCTGTATTACTCTCACTGTGTGAATGATGCTACCCTTCGTTCTGTCTCATTCTGTCTGTTTTTCACAGTTATCTTTGCTTGTGAAAGAGGCACATGATATGTAATTGGTGTTAAAATTTGTGTTAGGCTTCAAATTCTTCTGGGGGGAATTTTAGCATCGTGGTTGATCATGAGCTTAAGTGAAGACCTGTATGAAACTCTCCTTCATGAATTGCTGACTCTGTTTTCAAATTCTGTAAAGTCCTTGTGCTATTAGTGATCCACCGTCAAACTAAAGGACACTATCCTGGTTTACCTGCACATGCCCCCAGAAGTCTTCAACGGTAGATCAGAAGTGAAACCAGGCATCATTTATTGATGACTGATGACCAACTTTCGTGGTTTTGAGGCACCAGTGGCCAATCCTGTGGCTTTGATATCCAGGCCATGAGCGTGTGTAACCAGCTGCAACCAGTCAGAAATGTTGCGTGAGTGCTGTTGTTGGAGTAGAGTAAGAGGGGTGTTTGCTGGCAAGCACCTCTAGTCCCTTTGTGTACAATTCAAGTCACAGGAACGCTAAGTCTTCTTCTCTAAAACAGTGATAAAATCAGTTTGCATCTCCCTTAGAGACATTTGGAATGGTGACTGAGATGAAGCGTGAAAGCCCATGCTGAACTGTAAGGCACCTGGCAGATGCAGTAGAATGTAAAAGGATTAATGCATAGAGGAAGGCTTGGAACTGTCCAGAATCTCCCATTTAGCTTTACAGCCTGTCTGGAGACAAATCTACCAGTAACAAGGTCCTGTAAGACAGTCTGTCCGCAGGCCTTGAAAGCCTGCTTCTTGCAAGTCCGCTTTGCTCAATGGGTCATCTACGGAAGACGAGTGATCAGGGGTACTTAGACCCCATCACACAGAGAGCATGAGGACGGTGACAAGGAAGGTATCTGTTAGAGTGCTGGGAGGTACAGTTGCAGGGGATTCCGAGGCTCTCTGGCCGAGCTCTTGATTTGTGAGATGTGTCAAAAGCTGACAGCTACTGCTGGAAGTAGCAGTTAGAGATGGAATCGCCGAAATTGCAGTCAATGAGGTAAAGAGGCAGAGCTGACAGAGTGACAAATTTTGTGAGGGTGCAGTTGTACCCCTCAATGAGAGGTCCAGATAGTATCATTCTTAATGTGCAAAGAAGTGCAGACGAAAAATAACAGCTGACTCACACATGGGCAATATTCCCAAAAGAGGGATTGACAGTGACGGCAATTTTATCAGTATCATAATGAAAATATCAGCTTAGTGGTAACATATTAAAGACTTTCCTGACTACAAGGGTATGTTCATATATAAATATACCCTATACAGTTTTCCTTATAAATATCTCTAATGCCTTTTTTATTATTTTATGCAAAATACAGGGGCATGTTTTTAATTAAGATGCAATTTCTTTTTTTTTTTTTAAAGCTATTATTTATTTATCTGACAGAGAGAGAGACAGTGAGAGAGGGAACACAGGCAGGGGGAGTGGGAGAGGAAGAAGCAGGCTCCCAGCAGAGGAGCCTGATATGGGGCTCGATCCCAGGACTCCGGGATCACACCCTGAGCCGAAGGTAGACGCTTAATGACTGAGCCACCCAGGCAACCCAACAATTTCTTTTTAAAGGCTAGATTCTGTGCGGCTTGAATAGTTCCAATGAGCTCATGATGAAATGTCTGAAGTCTAGAGTTTTTGTTTTCAGAATTCTGGAAATGCATAGCAAGGAGAGGTAGTTTTGACATTTCTCAGGTCAACCTGGGCTTTCCAAGGATCTCGGCTCACAGCTGATGGCACTTGATGGCCTTCCAGTTTCTGATGTGCACCTCTTACCAGGTTGGTGTGGACTCCATTGGCAGGTCCCTTTACTACAGCTATTAATGACTTAGCTGTAATTTGTAAAATGGTTCTTGTGAAATTTTTTTTTAACAACAAGAAAGTCTCTGCCAATGATCTTTTATGAATAAAAGCAGCCATTGTCTGAGGGCCTCTTCACTTCCTTAAAGAATAGGGTAAAGTTAGATTCAGAAAAGAATCCTTAGAAGTTTAGAAAGACAAAAATTTAAAGTTAGAAAAAGATGGATGAGGAAAGATTTATGGGATCCAGGCTGTTGATTCTTGAAGAGAGAAGAATGCAGAATGACTTAATCAGTGTTTTTGGGTATTTGAGGAGGTTATTGACTGTACCGATCTCTCCAGAGGGCTAAGAAAAGAGGAAATGGGTTTACATTTCAGCAAGAAAAAATTATGCAGGAAGAATATTTTGAGTCAAACATGATGCAAAGCTAAAATAGGATACCAAAGGAAGATTTTTTTTCCTTTTTATTTTGAAATAATTATAGTTTCACAGGAAATTGCAAAGAAATGTACAGGAGCATTTCATACCCAAAGGAAGTTTCTGAATGATGTCTTTAGAGAAGAAATCTGGCTTGGAGGAAGAAGGCTGAACCAAGTGACAGAAAGAAGTTCTTAAGTTTTCCAACTCTTTTATAAATTTTTGCCATCTTTATGTTCTTCCTATAACACATTGCAGGTTACCAGTTAGCACCGACTAATGTGCAAAACATATGCTTCTTGTAATGAAAATTTAAAGACTAGCCAGTTGAGCCCTGTGGTATGAGGTTTATAATCATTCTTTCAATGTTCACACAAAATTTGCAAAGTCGGTTTTACTGTCTCCATTTTATAAATATGGTTACTAAAGTTCGGAAATACTAAACAGCTTACCAAGATTTCAAGCTCAGAGCAAATTCACTAGGGATACGGGTTTGTTCTAAAGGAATTTTCCTTTCTGCTTTGTGATGCTAGAAAATTGTCTTCTGCATGCACACCCTGTGTGCCATCGTCCCCATGTCTATCCCTTTTCAGTTGGCCTCAAGATGCTAATGGTTTAGAAATATTTCCCAGGGACACCAGAGTCCTGGGATCGAGCCCCACATCAGGCTCCTCCGCTGGGAGCCTGCTTCTTCCTCTCCCACTCCCCCTGCTTGTGTTCCCTCTCTCGCTGGCTGTCCCTCTCTCTGTCAAATAAATAAATAAAAATCTTAAAAAAAAATTTCCCAGCATGAGATGGAGTGTAATTCCAGCTTTCATTATATAGATGAGGAAATAGAGAAGTTCTGTGGTGTCTCCAGGCCTGGGTAGAAGCAATTTTCTTCTGGTGGCATCTCGGCATTCTCCGTGTATTTATTTAGTGTTGGTAACATTTTTCTTGAAGTAATTTCAGGCAGTTTCGTAGTTTTGTATCTTTTGGTGCTCCCATTGACTTGAGTTTCATCCTTTGTCTATTTGACAAGGTACTGAAATGGCATTTTATTTTTATTCTACCTTCTATTCTCTTCCTTGTCTCAGTCACAATGGAGCCCTTTGCTTGAAGAACTCTATGGAATTAGCTGGAATGCAGCTGCCTCAGGGCTTTCCATATTCAGTTTTTGTGTCATTAAGGTTTTGAGTCTTACCTGGCATTAGAAACCATTCTGTTCATTTCTATTTTTGAAGATTTTTATTTTTTACTTTTGGTATTTGAAATCTCATTTTAAGATGTTGAGAAATATAGAAAAGCATAAAAAAGAATGTTAAAGTAAGCCACAGTCTTTTTCCTGGCAGTGGGCATGATTAACCTTTTAGGATATTTTCAATTTCTTTTGTATGACAGAAGTTTACATGTATCTATAAGTAGTCATCATATAAACATTGCTTTACCTTTTGCCTTTGAGCATTTTTTTATGTTATTAAATATTGATCGAAGGCATTTAAATGTTATTTACCCTTAAAGTAAATATAAAGCAAACATACTGTAAATGTAAACAATACAGAGAGGATAACATGCAGATCAATCTTATTAACCCAAAAGATTATCACCATTAGTAACTTTTCACTACTGTCTCTAATAAAAATGTTTTTTAAGGAAGCAGGTATGATAATACTTTTTCTGTATCTTGCATTTTACATTTGACTATTATGTCGTGAAGCACAACAAATCTGCCTCATTTAACAACCTTATAGAATTCCATTGTATGGATGTGCTGTATTTCATGTATATCCTCTGGATAAATATTTGTTTCCTGCCTTTTTTGTTACTTCAAGCAATACTTTAATAAACTTTACTTTAACAAATGCCAGTATATCTGTAGGGTAAATTTCTAGTAGGATGTACAACTAGTAATACCCACAAGGGCTTAGGCATTTTAATAATTTGTTAAGTACTGGTAAGTTACATTTCTAAGATAGTACCAGTTTGGACACCCATCAACAGTTTATCAGAGTACCTATTTTTCTTTCTTTTTTTTTTTTTTTAAAGATTTTATTTATTCATTCGACAGAGATAGAGACAGCCAGCGAGAGAGGGAACACAAGCAGGGGGAGTGGGAGAGGAAGAAGCAGGCTCACAGCAGAGGAGTCTGATGTGGGGCTCAATCCCATAATTCCAGGATCACGCCCTGAGCCGAAGGCAGACGCTTAACCGTTGTGCCACCCAGGCGCCCCAGAGTACCTATTTTTCTTAACTCTTACTAGCTTTGACATTTATCCACATTAAAAAATTTTGCAGATATTATAGGTGAAAATGATACAGTGTTTTGATATCAGTTTTTTAAATTGAGTGTGGACGATCATCTTTTCATGTTTATTGGTCATTGTTACATATGCCTTTACTTAATCACCACAAGCAGTTTATTTGCGTTCTTGTTCCTCCAAATCCTCAGCTATATTTTAGATTATCAGACCCAGCCTGAAGGTTATAATGGTATTGTTGCATTTTCCCAGTGGTGTTGAATATCTCTTTATATGCATATTGATATTTCTGTTTTCTGTGATTGCCTATTTTGCATCTTTTGCCCATTTTTTCTACTGATCATCAAAAATCTTTAAAAATATAAAAATTCAGGATGTAGAAGAGTCTAGAGATTTTCCTATTCAAAACTTTATGACTGATTTCTTTGAAGCTTTGGAAATATTAGCAAGAGTGATCCACAATTCAGTAAAGATCAAGCACATGGAACAATGGATAATTATCCTGTGATGACAGTTATTTCAAATCAATCTGAAGAATTTAATTGTTCAAATTCATCTTTGCCTGAGTCTGTACTGTGGTAATTGGACTTTGACCAGAGTTTTCTGGTGTCAGAAAGAGTCTAATGGCAATTTCCTGAGAGAGTCTTCACAACAACGAAAAATCAGAACACTTAGGCTTATGTAACCATTAAATACCACGTTTTACAAGGATATGTAATTTCTTGGGAGAAATATTCAGAATAGGAAAATAAAGAAGATTACTAAATACATATAGTGTGATGTAATTTTTAATAAAATACAGTAAACAAAGTATAAAAAACATATAAAGTGTATGAGGGAGAGGTAGCAGAAGAATGCTCAAATGCCAATAAATGTTTATCTCTGGGTGATGGCATTCCTGGTGATTTTTAATATTATTAGGTGCTTTTCGTTACTTTTACACTTTCTATACTATAAACCACTATAAAAATCCACAAAACTTACAGAAATGAAGGCTTAGAAGCATTGTGATGGTTAATAAACATTTCTTGAGCTCTTGAAGAGCATGACTGTTGTACAATTGGTAATTGTCTTGGCCTTGTCTGTAATTCTCTTTTACCCCTAAGTTCATCGTATTTTTATGAACTACACCACCTTTGTCCACCTGGGTTTTGTTGTCCAACAAAGGAAACAACAAAAGAAATACAGTGCTAAGTTCTTCTGCTAAAACATGGTGATTTTTTTATTTTTCGGATTTTATTCCGTTATGTGTTTTATTTTATAGTTGTCATTCTAGTATATATAGCTTAAATTGTTTCCTGTATATAATGTGCCATTTTTGTCTGGTGACTTTCAATATTTTCTCTTTATATTTGGTTTTCATCAGATTGACTATGATTTGTCTAGATTTTCTTCTTTTCAAACTTAGTCTTTTGGGGTTCTTGAGCTTCTTGGATCTGTATATCTTTTATCACATCTGGAAAGTTGCAAACTATATTTTTTTCTAATATTTTCTTTTTCTTCCTCACTCTTTCTTTTCTGAAACTCAAATTACCCATACATTAGCCTTTTGAAATTGTTCCACAGGTCCTCAAAGTCTGTTTTTTAATTTTTTTCCCCTCTTTTTCAGATTGCATGGTTTCTATTGACCTACCTTCAAGTTCACTGAATATCTTTGTATGTCTTTTCCCCGAAGTGTGGGTCATATTTTCCTTTGCTCTTTTCATCAACGTATTAGATTGTATCCTGGAGTAGATTGTATCCTGGAATTTGAAGGTTAAATTGTGGCGATTCTAGATTTTATTTTTTATATTGCCCTGAAGAGTGTTGATGTTTTGTGTTAACAGGTGATTTACTTAGTTGGATTCAAATTGGAGCTTGTCATGCCTTCAGTGGACAGTGGCTTTGGCCTCAGTTCAGTTCTTTAAATCTTAGCTCCTGACTGCTGTCAGTTTACCTTGTACATACATAGTTCAGAGGTCAGCCAGAATCATGCTTGGTTGGTTATACACAGAGTTAGGGATTGGCTTCTCTGGCTTTTCCCCTTTCATGGTTCCCTAATCACTCTCTGATTTTCCCAGGCTCCTTCCCCTGGTTCCTACATCTAGAAAGAGAGTGTGTTTTTCTATCAGCGTTTCATCCGGTGCTGTGACTGTGTCTGTCCTCGGGGAGAGCTGCAAAATAAACATAAATAAATAGGGAACTTACTCTCTGCTGGTTGCTTGCTCCTACTTTTGACTCATCTCCAAAGTCTATTTGCTTTTATTCATTCTCCTAAGTCCCTAGGTAGTTTAGTTTAGGGGGAATTAGTATGCTGTACAGAGTTTTTGAAGATGAAGAATCAATGTATTAGGACCTCATTCTTTCACATCAAAACCAAATTATTTTAGTCCTAATTGTGGATTTATTATAGCATGAAGATACATAAAGGTAAAGACAAATCCCACAATGAGACACTAAAGCTAAAGAAAGAAGTTCTTCTCTGGGTGCCTGGGTGGCTCAGTTGGTCAAGCATCTGCCTTTGGCTCAGGTCATGATCCCAAAGTCCTGGGAGCGAGTCACACATCAGACTCCCTGCTCAGCACGGAGTCTGCTTCTCCTTCTCCCTCTACCCCTCTCCCCTGCTCATGCTCTCTCTCTCTCTTACATAAACAAATAAAATCTTTAAAAAAAAATAAATTCTGCTCATCATCTTTTTAAAACTATCTTTTCAGGGGACCCCTCCTACACTGTTGGTGGGAATGCAAACTGGTACAGCCACTGTGGAAAACAGTATGGAGGTTCCTCAAAAAGCTGAAAATAGCGCTACCTTATGACTCAGCAATTGCACTACTGGATGTTTACCCCAAAGTTACAAATGTAGTGATCCAAAGGGGCACCTGCACCCCAATGTTTATAGCAACAATGTCCACAATAGCCAAACTATGGAAAAAGCCAAGATGTCCATCGACAGATAAATGGATAAAGAAGATGTGGTGTACACACACACACACACACACACACACACACACAGGAATATTACGCAGCCATCAAAAATTGAAATCTTGCCATTTGCAATGACATGCATGGAACTACAGGGTATTATGCTAAGTGAAATAAGTGAATCAGAAAATTATCATATGATCTCACTGATATGTGGAATTTAAGAAACAAAACAGAGGATCATAGGGGAAGAGAGGAAAAAATAAGACAAAACCAGAAATGGAGACAAGCCATAAGAGACTCTTAAGCATAGGAAACGAACAGGGCTGCTGGAGGGAAGAGGGGATGGGGTAATTGGGTGATGGACGCATGTGATGTAATGAGCAGTGGTATTATATAAGACTGATGAATCACAGGCCTGTACTTCTGAAACCAATAATATATTACATGTTAATTAATTGAATTTAAATAAAAAAATTTAAAAAACCACTGCTATAGGAAAAAATTGTCTTTTCAGTAGTAGAAATAATTAATCTATAGTTTCACATTTTTCTTCTATGCTTCATCTCTTTTTCTTTTTTTTTTTTAAGTTTTTATTTAAATTCCAGTTAACAGTGTTATATTAGTTTCAGGTGTGCAATATAGAGATTTAGCACTTTTTTTTTTTAAAGATTTTATTTATTTATTCGACAGAGATAGCCAGCGAGAGAGGGAACACAAGCAAGGGGAGTGGGAGAGGAAGAAGCAGGCTCGTAGTGGAAGAGCCTGATGTGGGGCTCGATCCCATAATGCCAGGATCAAGCCCTGAGCCAAAGGCAGGCGCTTAACCACTGTGCCACCCAGGCACCCCAATTTAGCACTTCTGTACATCACAGGTGCTCATCACAGCAAGTGCACTCCTTAATCCCCATCACCTGTTAAACCTATCCTCACATCTACCTTGCCTCTGGTGACCGTTAATGTGTTCTCTTTTGTTAAGAGTCTGTTTTCTCGGTTTACCTCTCTTTTTTTCCTTTGCTCATTTATTTTGTTTCTTAAATTCCACATATGAGTGAAATCATATGGTATTTGTTTTCTCTGATTGACTTATTTCATTTCGTATTATGCTCTCTCTAGCTCCATCCATGTTGCTGCAAATGGCAAGATTTCATTCCTTTTTATGGCTGGTTATATTCCATTGTGTAAATATTCAACATCTTTATCCATTCATCAGTTGATGGACGCTTGGGCTGTTTCCATAATTTGGCTATTATAGATAATGCTCCTATAAATATTGGTGTGCATGTATCCCTTTGAATTAGTATTTTTGTATTCTTTGGGTAAATACCTTGTAGTGTAATTACTGGATTGTAGGGTAGTTCTATTTTTAACTTTTTGAGGAACTCTATACTGTAAAAACAGAATTTTTCTAATTATTTTTTAATTGAAATTTTTGCTGAGATAGTTATAAATTCACATGCAGTTGTAAGAAGTAATACACTGAGAATTCATGTACTCTTTATCCAGTTTCCCCCAATGGTAACCTTTACAAAACTATAGTATAATATCCCAACCAGAATATTGACATTTATAAGATCTGTTGGACTTGTTCAGATTTCTCCAGGTGTACTTACACTCATTTGTGCATGTGTGCGCGCACGTGTGTGTGTGTGTGTGTGTGTGTGTGTGTGTGTGTGATTTAATTCTATACATTTACATCATGTGTACGTTTATGTATCCTCCACTGCAGCCTTACAACTGTTTGGAAAGTGCAGGAAATACTCAAGTTAGAAAGGACCGAAAGTCTCTGGCCATGTTCCACACTGAAGATTACATGGTATTAAGCGATTAGAACTAATATTTGCCTGCTAAACATTTATTTATTTTTTAAATTAATTTCCTTTAACATATTGTAAGCATTTTGAGTGTAATAATCATTTTATGTTTTGTTGTGCTTTTATCCATACCACAGCCCAGAGCTTACTTTGGTGCTCTGTGCAGAGATACTCAGGTCGTGTTTAAAATACAAATACATGTTGTTAAATAGAATTAAAAAGTAGAAATGTCTCTGCTTTTAAACCGAGACTAGTATTTTTCAAAGCTCATATCCTATTGTGTTCCCTTGCACATATGTTCTGCTACATGAAAGTACTTTATAGATGTTTGGTCTTGTGAAGGCAGCGTTGCTACCTTTGATAAAGAAGTAATTAGGAGAGCATTTCTGGTAAAGGTAATCATCAAAGTTTGAAAGTATGTATTAACTTTTAATAATTGTATCTGTAGGTATACCTCCTAACCCCTCTCTATCTCTCTGTCTCTACAAACCTGTGAAAGACAGCTTTCATGAACTTATTTCTGTTAGAGCCAGCATTGAAAAAAAAATCCAGCTTTCCTCTAATGGACCATGATGCTAGGTAACAGAATTATGGTAGTTGTGTCATGGGTTTTATTTGGTGTCTCATACTCTCTCAGAAAAAAATAAAATGCCCAGTTCACAAGTTCTTTGGGGAATAAACACAAATAAAATGTCTGCATTTTCTTATAATTAGGGATACTACTAGGAAAATAAAAAAATGTATCTTCTTTTCTCCTCTCATTTAAGATTTCAAATTACGTATTTTCTGCCTATCTTGTGAAGTTTTTTTAAATCTTGGAAATTGTCTGGCTGTGTGTACTAGATAAGTTGAAAAGAGAACACCTAGTGAGGGGTTGAGGGAGTGAACACTGGTGCTGAGTGAGCAGCTTTGACTGAGGCAAACGGTTACCCTGTCTGATGACCCTGGTCTTTTTCAAATGCCTGTTTAGGTTTCTGCTCGTGTTTGCTTGGTACTGTTAGAACTTGTTGGGTGCACATGGCTTGGCATAGTGCAGCTGAAGCTGACTGGGTTTCTGGACCCAGAGAAGTCATGATGTGTAAATGCTATATGGTATGAAACCATACAGGTGGCGCACATCAAAAGTTTTAGAAAGATCATGTGACATCATGTTTTAACAAATATGTGTATTTGTACATACATGCAATTTATATACATATGTAGTTATTTTTTTAAAGATCTTATTGAGAGAGACAGAGAGAGAGGGTGAGCAGGCAGAGGGGGAGGGAGAAGCAGGCTTCCCTCTGAGCAAGGAGCCTGACCGACGTGAGGCTCAATCCCAGGACCCTGAGATGTTGACCTGAGCTGAAGGCAGGTGCTTGAACTAACTGAGCCACCCAGGCGCCCCTATACATATGTAGTTATTATTAATTTTCTTATATATGGGGAGATTTCTGCAGCTAGGGTGCCATAGCCAGATGGTGGCAGAGATTATTTCCATCCTGTCCTTTGGATTTTGCTTTAAAAATCTGTTTACAGAGCATCATATTTACTTGATAATTTTGATTACCAAAATTTGATAAGTTTGGTGATCAAGGGATATGCCTTCTTCAAGATGCTTTTGCATTAGTTCTTGAAATTTAAAGAAGAGTTTTTTTTTTTTTAAAGATTTTATTTATTTATTCGACAGAGATAGAGACAGCCAGCGAGAAAGGGAACATAAGCAGGGGGAGTGGGAGAGGAAGAAGCAGGCTCATAGCAGAAGAGCCTGATGTGGGGCTCGATCCCAGATCACCGGGATCACGCCCTGAGCCGAAGGCAGACGCTTAACTGCTGTGCCACCCAGGTGCCCCTAAAGAAGAGTTTTTAAGAAGTCGCTTGATGCTTAAAAAGAGAAGAAGAAATGTGTAAATAATTTATTATTGCATATTAGATATTGAATGCTTTTTTTGAGTTACTGTAGGATGATAGCAAAGGTGAGGAAGTGGCTTTTGAATTAATTCTGTTGAGTGAATTTCTTGACTCTCCTGCTTGCCCACTCGTTGTGGGGCTCACAGAGAAGATATGTTAACTTGTCAACAGCATTCAAAACAGTGGGAGCAACAATGAAAACATATTTACTGAAGATAACCAGTTGGTCACTTTTCTTGACCCCCTCATGCATAAGCCTAAGCATTGTCACAGTGTATTCAGAAGTGAAATGACCATCCTCTGCATTTCGACCCTTAACTCTTTAGAAGATAGAAAGAAGACCGTGTACTAGGACAGAAGGATGTTACAAGGATGATGGCAAATTCAGAAAGGGAATTTGAACAGTGTTTTAGAGGTTGTGGGGATGGGGAGGATGAGGGAGGACAGGGGAGAAATCCAACATGGAAGAGTAGAAGGCAACCAATGATAAGTTGATGTCCCTTATACCAAATTAATCTTGCTATTTTACCTTTTTTCCCCACTCTTGCTGGACCTTGTATCTTTTCACACTCCTATCATAAGGAGGAGGCAAAAAAACCACAAAGCAGGAAACTTGTCAAGAGAACAAGTTCTGGACTCTCTGCTGTGGGCATTACCCATCAAACTTCATTTTTTCCCCACTAACTATAGCCATAGTTCCATGATTATTGTTCACAGTGAAGACCCAGAGTGAAAAAGATTACATTCTCCTTAAGAAGGTAGGGGCATAGGTAATGTATCTTAGAACATTTTACATTAAAAAGAATTGGGAATGCAAGTGTGGGGAAATCTCCGTATTTTAGAACACTTATGTACTAGAAAAGGGTGGTTACTCCTCCTTCCTAACTTGGTCCCAGAGAGCCCAGCAAAACAGGTATTATATCACATTATCTGTGTATATCTTTCCTGGGTTAGGCTTGCACGTACAGTCTTCCATTTTTCTGTTTGAATAAATGTCTTCTTTTTAACTTGAAATAGGACCCAGTAGGATATTATATGGTATATGTATGTAAACTTCATTAGTCCCACTTAAAAAAAATTCCTTTGTCTACTCTTTAATCTCATCAACTAATATTAAAGAAGCTTCATGATCTGTTTTGTACATTTATCAACTGTTGCTTTTGGCCAACATTAAAATAATATGGGTAATACTTTCATCTGTTATTATATGATTTTGTATTAGTAGAAAATGTTAAATGTCACTACTGAAAAGGAATATTCACAAAACCTTTTTTCTTGAACATTTAGTCTAAAACAACTCTTAAAGTTGTAAATGCTTAAAAGAAAAAAGAGCTTTAGAGATGTCACCATGCCTCTGGGGCCCCATGCCCTCCCCTACTCCTCCAATGCCTCATTCACATATCAAACACGACCAGAAATGAAACTGTGTCTTCCCATTCTTCTTGACGTAGTCATTCGCTTAGGATAAAAACAGTGCAGCAGATGCTTCTAGTCATTTCAGACTTTTCAACTTGTCTGGGATACAATGCTGTCTGATATCGTTCATTACTCCATATGAGAAAGACACAAATAACCACAAAGCAGGAATTTTAAGAAGCCATAAGGAATTGGGGCTGAATATAGTGTGCTTTGATTATAGAGACAAAAATGGCCAATTTTACAATGTAGGGGTGATCAAAGGTGCATCTTCCATGTGTAATCAGATGGTTAGTAAATACTATCTCACAGCAAAAATATATGAGCAATGACAGTTGCTAGCCATATGTCAGTAAGAAAAGCATAAATTATATCATTTTAAAATGATGGTTTGTTTATTTCACTTATGTACTTCCATTGCCATTTTGTAGTCTTTCTACCTGTTCAGTCTCATTAGAACTTAGGGATTAGGAGATTTAAATGTTTTAAAAGGATTTCTTTTTTCCTGTTACTGTTGGAGGACTAAAGGAGAGAAAAAAAGTTAAATTGGCTTTACAGTGACCAATGTATGAGTGTTAGTAGTGTCCATCCCGCAGTTTATTGGGACAGTTGAGTAATATGTAATTGATTGGTGATATTAAGAACAGTTATAGAAAGAATAACTTCTTCTGACCTTTTTTTTTTTTTTTTTTTTAAAGATTTGTAGCCAAACCATGTGCCATAGCCCTCAACATTCAGGCCAATGGACCACAAATTGCCCAGCCAAATGCCATTCTGGAAAAGGTCTTCACTGCGATTACGAAGGTATGATTGTCCTTTTGTACGGTATGAATTATCACGACCACCACTCTCAGTCTGAGATTGTTTAATCCCTTCTCTCCTCTTGCATTTGAGAACTAATTGCCCAGCCTCATGCTGGAAAGAAGCTGGGTAGAAGGTGAATAAAAGTGGACATGTTTGAGAACTGTTTATTTACTCTCACATTGATTTTAGAAGCTTGTCTGTAAAGAATGGTCTAGATTAGATAGTGATTAGTCTAATTCTGTGCCTCTTTTAATCTCGCATGACATGAAGCATTACGTATAACAGTTGGACGGGGTTTTGTGGAGATGACGGGGTAGAACTGAGGAATATAACGAATGTACAGGCAGACCTTGGAGATACCGTGGGTCTGGTCTGAGACCCCTGCAATAAAGCAAATACCACAATAAAGCGAGTCAAATGAATTTTTTGGTTTCCCAGGGCATATAAAAGGCATGTTTACACTGTACGGTAGTCTGTTAAGTATGCAGTAGTATTGTGTCTAAAAACACAATATAGATACCTTAATTAAAAAAATACTTTATTGCTAAAAAATGCCAACCATCATCTGAGCTTTCAGCAAGTTGTAATCTTCTTTTGCTGGTGGAAGTTCTTGTCTCCATGTTGATGGCTGCTGACGGATCAGGTGGTGGTTGCTGAAGTTTGGGGTGATTGTGGCAACTTCTTAAAATAAGACAGTAATGACGTTCGCTGCATTGATCGCCTCTTCCTTTCACGAACAGTGTCTCTGTAGCATGGGGAGCATGTGTAGCGACGCCGTTTGATAGCATTTTGTCGATAGCATTTTGAACTTCTTTTAAAATAGGAGTCCTCTCAGGCCCCACCACTGCTTTATCGGCTCAGTTTATATAATACTCTAAATCTTTTCGTGTCATTTCAACAGTCTTCACAGCATCTTCACCAGGAGGAGATTCCATCTCCAGAAGCCACTTTCTTTGTCCATTCATAAGAAGCAACTTCTCATCCATTAAAGTTTTGTCAAGAGATTGCAGCAATTCAAATATAATACTAATGAAAAGTTTTGAAATATTGCCAGAATTACCAAACCGTGAGACAGAAACACGAAGTGAGCCAATGCTATTAAAAAAAAATGTCCCCGACAGACTTATTCGATGCAGGGTTGCCACAGACTTTCAATAAGTGAAAAATGCAGTGATCTGTAAAGCATAATAATCGAAGTGTAATGAAACGAGGTATGCCTGTGCGTGTGAGAAAAAGTGCCCATCTGCTTCTAGCGTTGTCCTTTTATTCCTGCAGTTGTGATACGTAGGCAAATGTAAACAAGAGGGAATACTTGAAGGACAGAAGAGTTGCAACATGAAAGAATGAAGGACAAGGGTCTAGAGAGTTCTAAGTTGTAGTTTCACTGTAGAGAAGGTAGGAGAAGACATTATCACTGTGGTGAGTTAATGTCCAAACTAGAAGCAGGGGGAGCCGAGCAGGGCAGGGGGAAGATTGTCACCCCTCAGCTGACAGTGCCTTAAGAACAAAGAAGGGGGAGAAAGAAGCCACAAACCTTCCATCTAAGGCCATGAAAAAAGGAAGAGCATCACAGTGGCCAAGTATCTTCTTACCTGTATCTCTCTCTCTTTATCTTACTCTGGCATAGACAAGAAAGAAGACCAAGCGAAGTGTAACATTCTAGGGGAAGTGTTGTGTGTTTGTATATTAAATGGCTCATTTTCCCTTTTTCATTTTCCTGGGAAAATTACTCAGGCTTCTAAAATGTGGTTTGACAGTGTTATGCAAGTTTTATTCCTATTTTGGTATTTGTATTGCTGACCATTGGTATTACTTGTCTCTTGTCTGAAAACTATTAATTCAAATATTCAAACATTTTTGTGTATTTTATGGTCCTTTCTTCTGCCAAGAGGATTTTCTCCTCTATCCTTTTAAAAATGACATTTTTCCTGGAGAAGTATAAGAAAGCACTAGGTGTTTTTTATATCTCTGCTAGGAAGAAGAGAAGAATGTATGAGATTTTTTTAAAAACTCGCCTTCTGGTAGTTTTATGGGCTGATTTCAGATTGTCAGTTTCTAACCCAAAGGGGCTTATGGTACTTAACTTATGGTACTTAGAGGAAGAAAATATTAAGAAAAAATTGTATTTTCATTTAACATATCAATTTACTGCAGGAGACACTTCTTTCCCTCTGATAAAGCAGAAGTGTAGGAAGTCATCAGGTTTTTAAAAATGAGATTATAATATATTTGTATTCACTTTGTGAGCTACTCTAAATGCATAATAAAATGAGTTTTCTACTCACATATTATGTATCCCTTTAGAAATTCTGCAGTGGACATTTTATTCCATTGCTTATGTTTATTATGGTTACTGGAGAAATTTCTTCTATAAAGGTAATAAAAGGATTTTGCAGTCAGGTTGACTGCTCTAGAGAAATTTACTTCTAGCTAATTTTAATCATACTCTCTTAGTTTCCAGGGTGTTTCTGTTGGACATTTTTACATGATTAGAGCAGAAACCTCATGTTTTAAACATAAATGCAGCAAAAGTTGGAACAGTTTTTCCTTGAATTCTTTATAGTTGTCCAGTATTATTTATGATATGAGGAAGTAACAGGTCGGTTGACCAGAATAGAAGTAGCAGCACTTAGAGAGTCTCAGCAGTGTTTGTGTGTGTTTGAGTGATCACTCACCAACTGGCCTTGACCATGATTCAGGTCACCTTTGGAGAAGGGCATGGTTATCATCTTTCAAATGTGTAGGGATGCACTCTCAAAACCCTTAAAATCTGCTCTATATAGGACTGGCCGCATAATTTGTAGGGCCAATGCAGAATGAAAACGCGGGGTCTCTTTTTCAAGAAGTCTGAAAAAATATCATTCAAGGCATAAAAATATAAAGCTTTTTCTTTTCTTTCATAGGTTCTTTTTCTTGACCTGTCAAGGTATTTTATATTTGCTATTTAATGTCATGCTTTCTCCGACATGGGGATACTCATGAGACAAGTACAGAGCCTCACAGGTACTTGGGGGCCCAACCTTCTGACTTAATGCACACAGAGCCCACATGCCTGCCCTTCTCTGGCTGGGGGTGGAGAAGTGGAGACAGGTTTCTTCCCTTTCCATGGGCCTACTGCCCCAACCCCCGGTTTACAGGTAACTCTCAAGTGTATTGCAGTCTCTACACCAGGACACACTTGGTACCTGGATTGGAATGCACAAGAGGCCTGTCCCCCTTGATTCCCCCACCAAATGCATGGGGGCACTGCCAGCCTAGGGTGAAGGTGGCTGCCTTCATGTCCCATACTGAGGCCCTGTGGGATATGCACACCCAACTCTAGCCCTTTCCATGCTTGCATCTGAGGCAGCAGTGTCACTAGGTAGAGTGGGAACGGGGAGGAAGCCTGGGGAGCTTGGGGAGCCAGTGGGCAGAGAAATAACTTCCCCCAAACTTGTCTGGGGAAAGTGGTAGGACTGTGTGTGAGCTAAGACTGAACCCCTGACACTGGACTTCATATACAAAATACCAATTCTGTAACAAAATTATTGAGAATTTTGAGATAGCAGCCATAGAACTTGAAATTTGAAGTGTGGGTCTTTCTGAATATGGATCCCTTTGTGACCTCACTGGTCACATGCCGTGACCGTGTAGTTCTCATCTATGTGATTATCTGATGAATTTGAACCCCTTTATGTTCTTTAACAATCTTTCCTTTTGAGTTAACATCTATTTGTTTCTCTGTATATCTGTTATAAATAAATTAGTGTGTGTGTGTAGTTGTTTATTTATATTTATTTATTTACATATTGGGGATTCTTCTGCCATATTGTTGGCACATATCTGTAATCCCAACAGCTTCACTTTTCCAGTCAAAACAATTCTTGGGCCGCTAAGGGAAAAATATGTATGTCAGCTGTGAAACCAGGTTTTATGATCCAGAGAAATCATATCATCATCCACTTTTGGTATGTTACACTATATTTTAAAAATCACAGGCAAATTTCCTATAATTTGTTCCCCCTTACTCTCCTCTTATGCCTGTCTCTTTCTTTCCTTTTTACTTTCCTTTTCTCTTCCAGTATCGGTTATGCATATTAAAATCAACCTAAGTATTTCTGGAATAAAAATGTCTATGTAAGTCAGCATTGTTCATTTCTTTCCTTGGAAATCTTTTTTTTTTTTTTTTTAAGATTTATATATTTATTTTAGAGAGAGAGAGAAGTGGGGGGGAAGAGAGTGCAAGTGGGAGGAGTGGCAGGGGAGAGAGAGAGTCCTCAAGCAGACTCCCCGCTGAGGGCAGAACCCAACATGGGGCTCAGTCCCAGGACCCTGAGATCATGATCCCAGCTGAAATCAAGTCAGGCACTTAACTGACTGAGCCACCCAGGCATCCCCCTTGGAAATCTTAAAAAAGAAAAAAACTAAGGAAAACAATTTAAAAATGCAAAACAATTACAAAACACAAAGAAGAAGGAAAATCTCTCAGACTTTATTTTTGACAAACTAGTAGATACATATCTCTAGATTTAAAATATATATAAAGGCTAACAAAGAACGGCTGGGGATTGGGTAGAAACCAAGTAGGAGGAAGTGAAGAGCATGAAGTGGGAATGGAGGGCCTCATGGCAGTAGCTGTCAGGAAAGCCAGCAAAAAGACAGCTCTTGAATGTGAGAGAGATGAAAGCTCTAGCCACTGTTTGCAACATTAGGTGCAGAAGCAAGGCCAGCAGATGTCTTCCTGGACCCAGTTTAATTCAGATAACTGGGATAAGTACACAGAAAGCTATACGGGTGGCAGATTTTCAGGAGACAGAGGCCTCTGTGGCAGCTGAGTGGCAGGAACCCTCTCCCTGCCCTGCACACTGATGGGAGCGGGTCAGAGAGACCCAGTTCACTCAGAGATGAGTCATAAGGAACATACACAGCATCAATGATAAGAAAAAAACGTGTAGCAATGCTTATTAACAAAAATTGTCACTAGAAAAATGAGGCCATGGGGTAAATGAAAATTGTGATTAAATATTTTACCATAAACTAAAAAAAAAAAAAAAAAAAAAAAGAGGTGCCTGGTGGCTCACTTGGTTGGGTGTCTGACTCTTGATTTTGTCTCAGTCTTGCTCTCAGGGTGGTGGGATTGAACCCCGAGTTGGTCTCCGTGCTCAGCAGGGCATCTGCTTAACATTGATTGTCTCTCTCCATCTCCCTCTGTCCTTCCCTGGCTCATGCTCTCTCTCTCTCTCTCTCTCTCAAATAAATAGATGAATCTTAAAAAGAAAAAAAAAAGTAACTCTGTGAAGGAAGACCACAAAAAAAGAAATGTAGATCTAAAGAAAAAAATCGTTCATCAGCAGGAAAAGATGCAATGGGAGCTTGTAGGTTTAGGAAAATGTACTAGAACTATCACAGAAATGAAGGCAACATTGGAAAGAACACAGGAAACACTAGACATTGCAGAAAACTCAGTGAGGAGCATGGGAGATGGAAATAATAAAACTGAATCAAATGAGGGGCCCCTGGGTGACTCAGTCAGTTAAGTGTCTGCCTTTGACTCAGGTCATGATCTCAGGGTCCTGGGATTGAGCTCTGCATCAGGCTCCCTGCTCAGTGGGGAGTCTGCTTCTCCCTCTCCCTCTGCTGCTCCCTCTGCTGCTCCCCCTGCTTGTGCTCTCTCTGTGTTAAATAAATTAATTAAATCTTAAAAAAAAACTGAATTAAATGAAAAAAAAAAGAGCTAAAAATAATCAGATATATAGCTCAAGCAGATCCAAACATCTGCATTATTAGAATTCCTCAAGGAAAAGCAAAGGAGAATAAATACTGAAAGATAAAATTCAAGAAAAATTTTCTAAAATAAATGGAGATTTATTTTAATATGTTAATGAACATGTAGTAAAAATTGAAAGTTTTAGAAGAAGTTTTAATTACTGGAATTGAAAAATAAGAGAAAGAATTCTTTGAGCAGCCAAGCAAAAAATCTAATCACTTATTTAGGAAAAAATATCAACATGACTTTAGTCTTCTTTATAGCAATATTTCCAATATTTTCAAGGAAAATGTGAACTAAGAATTTTACGTTTAGGCAAATTGTTTTTATTCTGTAACAGTTAAAGACAAACAGATTTTTAAAAAAGAATTTAAGTACAACCGTATTTGAGATGAGAAGGAGAAAGAAGATGGGAGGTAGAATAAATTCACTAGTTGCATAATTTCTAATAGCTGGGAGTCAAAGCAAATCAGTTTAAGCAGCCAAATTGAGTAATAGAAATATAAGCATATTTAATAGTACAAGAGTAAGCTGTAAGAGAGAGAAAATTATTGTCTAATATTGGGTGGAGGGAAGAGGAAATATGCTAACTTTAAATATTGCTCATATGGTATTATTGATTGAAAACAAACAGAGGAAGAGTATTATAATTATGGATAACCACTAGAACTAAAATTGCCCACAAAAAGGAAGGAAAATAATACAAACCGTATTTGGTTTGCCAAAATTAAAAAATTTTTTTTATCAGAACAGCATAACAGAATTAATGTGACAGAACTATAAACAAACCTATCAGTTATATCAATATATGTAAATGGATTCGGCTTATCTAATAAAACGAATTTAGGTTTGGGTCACATAGCTGATAAGAGACACCTTCAGAAAAAGTAATTACAAATATTGAAAATAAAAGTATGAGTGAAAGTGTATAGACAAATACAAAAATAAAGTAGGGTTTTTGTTTTTACATAAAAGTGGAATTCAGGTCAAAAAGGATTATGTGAAAAGAAGAATTGGCCTTTTCTTGCCAAAGATACAATTCATAATAAAGATAAAGTGGTTATGACTTATATGCATTGAATGTCAATGTATCCATATACTCATAAAAAAGAATGAAAGAAAATAATTTAATAGCCGGAAATTTTATTTTACCTCTGGGTCATGACAGATTAAGTGAACAAAATGTAAAACAGAAGATAGAAATTCTAAGGCATAATTAATGCAGAAGATCTAAGTGGTACACTTAGAACCCTATATTCTTAATGTAAGGACCATAATTTTAAAGTGCCTGTTAAATATTTACAAAAATTAACCTTTATTGTATACACAAAACTGTAATAAATTTTAAAAATAGGCACAACTTGGGATCCCTGGGTGGCTGGGTTCGAGTCCTTGCTCGGTGGGAAGGCTGCTTATCCCTCTGCCTGCTGCTCCCCCTGCTTGTGCCCTCTCTCTCTCTGACAAATAAATAAATAAAGTCCC
The DNA here is from genome assembly GCF_024610735.1 of Ursus americanus. Taxonomy (NCBI): domain Eukaryota; kingdom Metazoa; phylum Chordata; class Mammalia; order Carnivora; family Ursidae; genus Ursus; species Ursus americanus. The sequence continues at coordinate 46,964,632 of NC_142127.1, forward strand.
TACTGTATTTTAGGTGAAAAAAGATACTAAAAATTTCCTTTGTTTATAGAGCTTACATTCTAGTTACATGTTATTATGTGACTTGGTACTTGGAAACGTAAAGGAATCAAGCGAAAAGTTACGACAAACAACTCCAGAAAAGATAATATCCCTAGGAATAAACGTAAAATATGTGCAAGGAATGTGAGGAAAATTTTCAAACACTGTCAAAGATACAAAAGACAAATTGGGTAAAGATGTCAGTTCATCCTACGTTAATTTCTTGAACATTTGGAGTAGGGAAGGCTTTTCTTATTATGACCCCAAATTCAGAAGTTATAACAGAAAAAACTGGTAAGTTCGAATATGCTTTTCAAAAACTTCAAATAAAAAAACAAGCAGAAAACCCCATGACGAATTCTAAAACGCAAAGACCTTGTTACAAAGCATGCAACCTATGGTACAGACACAGGTTAATCACCCTAGTTAATAAATGAAGAAACTCTACGAATCAATAAAATACCTACAAATCGAGAAAAATGTGCAACAGATATGAAAAGACTGCTCATAAAAAGGAAGTGTAAATGGTTTTTTTCTATTTTGTAAAAAAGAGGAAATCAAGTTAAAAACATACGGAGACACCACTTTATAACAGACTGGAAAAAAGTTGAGAAATCTGATGACGTACTCTGTTGGCGAGGCATTGGGAAATGGGCCCTCTTGTTTGTGAAAGTATAGATTGGTAAAATCATTAGTGAGGGTGACTTTTCAATATCTAAATCAGTTGCAAAGGCATAGGCCTTTGATCTCCTACAGTTACTTCCAAGAATTTATCTCTATTTATGCCTGTATAAAATGACCTATGACAAGATGATTAATTATAGCATTGTTTATAGTAGTGGAAGTTTAGAAGCTACTTAAATGTCCATTGACAGGAGAGTGAATAAGTAAATTATAGCACATTCTCACAGTTCTACAAAAGAAGGAGGGCATTCTTTATGTTTTAATGTGGAAATATTCCAAGATATAAGTTCAGAATGATACATGTAGTATGCAACCATTTGTGACAAAGGGATGTATAAGAATACATATTTAAATTTACTTATTTGCATAAAATATCTCTGGAAAAGAAACTGATTTAATAACTGGTTAGCTGGTAGGAAGGGGAAGAATAATAGGAATAAAATGGGAGGGTGAAACTTTGCATAGATTTTATTTTGTGAACCGTGTGAATGTTTGACCTATTCAATAAGCTGAGAAAACAAATTGAAATTAAAAATCGATTCCTCTAGGAAAATGGTATAGCCAAGGTATATAGTAGGATGTGAATTTTCTGTCTCCCCTATTTTTTAATTAAGATAGACTTAAAAGGAGAGTGTAGATGGCATCATTACTGCTAAAAACAAAAACATGTCAAAGCGTGCAACTCACTGAAAGTTGGCAAAGGACTTTCACAAACACAAGCTCAGCACATTTTATAACCTCAGTCATAATACCAAGGCCACTTGCTGGGTTCCCTGTGTTTCTGACATCTTGAATCGCTTGAGATGCTTTGGAAAGGTATCATAGGTAATCCCACCGTTGTAACTTGAAGCTGCTCAGCCTGCCTCCCCCACCCCATTTTTGGTTATTTCCTCTAATCACTAACATCTCATTTATAGTAAGGAAAGATAGAAAAAATAAAGGAATAGACCTCACTCAGCTGGGTTCTGTTGTTCGGCAGGACATGCTCACATAATTGTGGGCAGGATGGTCTCTAAGATATCGAAGAGAGGGTAGAGATACAAAAGGGGGAGAAACTAACGTTTACTGAGTCTTAGACATATTGTTTACATTTGGTCGTCATCACAGTCCTATTTCGGTGTATGAATAACCCTGACAGGTGAGGGAACCAAGGCTGAGAGGTCATTAGAGTGACAAATTGAACCGGGCTGTCACCTCCTAATGTTAGAGAAATGAGTGAGAGACAGACAGAATAGTATCATCCTATGGCAAGCCATAAGTAGGGTCTCTTCTTGTTCACCAAGTTTGCGTCTTCAAGTAATGTATAGTTGTTGTAAAGGTTTGATGAGGGTCTGGTCAAAGGGAATGACCAAGAAGAGGAATAGAAGAGGAATGTGTGAGTAGCAGAGCAGAGAGAGAGAAGAGGAAGAAAGAGAACACAGGTTTTGTGTAGAATTGGTGCCTCTTAGGCTAAAGTGAGGTCTGTTGAGATGACTGAGCTTTTGTCTGTCCTACACTACCCTGATGTATGATAATTGGGTATAGCATTTTTTTTTTTCCTGAGAAAGTGAAACCTTTGATGCCTCTTTGCAAATTCATCCTAACCTAACTCCTTTCCTTGAAGGCTGATGGAGCTGACTCAGGCAGTTGGCTGCTTCATTGCATCTCTGTTGCTGATAAGAAGTGCAAGCGTTTGAGCAAGATTCGTATTTTTCAGTGCTGTTTCCTAATGAGTAACTTTTTTTGTCCTAAGTGGTTATTTATGGCCATGCTACTAATGGAAGGACTAGGTCCTCAGTGGTAAATATGGAAATCTCAGTAGCAGGTAGTAAATCCGGGAGTGGGGGGGGTGGGGAATCTCAATTTAGACAAGGGCAGATGTGTTTATAGTGAAGATGAAAATGATTTTGCTGGTACCTTGTTTCGTAGCATCCTGATGAAAAGAGGTTGGAAGGCCTCTCCAAGCAGCTGGACTGGGATGTTCGCAGCATTCAGCGCTGGTTTCGACAAAGATGCAACCAAGAGAAGCCAAGCACACTGAGGAAGTTCTGTGAAAGCATGTAAGTTGCTGTTTTTCTTTTTGAAAGAAAAACCTGCCTGAGTACTCATCCCATCCCCGAGGTTAAATATAAGGGCTTTTTGCAGGCTCCAGCAGCCCCTAAGAAGAATGCCACCTGGTGGAAAAATAGTCCACAAAAAAACCCTGGGGGAATAGTAGTTCGTAAGAATTTGTGATTTCCATGTTGGATTTAGTAAATGAAGCTCACTTTCTAGTAGAGTTCCTACAAAGTAGGTGGATTACACGGGCCTGCAACAGCGTTTTTCAGTCAGCCACCTCTGAAATATAGCAGTAGAAGTCATTGCTGTTAGAGTTTGCATTTTAACAGACGGGACTTTGTCAAGAAGTTCTTTCCACTGGTAAAAGCTGAGATGTTAGATGTATTATCAGAGAGTTGTGATGATGTCCCATATTCCTGGAGGTTTAAGAAATAACTGTATTATATTCCTTGGGTGAATTTAATGAAGCATGGCTTTAAGATGGGGGATGGAGCGAGGTCTCTTCCATTTCTGAAATGCGAACTTTATGGTGTGTAAATTATCTATCAATAAAGCGGTTAAGAATAATAAAAGCCCCACAGAGAACTAGCACAGTGCTATTTTGAAATAGCAACACTCAATACACTTACCTATAGGGAAGTTGGAGAAAGAAATACTGAAGCATTGAGCACATTTCCAACAAAGGGAAGATAACAGTGACTTGAGCTCATTGGTCCATTTGGTCTTCATCCTTTGGGATATGACTGTGCCTTTGTCTAACAGCTCTGTCCTTTGGGAGCTTTTTCCTGACACCTGGTGATTGGAACAATACTGCTGTCAGTGTTGCTCCCTTTGTTGCAGGTTCTTTCTGTTTGGGGTTGAAGGTGCATTTTCAGGTTTTGCTTTCAATTATGCTGGAAAAGTATTTTAGCAATTGCAGTCTAAAACGTAGAGGGAAACCTGGTGTTCTGGGAGAAATGAGTTAGAGGCAGAATAATGCCATAAATTCCTAGGGCTGGGTAGATATGGGGAGCATAAACAGGATCTTCAGGAGGTCAGAATATTTATAAAACCCGGAAAAACAACCCAGTAGATACAATCTGCAAAGCCCTTCCTATAATTGAACTTAGTGGCAGTTTATGGAAGAAGGATTTATGCGTCTGGGCTCCAGATCAAAAGGTGCAATTGCTTCCCGGCCTTGCCCCACCATATATGCAACGGGCCTGGGCGCCATTCGGCTGCAGGTCTGAGCAGGAGTGGAGCTGGGTCTTGGCACAGGAACCACATGCTGAAACTCATGTGCCATCTTCCCTTCCTCCAGCTAACTTCTTTGGTAACTCAGTGCTAGTCCTTTCTGTACTATACTAAGTCTACACCAGTTTCCGTACCAGTGTGTATAGGAATCCGTCACTGGATGGTGTTAAAAATGCAGATTATCATTCATTCAGTGAGTCTGGGATGGCAACTGAGGTTGCATTTTTCACAAGTTCCCAGGTGGTGCCGCTGGTCCATGGACCACACTTCGAATAGCAAGGCTCAACACTAGACCAGGATCTATGTCTTCTCCCTGAATTCAGCTGGGCTTTATCAGTTAAAAATATTTCTAAATGATGGCTAAAGGCTTGGCAATGTGAAGGCACACCTGGGGGGGAGAGGTGGTACCTAAAATACTGATTTTGATCTTTTTCCTTAAGAAGTTTATTATAATAGTGTCAAGGAAATATGACAAATACCTGAGTCTGTTATACAACAAACAGGTGTGTATGCTAAACAATTGGTATGAACAGTCAATAACTAAAGAAGAGGAGAAAGGTCAGCTGTGGGCTAGGGCACGTGGCGGGACTGCTGGAACGAGCCCTGAGAATACTGGTGGCCTTGGACTTCTCTATTGCAGAGGACTGTGCTGATAAACTTTGTTTTAAAACTCTCTTCTTCCTTAACCTCTGGATTGTTACTAGATTCTCTTGCCTTTCCAAGGGCTTCTGTTTGAATCGGTTATTCTGCATTTTTCCATTTTCTTGACTGGGCTTCTTCTCCGGATTCAGTCTTCAGCCTCTTTTTTTCCCTATTCTACCTTCCATCCTCTGTGCAGAAGTTATTTCCTCTTGCCAGGTTCTTCCAAAGTCAGGTGTCCAATGAAGAGGTTTCTTCTGAGGCATCATTCTGCTTTCTCCCAACTGGCAACTCTGACTTGCTTCCCTTTCTGACTTCCCTTCTATTGTTTGCATGCCTCTATTCTGTTACAGGCTAGAAGCTCAAAACGGTTATTCACCAAGTTCCATTTGTTCTCTGTAAAGCCACTGCCATGGCCCAGATCTTAATTGCTCTCATAGCTCTCCTTATTATTTATCTCACATTCATAGATATTTTGCTACAAAAAAATTCCCAAAATGCTACTATCTTCATGTTCTGTTGCTTTTAAACCTTAGTGATTTTTCTGCAACTATAGGAGAAATGATTAGGCTCCTTAGCCTGTTAGCTAGACTCTGGCCTTTATGTGTTCGGTATCAGTCACCCCAAAGACCCCTTCTTTCCAGAAGGTTGTCTTTTCACTGTGCATACTTTGTTCATTCTTACTCAGGTTTATGCCGTGTTCCTGGCATGGACACCTGTATCCTCTGCCTTGCCTATCTATCCCCTACCCATTCTTCAAACCCCAGGCCGTCTCAGAAATGTGTCATGACTGTTGAGTGTCTGGCATGAACACTACTTCTTTCAAATTTTTAGAGTCCTCATTGTAAGTACTGGTAATTTAATACTGAATCATGTGCTTTCTTATGTGGTTATTTAGCTTTTCTTAACTTGTCCATATATTTTTACCCTAATTACATAATACTTGCTCCTTGAGGGCACAAGAACCACATCTTGTTTTTCTTGCATTCTTAGCCTTTCCCACCACATATATACTGCTGAATAAATATTGGTTAAATGACTGTAAGTTACAGTGGCATTATTTTGGAAGGATTTGCTGATCTAAGTTGGCACTCTGCCTCCCCAAATGAAGAGTGCCTATTATACACTGACTTAGCCTAAAATTTGTCTAGGAAAATTATCAAACTGTGGAAAGCTCCAAGACTATTTCAAAGAAGGAAATTCAGAGTAAGGAATGCAATGGCGAAGGGGAACATGTAGATGATGCCATGAGGAATAAGGCAGAATTATATTGGTCATCATAGGCACATTTGTGTGTCGTAGTTATTTGCTCATTGATATAAAAAATGATCTGGAATTGTTGTTCTCAACTAGGGGTGCACTGTTTAATCACCTGGTGAGCTTTTGAAAATACACATACCCGGGTCCCACCCCGGGATGTCTGAGTCAGCAAGGTGACCCAGGTGAGGTCGGGACATGGACATCTTGAAAGAAATGCCCTTAGTACTTATGACACACATTCATGGTTAAGAAGCATTAATCTCTGAAAAGAGGGGACTGCTGTTCAAAAATCCTGAAAATCAAATTAGCAAGTAAGACAACACAGATCTGGGACTTGAAGGTCTAGGGCCCAACTGTACAGTTTCTATAGTTTTTCTGTTCTCTCTCAATCACTGTTTTAGAAAATAGTTTCTCTTCAGGGGAACTGTGTTTCATCTTTCAGCAGTGTGGGATGACAGCAAGATGCATGCCAAGCAGTGCTTGTAACCATCTGCTGGCATGTCCAGCTTTTGGCACACCCACTTCATGCGGATGAACTGAGTAGAAGTTGTTCAACAAGTAATGTGTTGAAACATTGACATGCTTTTTTCCCCCCTTCATGCTTGATGTCAGTCATTCACAGCTGTGTTAGTTTTGATGAATATTTCTTCCAGAAGCATTTAAATCTTTATTGGCAACTGAAAGAGAGATTTGCAAGAGGGAGTGAAGAATTTATAAAAATGAGATACCCTGTGATACATTTTCAGAGGAACTGTTTCTAAATGGGAGCCATTTAACCGGGGGATCATGCTTTGAAGCCGGTGAAGTTTTGCCTCCCCCTCCCCCAACAGTTGCATCAGGATACTAGGAAAGTAAATCATATCTGCAATAAAAAAAATATCTGCAGGATGAAACAGGAAGGGGACAGAGATAAGTTTCAGAATAAATGGCTTCCCTCTCATTTGTACCCTGTATGCTTTCATCATTTTTAAATATTGTGCAGTGCGTTTAATAGCACATGCCTGGGAGGGAATATTATATATGACTTTCGTTTAAGCAGTCTTCACCTGACTGGACAGATACATCTCCCACATGATAACCTGAAGATATACGGCAAGGAATATTACACTTTACAGATTAGTACTCATTTATGTGGATAGGCATTTGCTCATATGGAACCTTGTTGTAAGATGAGGACTCAAGACTGTCATTTCTTTAGGAATTTCATTTTAGAGTTGAGACTGGTTAAAACTACCCTCGAATGCTGCTGGTTTGGGATGTTTCTGTTCAGGGGCAGCAGACTGACCAAAATCTGGGCACCTTTTGAAATTGTGACTTTATTTCTGCAAAGAAGCCCCATGATCCTAATTTGTGATTCCATTGCTGAGTGAGAAATGAGTGGTTTAACCCATTGTCCTCATGCTGCCACTCAGTCACTGCTTTTTTACTTGGTAGCTTTTCACTTGGTCATGTCAGCAGTGCTGTCTTGTGACCTCAGTAAGAAAGTGGAGCCTAATAATTGAGGGGAAGAAGAGCAGGGATGCCCAGGGAGCAAGCTGTCTCATATCCCTTGATTTCAGATCTTGGATCTGAGGAAATGTGTGGTGAATGTATTCAACAAGTTGTCACAACCCAGTCACCTGTTTGCAAGAGAGAACTGACTGAATATTTGTAAACTCTTTAGAATCTTCCATTTGTCCCACACTATAATGAAGGACAAAATTTTGCCAAAGAGAAAAGTCAATTTTGGTTTTTTTTCTCCATCAGATCACGACGTGAGCATTATTTACTACCAAATTCCCCCGAAGACAGATGCCGATTTTGAAGGACAGAATAAGAAAGTATTATCTTCTAGAAAAATGGCACCTTCATGTTTTCAGTACTATGATACGAGTTCATGCTGATCATGAGTCTGGAAAAAAATTAATCATAAAATTGGAATACAATCTCTTAGTTTTTTTTTTTTTAAGTTAGTTAAAAATAAATTTTTTTAGAGAGAGAGAGAGACCATAAGTGATGGGAGAGGCAAAGAATCTCCAGCAGACTCCCTGCTGAGCACAGAGCCCCACATGGGGCTGGATCCCAGGACCCTGAGATCATTTCCTGAGCCAAAATCAAGTCACCCAGGCGTCCCAACCTCTTAATTCTTGAAAAGCACAGAGTTGAGTTGTTTTGCTGCTATTGTGATGATGGTAGTTGTTTCTCATTAATTCAGAATAGTCCCTAGACCAATGAACAGCTCCTGTCATCCAAAGTACATAGTTACAGGCCAAGTTACTGTTCAGATTTGATTGAGTCAGTGAATATCTTGGTGTTCAAGACTACTCATGACTGTTTTAAATGGTTTTAAATCTGTCAGTTGTATTCAGGTCAGTTTTAACTTTGGAGCAGGGGTCAGCGGACTTTGCCTGTCAATGGCCAGAAAGTAAGTATTTTAGACCACAGGAACCTTGTCGCAGCTATAACCCTACTGTTGTAGCACAAAAACAGCCATAGACAAAGCAAATGTATGTGGCTGTGTTCCAATAAAACTTTATTAATAGATATTGAAATTTGAATTTATCATTTTCATATGTCATGAAGCATTCTTTAAATTTTTTTTCAACCATTTAAAAATTTAAAAGCTATTCTTAACTTATGGGTTGTACAAAAACAGATGGCAGGCTGGATTTGGCAAGCAGGCTATAGTTTGTTAAACCCTGCTTTGGGATTACAGTACTGTTAGTTCTTTCAGAGTTTCAGGAAGGAGAATGTGGTCTTACAGCACACGGGACAGTCATCCATCGAACAGAGTTTGCCGTATAATAGAAGCATTAGACAGTTCTGTGATTAGTATGCCCATCTCTAATATTCCTGGCACATGGTGCCTTGATGCTGTGCAATTGTATTTAACTCAATCAGGTCCTCTTTGAAGTTGTTAGTATTCTCAAGATAGTATTACTTCCCCTACAAAAATTCTGAAGATTGATGAACTGTGTTATAGACAGTCTGCTCTTTTGCCTTGGGTAAGCTTTTGAAACCCTTCCCCTCTTTCTACTCCCGACCTGCCATCTGTGGCATGTGAACTCAGGTTTTCCATTTAGATCAAGCCGCTCACAGTCCTTGATGGCATATGGCTAGGCCTGTCATTCATGGGTACTGACTAATTAAAGAAACCAGATTTTTGCTAAAAATATCAGAGAGGCCAAACTTTGGTCAAGCGGGCTGCATATTAGGCACTGTTAGTTAGTTTTCTTTAAATCCTAAATTTCTTAAGGCTCTGTAGCTAATTTTTCCAAGAATTTTATTCAACATGGAATGGGATGGAGATGACAAGAACAGAGTATATAGAGGAATAATTGAATTTATTAAGCCTCATGTTCTTATTTAATTCTTGTCCACCATTTTTGAACCTGTATGCCATTTCTTTGTTGTTTAATCTGTTTTAAAAGTCATTTCTGATTTTAGAACAAAATCATGAAAATTATTACAATCAACTTTGATTATAGAGGATGTATAAAGGTGCACATAATGTTCCTAAAGTTTGGGGAAAAAACACTCCAAAGCCTGCCACCCAGAAATAAGTACTTCAGCTTTTGCTACTTATTAGGATTATATTCTATACATGTGCCCACACAAATATGCACACATGCTGTGTATCTAAGCTTGGTGCCTGCCCTTCCAGGGTTTTTCTTTGTAGAACCTGCACCATCAGAGGGCCTCAAGATGCCTGTGGGAACGTTATGTTCTAACTCTGCCTTTCAGATCTATTAGGCATGATTCCCTTGTACAGTTGTGCTGTAACACAACGTACACATTCCTACAAATTGCCACACTGTGCAAAATTGCACAACAACACAATACAACACAGCGCTTATGGGAAAAATGAGTCAAGGCACAACACTCAAAAACTTTGTCAGAGGCATTAAAAAAAGATGGGGACCTAATAAAAACAGCACAGTTATATACATGTTAAGTAGTGAAGAAATACATAAAGACTATAATAAATATGGTATTTTACCTTGAAAAAGACCTGAAGTTTGCTTGGAAGTTGGTGTTGGTGTATTGGGTGAGCTGCCATAACAAAATACCACATACTGGGCACCTTACAAGACAGAAATCTCTCTCTTACAGCGCTAGAGGCTGACAGTCCAAGATCAGAGTGTCTCAGGGTTGATTTCTCCTGAGGCTTCATTCCTTGGCTTGCATATGGCGGCCTTCTTCCTTTGTTCTCTCAGAGTCTTTCCTCTGTGCATGTTTATCCTCGGGGTCCCTTCCTCTCCTTATAAGGACACCTGTCATTTTGGAGTAGGACCCCACTCTTATAACCTCATTTAACCTTAATTGCCTCCATAAAAGCCATATTTTCACATAGAGTCATGTCAGAGGTTAGTGCTTCAACTTAAGAACTTTGGGAGGACGCAGTTCAGCCCATAGGATCATTGCAAGAGTTACAGCTCCTAAGTTTCTGTGACGCGGTAGAAGGAGGGGATCTGAAATTTGAGAGAAAGCTGTGACACCAGGTGGATGTGTCCCATAACATGTGAACTGAGGTAACGTGGGGATGTTTGAGAGGGGTGGGTGTGCATGTGTGTGCGTGTGTTTTGTATTTCCTCCATTGCTCAGGTCAACTCAGCACATTTCTGCGTTCACATAGTCTTTCCGACAGGTGAAATCACACATAAGCCAATATAAAATTTGGGCTATGCTCACCTAACAGTGCAAGATATTCATGGTTTCACAACCAGCCTTACAGCGGGACTGACACTGTAGGGTAGTGGTGTAGGGGGTGAGCTCTGGAGCCAGGCAGTCTGAGTTCGAGTGTTCCCTCTCTGAAAAGTCTGTGGGATATTTGGGAGAGCTGTTTGGGCTCCCTAAGCTTCAGTTTCTTTATCTGTAAAATGGGCATATTGGTAGTGCCCACCCTGTAGGGTCGCTGGGAAAACCACATGTGTTAACATATGAAGTGTTTAGAAAGGTGTCTCGCACAGAAGGGGTTGTAAATGCGAGCTACCATCAACAGCACCGTGTTGTCTATTGTTAGTCAAGTTGGTATAACAGGAGCAGGAGCAAGCAGCTAGTCGTCTGTCATAGCCATGCAATGGCAGAGCTATAGGCATGTTCCCTGGTGTGTGTTGTTCTGGGAGGAGAGCTTCGAGAAGATGCAGGGAGAACGGGTTCTTAAGTTAGAATGAAGCTCTTTTATTCTGTGGAACTCCAAGGAGGCAGCAACATGTGGATTCACAGGACTGTCAGCTTGGGCTTTACCTACACACACAAAAAAGAAGCAAAATCCGTCTGAGTTCAGAACGGCAGACCCTTTGGCTTGCTGCTGTGTAGCGATGTGACAGAAGTGGATGAGAAAAGGTGTCCTACTTCAGCAGGGAATGATGCCCGCTGTGCCACTAGGAGCCAGGGCTTTTGAAGCACCGCATGAGAAATGTCAGAACACACAGTGAATATCTTTGAACCGCAGAGATGTAAAATCTGCCCAGGTGATCCTGAGGAAGACACAGCTTGCCTCTCCCAGTGGGGAGAGAGGAACAAAGCCTGGAGCACAGCGGCGCTGGCTGGAGTGAAACCACCTCTGCGAGGGCCAGGACGGCGCATCAGCCTGAGGACGTCGGCATGACTTCTGGGTATAAGAGTTTGCCGTTACATGTAATGTTTATTGGTTACCTCCCATGTGCAGGTGAAGGGGCTACAGAGGCAATTGATCTATAACAGGTTTGAGGTTGGGAATCAAATGTGACTGGTTCATGTCCAGGCTCAAGCTATTTCACCCTTAGCGAGCAATTTAACTTGGCTAGGTCCCAGGGGCCTCTTCTGTAAAGGGGAAATACCTCCTATTTATCAGGTCATTCTGTCGATGAAATGAGAGGTTATAAGTGTAATGTGCATCTCTTAATGCCCGTTTCCCTTTCAACTGGGTTTGCAAAGTTGAGTAAGCAACAGTTTCTTTTTTTTCTTTCTCTTTCTTTCTTTCTTTCTTTCTTTCTTTCTTTCTTTCTTTCTAGTTTTTATATATTTATTTGACACAGAGAAAGAAAGCACACAAGCAGGGGAGAAGCAGAGGGAGAGGGAGAAGCAGGTTCCCCACTGAGCAGGGAGCCCCACGTGGCGCTTGATCCCAGGGACCCCAAGATCACGACCTGAGCAGAAGGCAGATGCTCAACCAACTGAGCCACCCCGGAGCCCCAAGTAAGCAACAGTTTCTGACCTTGTGGGACTCACAGGGGCAACTGATTCTGCATATTAGTAAAGTTGTTCAGTACCTTAGATAGGGAGATATAACCTGTGATACTTAAGTGATAAGGTTCTTTTCTAGAGCCTCTCCCTTATTGCCTCAGCTGTGAGGTTTTCTGGGTCTTATATCTTAATATGCCATCAGGAGAACCGTATTTTAGATTGTTTGGGAAGGAAGCACATTGTTGCTCCCTCTTGGGAGTCCAGTCTGCTTTGCCCTCTCTTTCTGTTCTTCTTTTACTCCTCCCTGCCTCTCTCCCTCCCACCTCCCACTATTACAGGGGTAGGTGCCTTCTGCTTCCTCCTGGCTAGTCACCCTTCTGAGATTAGCTTGTGGGGTCCACAGCCCTTGTCAAGAGGGTGGACAGGAGGCTTCATAGAATCCTCAACCATTACTAATTTGACTATAATTGTCTTAAAACTTGGCACATTGCACGTGACTCCTGGTATTTGTATACAGCACCTACTAATTCAGGGGTGAAGGTGTTTGTGTGTAAGTTGTGGCGGTGGGGGTAGGCACTTGAACAAAGCAATGGGAGGCACAGCTGTTCCCCCTTTTGAAAGATTTGGGCAGATTCCAGGTGACTTTTGGGGAAGCAGGTCTTAGAGAGTTATGTATAGATCCGTCCCGAATCTAAATTCATAAATGAGCCCTCTATGAGATTGGAAACTTAACTAAAAACAATTAAGCCCAATTAGGTTCATTTTAAATGCAAGTTGACCTGCTGGCATTGTCTATAGGGCTGTCATGATTGAGAGAATTAAAGTATTTTAGAAAAATCTCTTTAAATTTGGTCAGTATTCCTTATTTTGCCTCTATACCATCTCTTAGCAGTTGCCAGCCGATGGGAGGCTATATATTGCTCTTAGGGCTGAACTATGTAGAAGGTACTGCTCTGCAGAGCATATGGTGCGAGGGAGGCCGTTGGTGCAGACTCACAGACAGGGTGCGTCGTGATCCACAGGTCAAGGCTAGCCGTAGAATTGGCATTAAAGGTGAGTGCACAAGATTTGGACATACCACTTAATCCTTCGGGGCTCTGATAACTCCTGTATTTAGTCTCACAGGTAATAAAATTGCATATCTTCATCTTCTCTATGATCATACAACAACGAGTTTTCTTGCAGGTGTGGTGGGCACCTAATGCTGGTAAGCGACAAGGGAGAAAGAATGTTTGCGGAGGTTATGTTCTATTCTGGGTATCGTAATGGGCCTTTACAGTTCACCCTCACAACCACCCTCTGTAATAAGCTAGGTATCACAAGCCCTTCTTACTCCTGAAGAAACTGAAGCAAAGTGACGTAGAGTCAGTGACTCAGCGCCACTCAGCTGGTAAGTGGCAGAGCTGGGATTTGTACCCAGGCTTGCCCCAATCCAGGGTCTTGTGGGAGGAAGCTCAGGAACGTTACCTGTTAGCACATTCAGAGCAAATATAGAAAGGGGGCACTTGGGTGTTTTCATCGTCGTCCTCTTTCCTTTCCCCCTCCGGTTTCTGAAAGCCTAGAATTAAATTCCCTCCCTGTCTTGTTGGCACACCAGTGGCACGTTCAGTTATTGTCTCCTAGAGCCCTTCACTTGGAGACGTGTGATTTTCACTGTTTGCATTTCCCTCTGCTATTAAACTGTCCAGCACCTTGACCGCTGGGACTATTCAACTTTTCATCCCCACAGGTCAGCACCATGCCTGGTGCTTTGTAAGACCCCAATAAATGTCTACTGAATGAATCAATTATTTAGATTAGGGATTGGATTGAACCTCTAGGGATTAAAGGTCTAAATTTAATTAAGAAGCAGCTCAAGTCGGTAGCTTTCAAATAGTCCTAGGAAGATCAAGGTGGGAGGGAGGGGGTAGGGAGGGCCTTCTGGCAGAGGTGACACTGCTGAATTTTTGAGGATGATTAGATTGGCCAGGTAGAGAAAGAGAATGAAGGTGCCAAAGGCCACCCCAGGGAGTGGAAATTTCCTGGAGAGCAAGGTGGGCTAGAGGAAGCCCAGTCAGCATGAGTGGTGAATAGGACAGGGGAAGCCAGGAGGCAGCTATAGCCTGATTTCCAAATGCAGGCCCTGGGCATCTCCTCCTATGCTCTCCTGTCTACATATCGAGGGCCGTCCGACCTTCTGCTCAAAAATGTCCTCGCTTTGCCTGCATTCACGAAAATCTCGTGTTTACTAAGGGCTTGGCTCATTGACGAAAGGAATTGGCTCTTACTATCAGCGCATTATACCAATGTATGACTCAGTTTGAACACTTTAATTTTTTTGTTGAAAGAAAACTTGCTCATTGAAATATATCTCTTATTGATTTGATATATAATAGAGATGATTTTAAGCAGGCACCTTCTGTGTTCCTTGTGATGTCTGTCTTCCAACCTTTATCTTGTCTTCAAGAGAGGATAATAGAACTAGCATAATGACCTCTCCCCTTTGCTTTTCCAACTCCCATACAAACATGCAAAAATTAAACATCCAAAAGAAAAAGAAAGAAAACCACGTTACATTATCACCTCATTGTTAGCTCTATCAACTGTGTCATATTTTGCAGAGAAAAAAAAATCAGGGTGTGGGACCCATAACTGGTAGGATGCCATTGACTCAGCACTCTGCAATCAAGGTCCAACGTTAGAACAAAACAAAACAAATCAGGACATGCAGTCAGAAAAGCATGAAAATATTTAAATGGTTTGGAGCAATTGAATATTAGAAATCAAGATTATCCCAGAAAATACAGAAAAAAATCATGCACCCACAGGACTTAATTCACCTCAATTTCCGAAATGGTTACAGAGGACCTTTCTGTGGTAGCGGCTAGGTGCTGGGGCACTTAAAGGTAAAAAAAGACAAAATTGCTGTTCTCTGGCACTCCGAGTGTGTGCGTATGTGTGTGTGTGGGGGGGAAGGCACAGCAATTTAGGAAAGAGCTACAGACCATCTAGCTCTCCCTGGGGACCGGGCTGAGTCATTGTATTGTAATGAGTACTTGTGGGTTAGCAAAGCAAAGTCGAGATAAATAAGCATTGGCTGATGTAAACAGCATCTTGCGAGTGCATTTTATGATGGATGTGGGGACAGAATTAATATTGAAGTATAAAAAGTATTGAATTGTATTTGTAGAATTTTTATCTTTCAAAAGAACAGTATTTGGCTGGTGATACCCGTGGAATAACAAAGTGACCGTCCCGTACTGGGATTCTGCCAGAACTTCCTACATTGAAGCGCATACCGTTAAGCCCCGCTGTGTTATTCTGTTCGGGTGTGAGGAGAGTCACTGTGCATGCAAATTCCTTACTTATGGGGAACCTTAGTTGGTGCTCCAAGGAAGGTGATTTGGTGAATCCAGTTTTCAACCAGAGCCATCAGAGATCTTTCTTTTCTGTCTCCCTTTCTTCTCTGTGGGTGGGAGGCTGGGGACTGGGATAGGTAAGGGCTGGAAGGGGGTGGGAAATTGTGTTCACTGAGCACCCCTACCAGATGTCCTAAGTGAACACAAGTTTTGCCTAAGTGCTTTCCAGATTCCATCAGGTCCAACCCAGTGATGTGGGGGCTGGGATACTGTTCGCAGTAAGACATTCTCAGTGTGTGAGGATTGTGGTCCGTGCTGTGAGCTGTGAGATCTGAGAAGTTCCAGGCTGCCCCTCTAGCTCTAGCTGATAAGCCCGTGCAGATCTCAAGAAGTAGCCAAATACAGAATTTCCTCCAAAGTTGTTCTTTATATGTACTTTTCAGTGGACACGCTTGTTTTTCTTCTGTTAGCCATTGAGATGGCAGTTCTCAGCAAATATTTTCTCTCTCATGAATTTTAGTTGTGGAAATGCATCCAACCTGAACAGATTTTCATTCTTATTTAATTCTGAAATAGGACTTGATCCTGGGTGTATCATTTCAATTTGATTGATTCAAAATAAAATATTGTTTTATCTTAAATTATGAAGGATTCACATGAATCCTAGCTATACCTCTGGTGTATTAAAATTTAAAGGTTTTCTTGCTTCATGGGCTTAAGTGTTCTTATTTCTCTTTCTTCCCAGTATTTAGGTGGTTCAATAAACATTTTTTTTTTTGAGCATTTACTACATGTTGGGTTCTGTATCAGATGCTAGATGGAAATTAGGACCTCTTTCCTTTTTTTAAAAGATTTATTTGAGAGAGAGAGAGAGAGTGCGTGAGAGAGCGCACGCGTGTGCGGGGTAGGGGCAGAGGGAGGGGAGAGGAAGAGAATCTTCAGCAGACTCCCTGCGGAGCGTGAAGCCCAACATGGGGTGGGGCTCAATCTCATGACCCTGAGGTCCTGACCTGAGCCAAAATCAAGAGTCAGATGCTTAACTGACTGAACCACCTAGGTGCCCCAGGACCTCTTTCCTTGATGGATAAATAACAGTGTTTCTTTCCTTCACCCTCTAAACCTCAGTGTCCATAACAGTAAAACAGGACTAATAATCTTAAAAACCTGACAGAGTCGTTATAATAATTAAGTAAAATAATTCTTACAAATCACCTAGGATATGCCTACCACATTGTAAGAACTCAGGAAAAGTAATTACTTTAGATCAATTGGAATTTCTGTGTGCTAGAGGCTGGCAAAATGAATTCAATTCCTCTGCCCAGTCAACTAATATCATTCCGAGTTTGCTTAATACCCTAGGGTACCACACTACCACCATGTGTTTTATCCAAGGCTTTATTTCTATTAGATCCTCAAATATCTGAATAATTACTTGGTAGGTGTGATGTGATGGCTTTTGTTGAAGGAACTAAAACTCATCATTTTAATATCTAATTCTTGACTTTCTTAAAGGAAAAGCTTCTTGGTGTTTGGAGTAAGAACATGGCTTTCTGGCTTGCTGACTTTTAAAGTAGGGTGTAATTAGAAACCACAGTCTTATTTGTCTAGCACAGCAGGACGAGGCCCTTGTCGTGGAACTAGGAGGTTCAGGTCTTAGGCAGAGAAGTCAGGGCACACAAGGCCCAGCTGGCATTGCAGTCGAGGGGCCAGGCCGACTCGCCTGTCTCGAGCACTTACCACCTTGCTCAGACTCTGTTTCTTGAAACTAGAGTAGGGAGTAGGAGGTATTAGAATTTTGAGGAGAGAAGAGAAAGTGTGAAATAACTGTCTGGAAGTATATTTATTAATTCCTCTGGCTGGAGTGTGTTTCTGTGTGGGGGGTGGTAGGCAGTGAGGGTCTCTTTAAGGAATGAGGTGTCAGGACAGTGTGATCATCCAGAGGTCGCCCTCTCTAATCAAAAAGTTGCTTGTTTGGGGGGTACCTGGGTGACTCAGTTGGTTAAGCGGCTGCCTTAGGCTCAGGTCATGATCCCAGGGTTCTGGGATCGAGTCCTGCATTGGGCTCCCTGCTCAGTGGGGAGTCTGCTTCTCCCTCTCCCTTTACTGCTCCTCCCTGCTTGTTCTCTCTTACTCTCTCTCTGTCAAATAAATACATAAAATCTTAAAAAAAAAAAAAAAAGTTGCTGGTTTGGGATCAGCTCTCACAATGCAGTGAATGGCTCCTTAAAGGAAAACGAAGCTAAAAGCAAAGGTTTAGATCCTTGTCTCAGGCATGTATCAGACCAGACTGCAACTGGTGTTAACCAGTGTTATGAACAGAATGAACGTGTCCCTCCAAAAAATATATATGCTGAAGCCCTGAGGCCCAGTGTGATGGTATTTGGAGGTAGGGCGTTTGGGAGATAGTTAGGTTTAGATGCAGTCAGTCATGGGGGTGGTATGTGTGTAATGGGATCAGCGCCCTTAGAAGAAGAGGAGGAGACACCAGAGTTCTCTCTCTCTCTCTCTCTCTCTCTCTCTCTCTCTCGGGCTCACACCAAGAGCCCACGTGAGCACACAGCTAGATGGTAGCCATCTGCAAATGAGGAAGGGGTTCTTGAATGAAAACTGAATGTGTTGGCACTTTGATCTTGGACTTCCCAGCCTCCAGAACTGTGAGAAATAAATGTCTGTTGTTTAAGCCCCCCAGTCACTGATATTTTATTAGAACAGTCAGAGCTGTCTAAGACAACCAATAAGCATTTGCTCATTCTTTATCATTTCCACATTCATTGTTTACAGGAGATGTTTCCTAGGGGAAGGAGGACGAGTCACTCATATCCTTCGGTCGGTCTGCAACTTTGGAAAGACTGAGGGGACAAAACTGACCCATGGAGCCTCCTTTGCCTATGGTTACCTTGAAGGAGAATGTCCCTATCTTAATAAGCACTACTGTATCTTTTAGTTCATTATCCTGTGAGCTGCTGAGGTAGTAAATTCTTATTAAATTGAATGATGTTCCATTCCAGACTCCCTTCTGTCCCAAGAAATTCTGTACCACATGCTGAAGATTCTTAAGCTGCCACATGGATTTCTCTTGAGCTTTGGATGATTTGATGCATTAGATATTTTTATTTAATTTATGCTTTTAATTTTAAGAAACACATCCAGATATGCCTGCAGCTAGCCAGCCAGTTTTCTAAATCTGCATATAAATAAGAGAGAAGAGAGAGGGGAAAAAAGCAGTGTGTTTTTTTCTTTCCCTGTGCTTTCTCTTTATATGCACATTGTATCCCCATTACGTTTTAGATCCAAGTTTACGCCTTTAAAAATAAGGAATTCATTAGGAAGATAATCAAATAAGCAAATCAAAAACTGTAAGGGATGCATTTTCACAAAATCCCATGAGTGTAACTTTTTTGATACTTAAAAAGTAATCTATGCCTCTGATAATTATTTCAAATAAAATCCTTGTTTTTTACCTAATATTATTAAATGTTTAATTAAATGTCTGCAAGATCTGGGTTAATGGCTCAACTCAAATAAAAAATTATTTGTAAATATAATAAACTTTTAATCTCACTAGCAAAAAAATTTTTTCAGTTAATTTCAACTCTTCATTATCAAAATTTTAACACATGCACTAAAGAAGAGAGAATAGTGTAATGAATTTCCATGTATCCATCATACAGCTTCAACTGTGATATACATTCTGCTGTCTCCTTAAACTGAAAGTCATAAAAGTTATTAAAAACTTTAACAGACAAACACATTAATATACGGGATGTGGGTACAAGATAATATGCTTATTAATTAATATGCTTTAAGGTGAAGCCTCCAAACTAGGGCCTGCAAGGTCTGAAAGTGGCCTGATTGTTTCTGCGTGGGCTCAGGTTCACAGGGCTTACCAGCTGTTATTCAGCCCTGTCCTTGCATGTTATGCTTTGGTAAGAAGTAACTGCTGAGTGTTCTCTGCACATTCTGTCCCAGCATCTTCCCTACCCCTTTTTTTTCTCTGCTTTTAACTCTTTTTCATTTCTTTCAAGTCCAACTCAGGTGCCTTCTGTGAGGTTTCTCTCTCAACACCCCACCCCTCGTGGCACAGGTGTGTCCCCCCCCCCCCCCCTTAATTGGAGTTCCCGGAGAGTCCTGCCTCTCTCCCTGTCTCTACCCTGGAGTAAAATCTAAACCGGTCACTCTGGCCTGTGAGGTTCTGCATCGCCTGGATCTTGGCTGTCTCCCTTGCCGACTTCATCTTGTCTCACTAGGCTCCAGTGACATCCACATGCTCTCTGCAAGCCAAGGCCATGCCTGCCTACAGGCCCTTGCACTCCCTGTCCCCTCTTCCTAGAATATTTTGCCCCACGTCTTTGTCTGGCTGCCACTCCTAGAGACCCCCCCAAGCGCCCCTTCTAGATCACAACACTGCTTTTCTTTCCAATAAAGAAATACGGTATCACTTTTGTGGTATTCATTTTCTTTTCCTTTCCGTCGTACCATTTATACGTGTATTCCGAAACAACATAGTTTCATTTTTTGCCTATTTTTAAACTTAATATGAGTAGAATCATGGTGTATGTGTTCTTTTGTGCCTTACCTGTTTTGCTCAGCGGTGTGCTTGTAAGGCCTATCCATGCTGCTCTGTGTATGTGCGGTTGGCCGTAATTCACCCATTTTCACTGCTGTGTGGTATTTCATGGTGTACACATACCACAGCATATTTCTCTCTTCCATCATTTTTGGATATTTGGGTTGTTTCCAGTCTGGGGCTGTTTAAGAAATAATACCATGAGTATTCTTGTACAAATCAATCTGGGTACACCATCATGTATTTCTATACTGTATAAATAGGAGGAGAATTTGGGCATAGGTAGGGTAACCATAAATTAATGTTCCGACTGGGACATTTTTGTGTGGACGAAATGCTAAACTCGACA